>NC_058130.1:53250925-53339335 GCF_016433145.1 Gracilinanus agilis
CCGCCGCTGGGGGAGGGGCGGCCGCCGCCCGCCTGCTTCCTCACTGACTCGCGCAGCGGCAGCAGCAGCAGCAGCAGCAGCAGCAATAGCCGCCCCGCCAGTCCGCCCACACTCCCTCCCCATTATTCCCCCCTCCCCGCCCGCGCGCCCGCCCTCGGTTCGCTCCGCCTTTTTGCCCCTACCCCCACCCCCACCTCACAGGCTTGGGCCATCACCGGCCAGGAAACTCCGCGGCGCCGCGCTGGGCCTACCTCGAGTCCTGCTCTCCCCGGCAGTGCCACACACCGCAGCCCGGGCCCTGGCCCGGGCCTCTGCGCCTGGGAGGAACACAGGTAAGAGGTCTGACGAAAAGAGGCCTACCTCGCGTGGGGTCATCACCCCATCCCCCATCCCCGGGCCTGCCCTCCTCCAGGCCCCTGGCCTGAGTTGTGCGTCGCAGGAAACCTCAGAAGATGCTCCCCCCACGTTCGCCGTCCACCACCCCCGCACCTTTCCCCTTAGGAGCGTCTCCCAGGACCTCGGGATGCCTCCTGGACTGGGTCGGGACCTTTCCCGCCCCTCCCCCAACAACTCCCCACCCCCACTCCCCTCTCCGCGCCTGGGGAGGCTCCGCGGGTCCCTAGAGCCTGCCGGCCGGGCCGTGCTCCCAGCTCTTGACTCTGGGCCCTGGCTATGCGCCTCCGAGGCCTCGCTCGACTTTCCTCCGCTCCGAGCCTGGAGCCCCTAGTCCGTGTCTCGACTCCCTTCTCTGATGGCTGCTTCCTTTCCCACAGGGTAGCCTCTGCCTCCTCCAAGCTCTCTCGTCACCCCTCCCCCCCTTGCACATTCCTGGACTTCCCGCGGCCTGCTCCTCGCATCTCCGAGGAGGGAGCCGAGGGCTTGGGTTTTGTACGATTCCAAGCTGGAGCGCAGCCAGCTCGTGTCGTTTTTCCTGCCTTGGGCGTGGAGGGCCATCGTTTTAGGGACTTATTTTTTTTTTTTTAATTAAAGACAGAATAATGTGTGATAAAGGAATTCTTAACCTCTTGTGTTATGAACGATATGTGAAACCGGTGGCTCATGGTAGACTGGATCAGAATTGGAAGGGCCTTAGGATGAGAGGGAAAGTTAAACTGTGGGAAAACCCCCTAATATGCTAATCTATTCTCTTGCTCCTTTGAGGATTTCACTTTTCTCGGGGGGAGGGGGGCATCTCTTTCCCAAGGGTCGTGATGCTGCTTGCCAGCCTTGCTGATCTGGGGTGGGGGGGTGTGTTTGACCTGCATTTTCTGCTTTCTCATATTACTTGTGCAATGTGTTCGCTAATAACTCATTTCTTGCCTAGAGCTCCAGGCCCCATTTGAGGTTTGCCAATTATATTTATTCTGTCTCTTCCATTTTCAGTTGAAATGTGTTCACGGGGCTGGGTGTCTCCCCAGCTTCTCCCTCAATTTCCTTCAGCGCTTGACTGAAACAAGTTGTTTTTAATGACATACAATAGTGGGCAAGGTCACATTCACTCAGTGTTGCCAGGGCCCCATCCTTGTTTATTGGGTCTATGTTTCAGAAATTTTTGTCACTTATTTGGGAACCCAGAAACCAACTTAGGTGGTAATCCCTTTTCGTGAAAATTTTGAACCCATCAATAAATTTGCTAAATTTTGTAATGATTAATGTTTGCGTATTTGTTAAAGAAAAAGTGGTAGGTGGTGATTTTTTTTTTCTATTGTGTGAAATTTGAGCTTTTAAGAAAGCACAGAGTAAGTTCGCAGGCTGGTGTTTGCAGGCTTTGGAGAATCAGGAAAAATAATTTTTAAAAAATCTTTTCCAGTTTTATTTATAAGTTAGTTGCCTTCCAGGGTTCTGACCCATTATGTGATTAGAGCATGTAAGCTTTACTCAGGCTCTGACTGTGGACAGAAGAATGAATGATGATTTCCTTTTGTAGAATACGGTACAAGGATTTGTCGCTTGGGCAACAAATATACACTCGAGGTTTTAACGTGCTTGAAAAAAATGTTGCTCTAAAAGACAATTTATTCTCAAAACACTGATTTTGCTCAAATAAAAAAAATTTTACTTTTAGGTAAATCTCAATTTTCTAATAAAGGCCTTCTAATTAATACCTAAAAGATGGAATCTTGGGATGGTTTCTTTCAAGTGAGTAAAATTCCGGACTGCTTGGCAAGAAGCACTGATGGGGAGGAAAGTGTGTAAGGAGTGGGGGTGGGGTGAATAGAGAAGAGGGTTGTTCCTTTGGGTTGGATCTCAGGGGTGAGTGTACAAGGCAGCAGCAGCTGCTGGCTCTGGAGCTCTGGTTGCTACGTGAGAAGCTTGAGTAGTGCTGGCTGCTGTCTCCAGGGAAGGACAGCAGTGCAGCGTCCATTAATGCTGTTGGCTGCAGGGAACTGCACTTAGGAGATGGCTGGTTCTACTACTGAGAAAGAACCTTGGTTTCTTGGGAATTTTTACTGCTAATCTGTTTTGCTAAAATTTTTCTGTCTATATAGAGGAAAATTAATTCATAACTTTCTACACACTTATATCAGTAGTTGGAAAACTGATTTTGGCATTTTTTGGTATTCATTAAGAACTATTCTAGGATATTACTGAAAATCCCAGGTTTTTCAAATCTACTCTTTTTTTTGAGCCCCTGAGAAACCAGAGTAGGGAAAATTGAGATTCTTCCTTAAAAAGAGGGTGGGAGGAAAAAATATACATATGCAGTACATTTTTTTCTAATTGTACACATTCATTTCCTCCATTCCTTCTAGTTAATCATACAACTACATAAACCTTACCATTTATGTCCTTTCCCTCTATTAATTAGGACATATTACCTTTATTGAATAAAATTTCTGCACTGTAGAATGCATCTAAGTATCATATGCCATACTATTGAGGAATTTTTCCATTTGCAGATTATAGAATAGCACATTACTAAAACTAGACTTTGGAATCTTAAGAGGATAAACCAATAACTTCTTTCCAAATGGTGGTCAATATATCAAATACCTTTTATTAAAAATTGCTGCATTGTGTACACAGACTAACAAATGTAGATAAATAATATCTGCTGGAAAGTTTTGACTTTTAATTGTCTCATTGGGTATATTTGGTTGTCTGACATTACAAGGATACAGTCCTTGAACTTGATACACCTGGACCCATCCATGAAGACATGGGCTAGACCAGAAGGAATATACAGAAAGTATCTCTAGTACTGGACACCTGAGAAGACTGCATCAGAGCAACTTATACCCCTTCCCCCACAGCTTCTCTTCATCAAAAAGTTTTCCATATTAGCAGAGCAATCTTCTAAGTATGGCAGTACTTGAATTAGAACCACCACTCAAATGGACTGCAACCTACTATGTATAATTAAGAAAGTCTGGTTGGTTTTGTTTTTAAATTTGAATCCTACACAGCAAAATTAGTGACATGATAAAAAGGTTCAAATTCATATGAATGTACTTCATTCCCTCAGATACTTATGTATAGTGGTAACTCCTGTATTTATAAATGGCAGGGAACCAAGATAAATGAAAATAAGTTTTTGCCTTTCACAAATGTAAATTGTGTTTTCTGCTAGCCAGTATCCAAGCAGACTAATGTTAGAACTTTTTAAAAGAATATTTTTAAATTCTGGTATTTTGTACCATAACTGTAATTTCAAAATACTTTGTAATGTGAAAGATGCCATATCAAATAAATATGCTTTTTTTCACTTGTATTATCTTGTTGTTTAAACCAAACTGTAGTCTAAGATAAAAGATTTTTAGAAATGAACATAGGCAAGAGGGTCTATTAAACCTCAAAAATATGTTTTGCTCTACTTAAAAGTTTTTTTCAAATCCTACAATTAAAAATATGTACCTGGCATCCACAGCTGACAATTAAGTGTTACATACTACTTTTTAGAGAAATAAATGGCCTTTTTTTTTTCTTGCCTGTAAGAAAAATATCAAAGCAATATTCAGATGTAGAGAATGCTGTTTCCATGGGGTCTTCCTTTTACATTAGAAGTAATTAATGAAACAGGCCCCCATTGTAGACTACAAAAGGTCACTAGAAATAGCTGTAGAAAGATCATGAAAAGAATAAACTTTTCTCAAATGTAGGTTTCAAGTCTGGTGGTTCTCGGCTTACTTTGAAGCTGGAAGTCCTCCCTAGCGGTTAATTTTTTAGAAAATAATTTCTTTTCAGATAGGTTCCATCATTGGAGCAAGAAATTTTCTTACAGCCATTGAGCAATGACTTTGACTTTGAAACTTGAAGAAAATGTAAACTTCTGGATATAGCTACAGCTGGAATTTGATAGAAAATGAAACTCCCTATTACTTGAAGTTGATTGCCCCATGAAAATAAGTGTAATTCTTGTGTTTAGACAAGCTTGGGTGGCATTGTTTAGTTCAGAGAATTCTAAATTGTGAGGTAAAATGACTTTAAATTTTTTTTTAAGTATATTGAATTTAGAGTTGCAATTTATTGCCTTTCCTTAAGTAGACTCACATGGTTCATAAGGAAGTTTACATTGGAGGGGGAGGAAGGAAAGGAAGTGTTCTCTAGGAATCCATGATGCTGTCGTATTAATCTATTGCTTATATAATTTTCCCATTCTTATTAAAATTGTTCTTTTTGAAAATTCTAAAACATATGTAGGCCTCCTAGTCACTTTTTTCTTATTACCTTTGTTGAAATTTGATGCTTCAGAGAATTTTGCTGTTCTGATGAGCTTTAAATTATTTTCAACAACTCAGTTTAAAACTTTCCTAGTACATTTATAAGTTATAATGAAGCAAAACTTCTATCTACTTCTCTGTATACCTGAGGGGAGAGACTTAAAAGTCAATCCTCTTATCTTTGGATGAAGACAAGGAGTCCTTCCTTCTCATTGGAGAAATATGTATTGTATTGTATATAGTATTGTAAGATTCCTAGATTATTGGCCAGTTTTCACTGATAACCTAAAATTACTGTAATCTTTTTGCCTGTTGTGCCCTTTCTTCCCACCCCAAACTCAAAGAAAGCAAGAGCCTTGTGTAATAACAAAAGTAAAATAAATGGAATCTATTTCTTGGTCTCTTACACACACATACTCCTACTGTTAGTTTCCAATTTGACTGAGGCACAAAAGTATAAAAGACCTCTATCTAGTGTTAGATAACAGAGTTGCCCTTAACTGAGACAAGTTTTTGATCTACTTCTCCACTCCCACCCCCATACTTGGGGATTCTGGGTGGGTGTTTTTAGCTCCTGGACTGCTGTATTTGGAAACTGAGATAAAACAGGAAGAAGATTTAGACACCATGAGGGAAGCCAAAGACCACTATAGCAGGGTTTGCTGAAAGTAGAAGAGGAAAATTTTTGTTTCAAACTGCCAGCTGCTGATGTCAGACTAACTCCCTTATTATGCCTCCAGTAGGCCTGTCAATATGGCCAAACAGCTAGATAAGTGCAGGGCCGGACAAAGGGCTCTTTGCACAGCAGGGAGGCTATGCTGGTGGGGGAGGGGCAGGAAGAGGCGGTTCTTTTCCCTGGGAGATTATTCACTTTGGCATACAATTAAAGAAATCATTTGCAGTATTCCACTTGAGCATTGAATTTGTGCCAACTGTGTACTTTTAACCCCCAGATTGTCCTGGAGCATGTGGTAGGATGATAAAATTCTCTCTCTTGAGGGAAAAAAAAATTAAAGTCTGTTACAGATTTAGATGAAACCAAATCCTACCTTTCACTCCTACTAAATGTTGTAATATCTGTACTGAGCATGGCTGCTTTATGGCAATTCATAGCTGAATTCTCATTAGGAAATAAAAAGGAATACTGTGTCCAAATGAAATTACTGGAGATTTAGAGACATACAATGTCATTATTTTGGTTAGGATTGTCCTAGAACATATAACTTGTTTCCCTTTGTGAAAAGGTTACATATTGTTAGGTTCCAATTTTACAATAAATCAATGAGATGAACATCTTCCCACTTGGGTCACTGAGAGGACTAGTTATTGTTTTATCTTCATCACCACTTGTTTAGAGAAGATTACTCATCCATTTTAATTTTTTAGGTCAGGCCTAGCTTCGTTTGACTTGTTAGGCCTCAGCCTCAACTGAAGGTAGTTTATCCAGTTTATTACAATACAAGGATCACAGGGTTGGCAGAGTTATGGTCCATCACAGTGCCTTGAGGTATACCTAAATCATCCCTGACATTCTTAAGATTTATGACCCATCTGGAGAAAACTGCTTTCACCTTCATTTTTGTTTGGTTTTTAATGTAAGGCAGTAAGAAGGCTTTAAAGAAAAACCCAATATATAGAAAATCCATGCTTAGAGCTGTTACTGTTGATTGCCTTTCTAAAGAATTCTTTTTACAAAATTATTAACTACAAAGTTTGTTTAAATGGTAAACTCTCCAAATACATTTTGTATATTAAATTTAATTATTTTCCCCCAAGAACTTCTTTACCGTTACCACTTGGATAAATTGAGGCACACCTGTATTAAAATTTAATGCCATTAAACTAAACTAAATCTTTCTGCTTTCCAGTTAAGCTGCATCGTAGAGTTAAATAAATGAAATTATTCTTTTGATTTACTGGCCTGGGCCTGTAGCTATCTGCCAAAATGTGTTAAATAGATGTTTTCTGGTTTGATGGACTGAGCAGGATATTGCCTACCATTAATGTATATTGTGATATTGAGTAAATTGCTTAGGCTTTTTGTGACATTTCTTTATAATATAATATTTACATTATATGTGGAGAGAAATTGACAGGGTGCTATATTAGTGCCAACCAACAAAACCGATCACATTTCTATTTTGAACTGAATATGAAGACCTGAGGTTCTAATTTTTCTAAATATTGCTTTAAGTTTAGTAGTTTCTCCATTTTTTTTTATCATTAAAATGGAGGTAGCATCTTTCTGATAGAATTTTGCAAAGGAAATAACTTCAGGAATTTCCGTGTAATTTCATTCATAGTTCTTTCACATAGTTGATTTTCAAAATTGCCTTTGAAAATGTAGTTCATTCTCTGCTATCTAAGTAAGGTCATCCTTAAATCAATCATATCTTCTGGTCAACTCCTGACCTGAGCAAAAATCTGCTGATATAAACAATGGAGAGAACATCCTCTGTTGGAATTACTGAGAGCCATTGTTTCTGAACCTTGTCTGGAAAACTTCATAGCAGAGACTAAAATTTGGGGATCACCTATGTCTTAAGGGCCATAATAACTGTGGACATATTTAAGATTCTCCTCCCAAACATATTTTTAACTTTCACGTTTGCTACTATAGGAATACTGCCTTTGCTGCTGTAGGAGCAATGGTCTAAAATAAAAGTAGATCAACAAACCCAACCTATCTTTTCCTTTGCGGTCCTTCTACCCTTACTGCTAGCTATAATTTTTTAAAACTACCAAAAAGAGGGGGGGGGGGAATGACAGGAAAATTTTAATGGTCATTTTTAATCCTGATTAAATGGATGTCTATGTGTATTATGTATAAAGGATTTTCCTGAAGATTTCCTGGTGTAAGAGATTTTACAGTTAGATGTTTTTGGTTCATCCCAAAGTTTTGAGAAGAATTCTTATTGGATTTTCACCAGCTATTCACAGTCAATATTATAATTAAATGCCAGAATGAATTTTTCTTACATCCAAAATGCTGTAGATCATGCTTTTGGTTTTTATGGGTATTTTTTTACTTGCTAACAGTATGAACCCTTCAAGCTTAAGTCCTGTGGGCCTGTACTAATTTTAATTTGCACAGTTCTCTTATACTCAAAACAAGCTTTTCTTATGTCCTTAACTATATTTCTGTATATCTTATTTTAACTCAATTGAGGTGAGACTAGCTAGTCACCATTATTATTTATTTGAAGGTTATTCAAAGAATATTTTTTATTCTGAAGCCTTTTCCCCCCCTCCCCTCCAGTTATCCAGTTCCTTTGGCTCCTCTCCTTTCTTCAGAATACCTTTTAAAATTTGTATTATTTGGTCAATTTTATTGCTCTTCTTTGACCACCATTCATCCCCTCCAATTCATCTCCATAGTATAAGGCTGGGATTTAGTTGGAGGAATTGTAAAGAAATCTTGGCTTTGCCAGTTAAATTAGTACCTAATCTGCAAAAGGAGGAAATTAAATTGAATGCCTTGGAAGGGTGGAGGATTGAGGAGCCTTCAGGAGAGGGTTTCTTCTAGTTCTAGCTCTATGATCCTGTGAAACCCAGTCATCTAAATCTAGCAAGGATATATACAAAGATTACTTACTGGAAATTTTGCTCTAGTTAAAAAACCTAATCTAAATTCAGCATTTTAGTCATTCTGGTATGTTCAGTTTGTAATTTATGATATTCCACAGATCTGTTCTTTTGTGCTTTCACTTCCCTAGATAATCAAACTTGTATTTGAATGGAATTGTGCTCTACCCTTTCTGATTCCTGTGTTCAAAAAGTCTATGCCTTTTCCCCTCCAGCACTGACTTGTGCTTTGAAATAACTCATATGTACATACAAGTAAGGTAAATAGTAATAATCATTTAAACATTCTTAGCAACCTAGGAATATTAAAATGACCCTCTATGTAATCCTTTATAACAACAATTGAGAATTGACTAGTTTTCTATAAGGAAACCAAATAGAGGATGGGAAATTTCTAGTGAGTATCAATCTAATTGTATCAGGATAGAATCTGATGTCAGCAAATCTATCAAATAGAAGGGTTAATCATTTTAAAGAGTATTTTTACATTTAATTGTTATGTGATCTATTAAAAGCTTATAGTTTGCTTTATATAACAACAGTCATGACTAGGGCTTAAAGAACAAAGTTTACCTGCTAAAAAGAGCAAATTTAAGATAAATGGAGAAAACCTATTTCTACTATGTATTCTCATATTGGGAGGGCCTAGTTTTATTTGTTACCCTAAAACTATTAAAGTTGTCAGTAGAAGAGAGGTAAGCTGAGGCAAAACCATAGAATCAGTGCTTCTTTTAGTACTTTTGCAGAAAATAATTGATGAATCCAAAGTTTTGTTTCTATATACAAACTTATATTCCTGTTTTGTTAGTTATTTTGGTGGAAAGGTATTTAATAAATTAAAATAAGTGTAATTATGTTGGAATAGTTACAGAAACATTGGACCATTATATAAATGGTTCATGGAGCTCTTGGTAAATAAAAACTCTGAAGGTGAAAACAGTTCCAGAATATCACATATAGGGGTCTGAAATTGGCAAACCCACCTTGTTTTAGACCAGATAAAAAACAGTGCCACTCCTGGAGCTAATTTGGTATAAAGGACATCAGCCCAAATGCTACCCTACCCCTCCAAGCCACTAAAACTAGAAGGATTCCTAGGAGCAATGTATAAGAGGCCAACAGAAATAAATGTGTTTGAGGGTCAGCTAAGAAAGCAGACTGGCTGTGCCAGCTTCAGATCCCCAACATAGAGAAACCATTACCCATTTTATTGTTTGCAAGAATCAAGGTTTCAGTTAAGTACCTGCTTTTATCTTTAAATTTTACTTTGGAAAGATATGAAGAAGCCTGAAAAGTCAGAGCCTGTCTTTTTAAAAGGCAAATAGAGGTATTAATCTCTTTTTATGGAATGCGTGCATATAATAACCTCAATCAAGTCTCAGTGCTAATTATAGTAAATCGTTTTTTAAAAAATGGTCCTTGTAAAATCTAAAATTTGGTGGCTTTGTGAAGTTCTTTATCTTTTTTCCCTAACTATATAAAATAAAAAATGCATTCCTATTGGAAGAAAATTTCCAGCCATCTCTGTTGAAAACTTTCTAAGAAGGAAAATTAAGATCATCTCTGGAGCAAGTTGGGTTTTGTTTTCTAAGAGTAATATATCCTTGACATTTTTGCTCCTCTAGCAGCTCATTTTTCATTTGTAAAATTTTCTTAACTCTGGGATCTCTCTTGACATGAAGTCAGTGAACACTCTTTCTAGACCCATAGGGTTTTATTCCATATCTTGGGATACCAAACACATATTTATGTAGCACTTTTCAGGGTTTGCCAAGTGCAGTCCTCCAAACAATATGCTGTAAGACAGTGAAAGTATTATCTCCATTTTGTAGATAAAGAAATTGAAGCTTTGATCACAGCTAGCTAGGAAGCATTTCAAGCAGGATTAAAGCCATGTCTCCTGACTCATCAAGTACTTTTTCTACTATACTTTCCAAATGATAGCTCCAATAACTTGGCAGTCAGTGTAGATTTGATTTAAATCACTTCCAAAGTGTTTGATTTTTTTTTTCCATACCAAACATACTATATGTACTTACTTGTCTGTATGTATTTTCACAAACCAATAATATAATTTTCATTTGTAGAAAGTAACATTTTTCAGGCCATGAGTTCTAATCAGTTTCAAAACAATTTTTCTATCTCCAAAAAAAAAATTGAACTAAGACTTTAAATTGACTAAGCGGCTTATTAGACTTTGTTTTTAAAATTTCACATTAAAACTCTTTCTTGAATATAATATAAACAACATATTCACTATGATGCTGAAAGTTGATTAACCGGTTCCATGGAAGATAATATGCACAGCAGGTTTTCATCAGTTAATTGCTTCTTTATTGTAAATGCTGCCAAAATATTTAAATTATTTCTCAGTAAAACTCCAGATTCTAAGATCTTTGAAGTTTAAATATCTTAAAAATTGCTACAATATATCAGATGATATAAAATGAACTAGTTCTCTCACCATTTAAAAAACTTCTGTACATTCATTTTAGTTTGTGTTTTGATCCAAATGTAGACTTCACTCATAAACTGAAAAGGGAAATAATTTATAGCTATGCTCTGAAAAATAGTACTGCTTATAGACTGTGAATACATGTTTTGATCAGACCAAATTGTAGGAATAAAGTTGTAACCTATATATGAAGCAATATGGCAACACGGGCAACTTAGTACAGTAGTAGAGTGCTAGAGTTGAGGAAGGAACTAAAGCAATGGTCGGCAACCTCTTTGGCTGTGAGAGCCATAAATGCCTTCTGTTGGAGGAGGATGGAGGTGGAAGGCACTGGAATATGGGATGGGGGCTGAAGGGCCCCCTGGGGCACATCCTGGGGCTCTGCCAGGACTGGCTGGTTGGGAAGTAGAGCCAGATATGGCTACGTTGCTGACCCCTGAAGTAAAGGATCTAAAACTGTGACCCTGAGCAAATCTTTCAGCCTTTTGAAGCCTCAGTTTTCTCATCTGTCAAGTAGAAATGATGATAATTTCATTTATATTTCAGTGTTGTTGTGAGGATCAAATATGGTGAATAGCCTTGCAGACTTAAAGTGCTGTATAAATCCTATTTTGAG
Source organism: Gracilinanus agilis (assembly GCF_016433145.1). Taxonomy (NCBI): domain Eukaryota; kingdom Metazoa; phylum Chordata; class Mammalia; order Didelphimorphia; family Didelphidae; genus Gracilinanus; species Gracilinanus agilis. The sequence continues at coordinate 53,262,243 of NC_058130.1, forward strand.
CATAAATTATTCTCCATTTCAGGAGGATCCACAGAAGGAGCTCACAATTAGCAAATGATAAGAAGCGAGTGACATTTTTTATAAGAGCTTGAAATTTATCTTATTTATCTTTGAATTCTGCTCATTTAAGGATATGATCACCAGAATATCAAAAGGGAAAGATGAAACAATATGGCAGTGCCTGGGTAAAACAAATGTCTTCTTTATTATTAACTAGTAGAAGTTACCTTCTTGGTCATTTATAAAAGCCAAGCAAAATTAGTGAAAAAGAAAATTTTTTTTAACTTTAGGCTTTAAAGATTTACCTACTTTTTATGTTCCCAGGAAAACTGCAAAAATACTTTTCATTTTCACTCTTCAAATCTAATCCTTAACACTTGCTATATATCTTTGGCAGACCATCATGACCTCTTTAAGCCATAGTTACTTCATCTATAAAATGAGGTAGTTAGATTAGATCAAATCCTCAGAATGGAATGGAGTTCTAGGAAGGAAAAAGGTTATAATGGCAGACAACAACATCTAGCAAAATCATCTGCTTTGCTATCTACTTTGGTCACCTATATCGTGTGGATTCATCTATAATTCTATATGGAGAACCATTGAAGATTGTACATGTGCTCCAAGATGGACTTATTTTCTATTTTTAATCATTGAATATATTCATTGATGAATGATGGCACAGTGGTGCCATCATGGTATATCTAAAGGATCATGTACTCAAGAGTTTTAGGGTGTTTTTTAAACAATCATTTTTGTACTTTTGTCCCTGGGGATAATGGGGTGGTGTCAGGAAGTTTGAAGAGACAAGGTAGCAAACATATTAATCAAGAGTCTGATAATGAAGCATGTCCCCAAACCTAATTTGAATATCAGACACAGAAAAAATACAAATATTGAATTAAATATTGCATACCTACTGTGTATCAGAGTTTGGAAGTAAAAAATGCAAATGAGGACAATCTGCTGTGATCCTATATCTGGATGGTGAGATTGTCTGGAGAAAGCATCTGACCTGGGCAGGCAGGGGAGGGGGGGGGGGGATTTGCAAAAAGACCAAGGGAAGAAAAGGCAGAATTCTGCCTGGAATGAATAGACTGAGATAATAAAAGGAAAAGGTTTTTGACAATTCTGTGAAGGTACCAATTGTGGAATGTGTGGGGGCGGGGCTTAAATTTTTTTAAATTTTGTTTTATTTGTTTTAAATATGCCAGGATTAATTGTTTTTATTTTACTTGATAAGCAATTTAAGTCCATGAAAGTTTTGAGCCTTCAGCCTTGAAGAGTAGAAATAAGAAGGATGTTCGGTGAAAGTATAAATTGAGAGGTGAGATTATGAGTTCATTTTCATGGTCTTTATTAAAACTGGAAGAGAAATGAAAGGACTGAAGACAGAATCTTTAGGATTAATTTAAAGGAGGTTCAATTTCAGTTCATTTCAAGTAATTTGGTGTGTATGTATATCATTTTTAATACAGCAAATTTTAAAATAAAACATTTGAGTTGTGATCTGAAACATTCCCAAAACAGTAATGGTTTACATAAATAAAGAAATTGAAATTGAAGCAAAATATCTTGCAAAAGTAAGCTATTGATTGTATCCAGTGTTGCTTGTAATATTGCAAGTTTAAAAGAACTTTAAAGAACAGATAGACTTGATTCCTAAAGTCCCTTAAACTCTGAAATCTGATTCTAGTTGCTTGTTTAGGAGAGGGACAGATTAATAACTATACATCTGTATACTCTAATTCTTCCCTCTTTTCTTATGATCCAATCTTTATATTCCAGATTGATTTTGTAAAATTATTTAAAACCAAGAGTTACTGTAATATGCTTAATGAAGGTATTGGGAAAGTGTATCTCTTAGGACTACCTGAAGATTCTAGCCCAAGATAATGTTCAACTTCCCACTTCCGCATTGAGCTCCATAGACAAAACAGCTAGAAAATTGATCTACCACAGTATACTGTATTTAGAAATTTGCTTTTTCTGCCCCACTGTTTTGCTTCCTCTCATAGATTACCAATACCTGTAATTAGAATCCTTATGTACTTTTCCTTAGCTATTTCAAAGACTGATATAAATTGAGAATCATAAAGGACTATTGTGAAAGGAAACAAAAAAGGTTAACCAAATCCTTATCTGTTACTAAATATAAATTGTAAATATGGGCTTCTTGAGTAAAAAAAAGAATTACAACCCCACCTCCACCTTACTCCTCTGCATTTCATCTACTTCCAGTTTAAGACAGAGAGGTTAGTAACTGATTGTTGTGGGGGGGCCTTGAGTGCCAGAAGACTTTGAACTCTACTCGGGGTACAGAAATGAGCCACTAGAGATTTTAGAGAAACAGGTTTCACCTGACCAGATCTACATGTAAGAAAGATAATTCTTGCAGCAACAATAAAAAACACTGAAAAAGCTGTTAGATTCATCTTCTAGTCTAGAAGAACTGACAGTTCTTGATCTGGTACAGTCAGGAAAAACAACACTTCATCTTAGATTGTGCAAGGATCCAAAATTATTAGTGTCTCTGCTTTTTCCCCCTCTAATCCTGCCACCATTGAAGGTGCAGAAAGTGGTGATTTGTCTGTATTTGCTCTGAACTCAGTTGTCTTGAAGATGTTCTTTTCTTTCATACCTAAATTTGGAGTTCATATACTTCCAAGCCCCATTTTTTACATCTCTAAGTTGTTAGCCAGTTTAGTCACAATTTGCCCAAATGTTAACAGGGCCTTGACTGAATTGTTGGGTGTACAATAACTACTTATTGAAGGATTTTACTCAGATATTTCAATGGTTCATTGTTATTCTCTTTGGTGTTTTATAAAGATTCACTCCTTGATTGAGTGTTATTAAGTTTATCAGTTAATATCTGAGGGATGATTCAGTTCAACAGAATTTATTTCATGCCTACTATGTGCCACTTTTCCAAGCAACAAGTCTCAGTAAGCTGTGTTCTGTCTGGAAGCCATCACCATCTAGTTTTGTATAGTTCTTGAACTTAAAATGGCTTTTACATTTTTTAATGTAAATTTAAAATAGGTTTTTTTTAAATTTCAAAATATAGTTTAATGATGTAAAAAACATTCTTAGCTTGTGGGCCATACAAAAATAGACAGCAGCTAGATTCAGTCCACAAGCAGTAATTTGCTATCCCAGCTTATATAAAGAACAATTGCTGCCATCAAGGAGCATATATTCTATTGGGGGAAAGCAACATGACCACATAAAACATATGAACATATCTACAGGGCTGATATGAAGAGCTGTTAACAATAAAAATAATTATTTTTAGAGAAAAAAGAAAAGGGGTAGGGGAATGGAGGTTAAGAAAGCTAGTCAAGGTGGATAGTGAATGGCATAGTATACAGCTGTACAAGGCTAGGAAAAGGGGATTAGAATTTAGAATATCCTTTGTAAATAGGAATATTTAGATACAGTAAGATTCACATAAATAATGTTTAGTATATTCTCTGACCAGAAAAACAAAGTACATAATTGGAAGATAGATTTCAATCTAGAGGTCATAGCACATTGCTATTTCACATACATACCCACACACACATTTAAAAAAAAAAAATCTTCATTTCCAAATATATACTTTCCTCACACACTCAGAGAGCTATCCCCTATATGGGATGGGGGGGGCAATTTAGCAAAATTAATCAAAACATCAACTGTGTCTAATAATACTTGCTGTGCTCTATAACCACAATACCTCACCTCTGCATAGAAGGGAGGGAAGTGTTCCGATTTTTTTTATCTTCAGGGTTGTAATTACATATGGGGTATGAGTATAGACTTTGTTTTTTTGTCTGTTGTTTCAAGGTTGAGTGTTTTCTTTTAGTTTTGCTTCACCTTACATAACTTTGTAAAAATTCCAATTTTTTTTCTGAATTCATTTTCATCTTTGCTTTACCTTATTGCCTTGCTTGATAATAATTTGTTGCATTCATGTACCATGTTTAGCCATTCACCAGTTGATGAGCACATTTTTAAAGTAATTTTTAACACCATAAGGACCAAGTACATCAACTGACACAAAAAATGTTTACTATTATCCACTATAATGTCTCCTATCCTTGTAAACAAAATGCACTTTAAATATCATTACAAGCAGATATTTTACTTCTACTTTGAAATATTTTTCTTTTCTTTGCATTATGAAATTTAAAAAATGTATACTGTCAACCCAAATGGGTCTTTTAATGTATTTCAAACTTCTGGTCCTTCTAGTGTTAAGTGGTTGATGATTTTTATTCTTTAAATTTCTAAGCTGGTCATAGGATTTCAAATGTGGACCTGAAATTACAGTATGGTAGAGTGAATCAATAAAAAATAAAATGAGAGTTCTACCTCAAAAAGGTATAAAGGCTGGTTTTTTCATTTGTTTTTAACAATAGGACTGAGATTTAAGAATATCTCAAAGGAACATTCTTCATTGCATTTTTTTTGTTAATCCAGAAGGCAAAGAAAATAGAATATGATAAAACTACAAAATCTGGTTGTAATTATTTGTATTTAAAATACATTTGTGCTGAAAGGAGTAATCATAGTTTTAAAAAAAGTAAATAAAGTAAAAAAATATAAATACAAAAATATAAATATTAAATGTTTTTTTATTTTTTTTAAGTAATTAATTTAATTAATTGATTTTTATGCATTAGTCGGTGCATCTGAGTCCTATTGTTAAAAGGAATCATGTAGTGGAAGTGATCGTGTTTGTATAGAAATTAGAAAGTTGTGCTGTTTTTCATTCATTTGTTCATTAACCTTAAAACATATTCTGATCAATGTATTAATGTTAGTATGTTGTAAAGAACCTAGGGAGTCAGGAAACCTGGGTTCTAGTCTCACTTTTGCCATGAACTAATTAGCTGTATGACTTTTGGGCCAAGTCATTGTTACCTGTCTTGATTTCAGTTTTTTCATGGTTTTGGATATCAGAACTATGGATGATCTATGAGGTGCTTGAAAATATAAGAATTAAAGTTTCAAAAATTTTGCCCTTGCTAAAACATTAATCATAATATGTACTTGTGGACCTGGTGCTTAAATACCTATATTAAGACACAACATGAAGCTGTTCAATATACAGTTTTGTTGATATTTTACATATACTGATAGATAACTAGAAAGGGCTTCCTTAATTAGTACTAATACCTATATTTGGGATAATAGATAATAAGATTTCTTGGCAAATAAGTGTCCTCTTAGTTTTTTTTTTTAACTCTGCAGAGATTTTCAGTATTTAATATTCCCCTCTCCCCCTTACCAGCTGGATATTTTCCCTTTTAACTGAGTTTTTGTGATATAATCAAAGACCTATTCTTCTAAGACCTCACTAGGAAGGAAAGCAGTTGATCACTATGTAAGGAGGAATTAGTTAAGGCATTACCTTTTAGTTGTTGGGTTTATAATGCTCTATTTGGTCTGCAGTTATGTTTAGAATAAAGGAAGAAAATTTATGAATTAAATTAGTTTCAAATGGTTTTATGGGGAAGTAGGTTTTGATCTATCCTGGAAAAAAGTAGGATTGGGATTGGTCAGAGATAAAGATAGAGGAACAAAGACTAGGAGGGAAGGTAGTGAGAGACATTGATAGGCCAGTTAATGAGAGAACTGTGATAGCTTGTGGAGAAATTTGGACTTATCCAGTAGGCTTTAGGGCTAGGGAGGTTTCAAGCCAGAAGTAGAATGCAAAATGGATTGGAGAGTCCAAAAACTGAAAAAAGAAAGAGTTTGAACTTAGAATAGTAAATGGAGATCATAGATTTAGGATGGAAAAGGGGCAATAAATTGGGAGATAGATCAACAGAATTGACAAGAATTGTCTTCCATTCTAGTTATCTACATGCAAACCCTTGACTAGGTGTTTCTTCTTTAGTGTCCATATAGCAAAAAATAAAATATCTGATAGTAAATGCACAGTTTAGCCTATACTGGTTGGTTTTTCAGAGCAGTGGGTGCCAGCTTAGTGTGAGTATGATATAACAACACGCTTCATTCCTCTCCCTCAATAAACAATACCGTGTACACACTAGCAATAAGTATATAAAACCAAATTGAAAATGAGTATAGATAAAGTAGAACAGACACATTTTTTATGAGTTTTAATATAATTAGGTTATTTCTTTGACCTCAAGTAGCTGAAAATGAGACCTTAAGAACAGTACTTATAGAACTTGTTTGGAATTTAGATTCCAAGTTTTTCAAATCATATACCTTCACTTTCCATCTAGAATCTTGGCCTGCCCCCACAAAAAAATCATTGATCTTGAAAGGATAATACAGGGACTGGTTAGATCAAGAAGAGATTATTTTAGAATTATTTTGAAGTCCAGTACTGGAAGTAAGTATTGCAATGTAATGCCCAAGGGATAGAAATAGGAATAGAAATATAGTAGGAATAGAAAACATAGTAAACTCACTTGTCATCCTAAAGACTTAAAGGAAAAGTTAGCTTTCTTTCTCAAAAGTGATAAAGCATTTATTGTTCATTGTATCACTTTTGCTCAACTCTTGAGTTTCTTTTCTGCTCCTGCAGTGAGATCATTGATTTACCAAGTGAGATGGAACCTGTATGTATAGTCAGGTTATTGGCTTATGCTTTCCTAGCTATGTCTGTATTATAAACAGTCTTGGGACTTCATAAAATTCCTAGTTGTCTTTTTAGAGGTTTAAGAAAGGAATCTTTACTGTATTATTGGTAATGTATGTTTCCTCAGAATATTTAAGGGTGGTTTTATCATTACTGCAAAAAAAAAAAATGTCAACACAAATACACCATTTTTATACTATTTATTATTTGTTTTGTTGTATATAAAACTCCCTTAGAAATGAAACTACATAAGTAGATGGGAAATTCCTTTAATTTTTCCTGCCTTATTTCTTATTCCTTAGCACAGCACTGCCTTACACACTGTAGGTGTTGTTCAATAATTATTTGTGAACCAAACAAAGCAAAAAATCAGGAAAAATATTTACTTGCAGAGTGGTAACTATTTAGAAGATCTATTTATTTTTGCCTGACAAAGAATTTTGATTTGAAGCTGTAGCCTTGAAAAAATAAAGGGATGTGTTTAAAAACCTATTGGTTTCTCATCAGATCTGAAGACATGTTAGACAAGTATTCATCTGTTAAACTCCTCAGAAACCATTTCCATGGGACTAAGTGAAGAAAAGAAAATGAGGTCCTAGTTGGTTACCCCATATACTGGGCTTCATTTGAGTTGGAAGGTCAGAAGCTAACAGTAGATTATCTTGGTAGGTTTAATGTAGTTTTGTTAATAAAAATAAAATTTGTTAAATAATAAAAATAATTTATTAATAAAAACATTCCTCAACTAGATGTAATGTTAACCCCAAATTACTTATTTCCAAACATTCAGCATTCAAGGATAATGAATGGTTTGCTTATTATGGTTTAGTAGCAAACATTTATTATTTTTTAAAAGATTTTAAATAACACTTCCCCCCTCCTGTCAACATTATTTAAGGATATTCTTATAGGAACTATCAGCTAAAAGTTAAGACTTCTTAAAAAGTTGAAATTATTCCAACTCTTCCTAGACAGCTTAGAAATTTTTCTACTTCATTTTACTAAACTTATTATGACAAATTTGGGTGGCTGTTGGGGAGAAAGCGAGATGTAGACAAGGGAGTAGAGGGAGATAAGTTAGTAGAGACTGAATGCAATAAGGTAAAGAATGGGGAAGAGTGGTATAAGCAAAGGGAAGACTGTGTTTCCAAATCCCTTAAATCTTTCTACCCAGCCCATGTTAACAATAGAAGAACCAAGCACATTTAAATTGGTTTTATTTTGAAATAAAGTTTTTCATTTTTTTAAAGTACTACACACTATATTCTTAGATTCTGGGCCTTTTAAGTATTTATTTACCTTTTCCTAAGCTGAGCTCTGATTGGTGATCATTAATAATATCTATTCTAGGGCTCTCTCATGCAATTTCCTAGCCATGCCACTTCAAGAGTACCTTCTCCCTTGATGGCTCCTTTCTCCCATCTACTAACAATTGTTTCCATGTATGTGTTTTCTTTCTCTGTTAAAATATTTGCTTTTTTTTAGGTCTTTGCCTAACATTTTTCATTTTATTCATTTCACTTCTGCCCATCCTTTTTCCTCACACTTTTGATCCATTCTGACTCACCTTATCTAAGCTTATTACTAAATATTCCCTGCTCTCGGGGTAATATTTGTCTTTCTTTGAAGTCTGTTTTCTGTAATCTGTCTCCTTTAATTGTAAAAAATTACCATATGATCCTAAAGTAACTTTCTAACCCTTAGTACCTAATTTCCCTTCTTTCTCTGTTATTTTTTTCTTTTTCTTTTTTTTTTTCAAACCCTTACCTTCCCTCTTGGAATCAGTACTGTGTATTGGCTCCCAGGCAGAATAGTGTTAAGGGCTAGGCAATAGGGGTTAAGTGACTTGCCTAGGGTCACAAAGCTAGGAAGTGTCTGAGGTCAGATTGAACCTAGGACCCTCCCATCTATCACCTCGAAGATTACTATAAAATTTGGAGTAAGAGCGAAAGATACCAAAAACTTTATTTACAGCCATTTAGCAAGTAATAAGAGAAGTAGCTTGTTCTTTTATTTGACTGATCCTTAAGGGCCAAGAGCCATCTAAATCTTATTTAAAGTAATATTAATTTTCCTATGGTAGCAAAAGCATGGCACTGTTCCAGAAATAGTGTTTGAACATAGTTTTTACCTTCTGAGAGCTTCCCATCTTAAAATCAACTAAGGTATTCATATGAGGCAGAATTTCCCACTCACTATAACTTCATGAAAGGAGACTAAAACTGAATTAGGTAGTAAAGTGTTAACATTTGTTTCACTTCAGTAATCATTGAGTACTAGATGTGTGTACAAATTGTTGAGGAGTAATAGAGTTTAAGACAAAGACAGTCTTTCCCCGTAGAGTATGCTAGGGGATGAGGAAACCCAGATGTTCATTCAACAGATATTTATGAAGTGCCTACTATATGCCAGACACTGTCTTAGTGAAGACACAGAGACAAAACTGAACTAGGTCTGCCATCAAGCTTATATTTCATTGCAGGGAATCAACATGTGAATGGAAAATTAAATAAAACCTTCAGAATGTCCCAGAAAGTCTTAGTGCAATTTTAAGATTAGCTGAAAGACTTCTTGGGACACATATATACAAAGTAATTTCTGGAGGAGGAGCCCTAGCAAATGAAACTTTAGCTTTCCTGGGGATTCTACAAGTTAACTATAATGCCAAATAGTATATAAATGAACTAGAGAAATGAAAAGCAATGCTGTTAAGTTCTTTGGAAGTTGTGACCAATAGTGAAGATCAATGAATGCTTCATGGAGGAGAGGTTACTTTTGAGTTGAACATTAAGGAATGAATAAAATTCAGCAAGTAAAATTTTAGGAATAGGGAATTTCTGGCATGGAGGTCAGAAAGAATAAAGTTTGTTCCAGGCCAGAGAGTAGGTTTTTTCTAGAATGTACAGTGCATGGAGAGAATAGAAAGGTAGAAGAACCTTGACTGCCAGGCAACATCAAATAATTTATGTTTAAAAGTAGAGATCAACATATAGTGCTAGCAGTATGTATGTATATCTTCATACAGTAGATGCATTTAAAAATATCTATGGTTTGAAAATCCTGATGGCAGAATAATCACAGAGTTTTGTGGAATGCTTCCTTCCCCATGTGCTCTTTAGAGCCAATCAAAAGGGGAAAATTAAGTATAGCTAAGTGCTTTGCTAAAATACATTCAATCTAAATATACAGTGAAATCCTCAGAACAAGTTGTTCAGAAAATTCTGATTAAATTAGTTAACCAGAATTGCCTTTTCATTTCAAACCTTACTGAAAACCTTTCTGAAATGTACCTTTTTCCTGGCTTGTAGTAAGAGGAGTATACTTCCCTCAATTTGTAAAGATTCTGTGGCATTCTGGTTTGTCTTTGAGATATCAAAAACCACTCTTGAGATTCCTTAGTGTACACGCACACACCACCACCACACATACATACATACAAACACACACACACACACACACGTGCACACACAAAACCCACCACCACCACCCACTTCCTCCACTCCTTCTAATAGGAGTGAGGAAGGTAAGTAAAAATGGAAAGAAAAATATTTCACTCAATTTCTTCTCTGTCTTCATAACATTCAAAGTACTATCTACTCTGGTTTTTTTTTTTTCTTATTTTTAAAAGAATGAATCAAGGTCTGTAAGATTCACAGTTTAAAAAATTTTTTTCTGAGAATTTCAGAAATGTGTGGCCATTTAGATGATATTGGGGGACAGATAGAATTAAAGGGGAGGGACCCAGAACTGCTGTGGGAGCTTATGTCTGAATGCATGTGCACAACTCTGCAAACTAATATATATTTTGCTATTTTTAAAAGGAGAATGGAGATGATAGATATTTGGAGCTATGGGGGCAGATGTATTACATTCTGAAGTGGTTTATGGAGAGAGTTGATCAAAGATAGTTCCTTGGCTAGGTTGCTGTCTGCATAGGCTGTTAACAATTGTTTCTCTGGCAGCAGATCTTGTTCATCAGGATTGCATCATCTCTGGGAGAATGGCCAAGGTCCGCAGCCCCGGTACAAAGACAGTCTGAAGCAGATGAGGCCTGTTCTTTTTCTGAAGCGGCTCTCCTCTTCCTGCCAGTCCTCTTCACAGCATTACTGAAGCACAGTTGTTCTGAATTTCTTTCATTGGATTGGCTCTTCACTGGACTCTGTCTCCCAGCTGCTTCCGGCTCACCTGGCTGATGCAATTTCTTTCTCTGAAATCTCTGTTGGAATTGCTTTTATAACACTTTTTGTTTGTTTTCTCTGGGAGTGGCCAGAAAGATCATGAGTTTTTGTACATTCAGTAAGTCATGTCAGAATGACAGTAGCAGAATCAATTGGCCAATAAGGAAGAATCCTGTTCTAAAGGACAGGGCAACTATCAACATTTTCTGGCATGTTCTTTATAACTGCCTTTCCCAGTACGTGTATGATGACTCCTTGAGAGTGCTCAGTTCTAAAAGATGTGCTGGTTCTACACCTGGATCACACAACTAACTGCCTGTGGCTTCATTTGGATTCTGATGGATTCTTCTGGGAATAGTATGCTGATGAGGAGTTCAGATTTTGCTGCAGTCATGTTACCCTTACTGTATATACATACACTCCCTTTCTCTTTCCCTTTTCCTGTCCTTTATTCTTCTTTATTACTTATTACACATAAAGGATACTATTCCGATAATTTTCATTTTTCCGCTTCAGTACATTGCTTCTCTTGAACCTAGTCTAACTATAACCATCAACATAAATGTTTTAGTCTTTGTATTTTGAGACCCTTCTGATTGAACTCTTAATAGTTTCCCTGTATTTTGGGGTGGGAGGATAATTCTGAGGATACTTATGCTTTTTATCTTTTCATTTTTTAATCCTTTCTGCAATAGTTATTTTTAAGGTATATGGCGTCTCCCCAATTTTAAGATTAGGAAACCTCTGAAGTAGAAATAAAATATATTTCATCTGTAATGCATGATAATTGAAATCTGGTGAAGACCTCTTTATACACTGTATTGGAGCTTAGGTGTTATGATGATTTTGATATGTGTTAAATTTAGCAGATTTTGGGAGAAACACTGCCTTTTAGATGGCTTTGGCTTACTTCTTGAGAAGTGAGCCCAATTTGATTCTAAAAGGAAGAACTGACCACTTTCTCTAAAAACCCTAATTACCTGCTTTTCTTTCTTTCATTCTTTTTCTTTTTCCTTTTTCTTTTTTTTTCTTTTGGTAGATGCCTTATTTTGACCCTGAATCCAGTACCAAGACAGCAACAAATTCATCATAAATTTCAAGGGACTTCTCCATTACAGGGGGTCCACCTTCTGTTACTCTCCCTTCTGCAGTTAGGCAAGATAAAATATGGTAGTGGGAGATGGGGTGGGCACATGTGTTAATAATAGATCATATGTCCTTTTTGTTTAACTCTTGAATGACTTAATCATAGAAAAACAGCTGGGTTTTAGAAAAAGGTATTAGGCAAAGGAAACTTCTCCGGGATATGATAAAGAGAAGAAAGGATAGCATGGGAAATATAGATGAAACTAAGGATTCAAATATGCTAATGTACCAGGCACTGACAGTATAGCAGTCAGTCTTCTCTTAAAGATAAGACCGTTTTCTTCCCTTTTTCTTTGTGCCAGGCTTTGTTAGGGGTATCTCATTGAAGAGTTCAGAATAAAGATGTACTGAATTGGGCATGAGGGTAAACAGTACTAGTGGGCCTGGAATGGAGAGCCAGGAGGAGTTAAACAAAATTCTATAAAAATATTATTTCTTGGAAAGAACTCTCTTGGTTCAATATTATGTCCACCAATAGCATTCCTTTCAATACTAATTATTTGTCTGTCAACTTTTTCCAGATCTTCAGAGGACACTGGCAAAGAGATTATTGGAACTTCACATCTGCTGGTCAATATAAAGGTGACTGAGCCAAATAAAATCCCTTGGCTGGTTTTCCTTTTTCCCCCGTTCTTTAAATTGACATATTGCTACTTAGCAGATGCCTTTTCAGTGACCTCAGTGAAATCTCCTGTGTAACCAATGAGGAGAATCGTATCATTCATAGTGTTCCTCTCCTCTCCAAAGCATCTCTAAAATATTTGAAATATGGCTTCTAGAGATTCTGAGTCTGTCCATACTGGGAATCTCTCACTTACAAAGTTCAAGTCATTATAATGCCTTATTTTGCAAATAAATACAGGTTATTAATGACCTAAAAGTTTGTCATCTGTATTATATTTTGTAGCGCTCATGCATCACTTTCTACATGAAGCCTTTCCTGATTTCCTCATTTTAGCAAATGCCTCTCCTGACCTCCCCAAAATACCATGTTCTTATTTAGTATATATTTTGTGTTTATTTTTATGTATATGTGTTTTTCCTATAAAACATAAGTCCCTGGGTGACAGAGACTGGTTTGGTTTTTTGTCTACCCCCCTCCCCCGCCCCCCCACATCACCTGGCATAATACCCATTACTATCTAGGCACTTAAATGCCTGTTGATTGAGGGCAAATCAAGGAGTGTACACAAATTTCTCAGCTACAAAGAAGTTAATTTTACTACAAGATTTGAATTTAGATATCCTAATCCCTCATCTCAGCCACAGTGGGAACCTTTAATTTAGAATGAGAATGGCCTAACTGATCTGTTGGTTCACTGGTTGGGGGAGTTTGTACTAGGACGATTTTTGTAGAAGGAAGGATTAAAACCTGATTCTTTTTGTTGTTTCAAAATTGGATGGAATCTTCACTGAAAATCAACATAGAGATTTGATCTATTAATTTCAATTAAAAACTAAAAAACCAACAACAATTGGCTGCTATTAATAAATTTCATCATTTTTATTAAGCCAATCTTTCTCGAAGGGGTAGATCCAAATAATGTTTTATTGAATGAAATTATAACATGAAACAATTATTCATAGGTACTTTGTGCTGTCTCTTCATTTGTTTTATATGGCAATCTATGCTACCTAACCCATCCCTCTAAACTTTACTGTTAATAAACCAATTTTCAGAAAATTTCTCCCAAAGAGAAAAATTATCAAAACAGTCCAGATTTATTTACCAGGCTGTCTTTGACCCAGAACCCATGGTAATTCTTTTGACATGTAGGAGCATAGTTGAATAAAAGAAAAGCTGTTTAGTAATTTTGAGGGGTTTTCCTTCACTGCAGTTAATAGTACATGACTCTAAAATTTGCTTTACTGATTGAGGGTGGTACAATCATGAGATCATGACCAGCCTTTCCTCTGTTTTTTTTTTGTTTGTTTGTTTTGTTTTAATCTATTTTCAGCAGCTTCTCTTTAACTTCAAATTAGTTCAGGCTCAGAATCTTAAAGCAGAGTAGAAATCAACCCTCTTTATAACCCAGCTATACTCTTTGTTATTGGGAAATACCTGCTGTGCCTATTGTGGGAAATGTTATGTTAATGTCTAATATTTGGTAGGGGAGGGTAGACTGTAAAAACTGTTTTGAAGATCAATTTGAAAATGTTAGGAAAACATGGGTTTTAGAGTAAACAGTTACTTGTAGACAAACTTAGGTATTAACTCTACAAGCAGAATAAACCCATCCACAAAAGTGCATCCTTATTTCCTTTGAATGAACTGAGATGTGAGAAAGAAGTGACAGGATAATAATGATATTTACAATATTTACCATTTTATAGGTTATAGAGTCCTTACCATATAACAGACCTATGAGATAGTGTATTATCCCCATTTTACAAATGTGGGAATAGGTTCATTTAGTAAGTGATTAAGAAAAAAAGTCAAATGGAAGTCTTTTGCCCCCAAATAATATGGTCTTTCCAGTCTGCTTCTTTGGTCTCTGACCTTCAGCCCTGTCTTTGTTTTGCCTGAATGCCTCTTTCTGCTTTAGAGTGGGGCTAGCGACATATCCCAGACTAAGAATGCAATTTACCATAAGTTTATGGAAATTAAGTGAAATATTTATACTTCTAACTAGATAATGCTATTTTGTGCCCTGTACACCTGGGGGAGCTTCTTGAATATAGTTATTTTAGGATTCTGAAGTAGTATGCCTTTCCCCATTTTAAACTATAGAAATTATTAAAGTACTTGTAAAAACCTGAGATTACATTGGTATAACTACCTAACTCCACAAAGGCTTTGCACAACACTGCCATTCAATAAAAAAAAAAAAAAAACATTTATGAGCATTGCCCCCACTCCCAACCCATTACCTTGGAACCAACTTTTTGGTGGTGAGCATGTCATATTTAGACTGACACGTGCAGCTCAAAAAATGGCATTAACGGGCCAATACTAGAAACTTTTTTTAATTGACAGGATTTGCCAATGCTTATACTGGCATAACCTTTGAGAAGCCTGACCTCCTTCAGTTATAGGATGAGGCATTCTAGGTATGGGACTTTAGTAAAAGTAGCACAGACTTTAAGCCTGTGAAATCTTTAAGATTTTCATAAATTTAGACTGGCTTGATATGAAGACACATTCTCTCCTATTCTATTTTTCCCAGTCTGGTCTTGTTGAGTCCTATTTGTTTCAATGTGTTCAGGTTTTAAGTTTTAAGAATTTAAATTTTAGCTAGTCTAAGTATAGCTGTAATTTCCTTTTGTTGTTGTTTTATCTATTGAGTTGAATTTAATAGGTACAGTTGACCTCTTGATTCATTGTTTTCTGGCTAGTTACCATTTGGCATTTCAATGGTCTGTACCATAAATGAGAATTTTAAAAGTTCTGTACCTGAAAGAGACCTTAAAGAATTGTTTTGTCTGCTTCATTTTTCATATGAGAAAACTAAGGCCTAAAGAGACTGAATGACTTAACCAAACCATGAAAAAAAATTGATGGGAGAGCTTAAGCTGGAACTCAGATCTTCTGACTTCCAGTCCAAGGCTCTTTCTTATAGACCACATTGCATGTATGCAATATTTTTGCATGGATTCCCTTTCTCTACATCTATTTGTCTTATTATGAACCTTTGATCTTATTCATGTTGAACTTACTGTCATGCAAGTATTTTTTGTATTCTGAGAAACTTGTGTTTTTAGACCTAATCAGTTCTTTTCATAGTCAGTATCTAGTACACTTTAGCCCCCTTTTTTCTTAATTCTTTAAACTAAATTTTGTAAATTCTTTAAACATGTTTCATATCATGCCCTTTTTATTTCAGCAGTTTAATAGATTTATTTCTTCATTTGCTCTTAGATTCCAGTAGTTTGGGAATCATTTCATTCCAGCCATTCTCCATTTCTTCTTTGTCTTAATATGTGTTGATTACTTTTTCATTTTGAAATTGCTATTTTTTCCTTTATCATAAAAGTGCTGTTTTGTGATCTCTTTATTCAAATCTAGCAATATTGGTTATCCAGAAGATCTAGCAGTTGAGTCTATTAATCCTCTGCCCTTTCAGGGAATCATTAAAGTAGAATTGTGAGAATTATAGAAGTCTGTGAGAAAGAAAATCATAAGAAACAACAGCTGTTTCCAATCAGATTCAAAGTATACGCAGATTGGTTTGTGTTAATTAACACTGACAGGAAAAATCTGACATTATTGGTTGTGAGCAAAAACTGAATTTAATTGTAACTAAGATAAAAAGTTGAATGAAGACAATAAGCCATTAGGGAGTTAAGTGAAGTTGTGATGTTTC
This sequence comes from Gracilinanus agilis, assembly GCF_016433145.1. NCBI lineage: Eukaryota > Metazoa > Chordata > Mammalia > Didelphimorphia > Didelphidae > Gracilinanus > Gracilinanus agilis. The sequence continues at coordinate 53,278,475 of NC_058130.1, forward strand.
TTCTAGCAATCACAAAAGGCTGCTTATAAAAACTTGTAAGTCTGACCATGGACAGCTATAGAGTTTGGAAAGTGATTAGAAAATCAGCTTGGGAATAAGCCAAATGGTTGAGTAGGCACTCTCCTTCTAGGTAGAAGTCTTTTAAGAAGAAAAGAAAGATTCTTGGTTGTTGTGTACCCCCTTGAAACATTCACAAAGCCCCTAGTATCTCTTAATTTGAAAAAAAGGGTAAGGATAGAAGGAATATGCTACAGTTAGTTTCTTAAAAATTATTATGCTAATTAAAAACTGAAATATTCATGAAATATCCTGCCTTCTGTCACAGAATTCCTCATGTCCCTGACATGTTGGTCGAGGCTTTGCGGCTCAGCCCCGCTCTCAGAGTGGCCAGTCTCCATTAATTGGATCCCGTGATTTCCACCTACTGCTGTGTTGGACGTCATGAGCATTGCCGTTCCTCTGGGAGTCACCACACCAGATACATCCTACTCAGATATGGCTGCTGGTTCAGAGTAAGTGCTACTTCCCCATTTTTTGGAAATTTGGAGGGTACCTGTAAGGCTTAGATTCTTAGGGTCTTGGATTTTCTAAAGTAAATCTACTTCATTGGAATTATGAATGTCTACAGGGGCTAAAAGGAAAGGCAATTAGAAGGGAGAGAAAATGTATTTTTCCTGATGTAGGAGTAGAGACTAAATAAATAATTAGCACGACCCAATTTGCAAAAGAATTATTTCATTCTGATTTCTTTTTGGTATAGGTTGGAATAAAGCAGATGTGCCACCCTGCCTTTTAGAGTTACTGATTATTTAATTCTATTCTGGTTGGGGGGGGATAGACTACTTTCCTTTTTCTGATTTATCTTGAAGACTTCAAACCTCTATTCCCCATCATCTTAGGGTAAAGGGACTGACCCTATTGAGAACTATCTATGGCAGGTTACTTGCAACTTCTGACATCTGGGAAAGAAAACAGGACAGCCATATCATCTATTTGTTCTTTATAACCATCTACTGGAAAGAGGACCTTCAAAATCAGTGGTACCAAACTTTTTTTCAGCTGTGAGCCACTTTAGGAATTCACAGAGTTTGTCGAAAACCAAAAGCCCAGTCCCTAAAATAGACTGTCAATCCATGAAGAATTTAATTGCCAAATGAATATGAAGGTAGGCCTTCATTACACAACTTTCTATGTTATAAATCCACCCACCTTTCCTTTTATAACCTTCTTTTGCCCCTCCCCTGCTTTCTTGAGTTACTCTAGTTTCTCCTGTATTCATAGATTCCCCTCTTTTCTTTTTTTCTGCCCTTAATCCAACTGCTTACTTTTGGAAAGGAAGTGAAAGTCTCTGTGTTTATAGACAAAGTAGCATTCTGGCTATACCATTTTGCAACAGACCAGTAAAAAAAAAAAACAACAAAAAACAGACAAACAAGAACTGAAGGATTCTTTCATACCTAGAACCCAGGTCTGTTCCAGAACAGTACAAGGAATTAGATTATGGATGGGGAGCAGTCTAGTGGTTTGAATGTATTAAATTTTGACTATTCTGTACCTTCATCAGCTAATAGTAGTTTTCTTTCTTAAAGCTAAGAACATTTCATATGTATTATTTAAACTTCTCTATACTCTCTGGTTCAGCCAATCTACATAACAAATTCCATTGGTGGGGTACTTAAAAGAAAGCTTCCTTGACTGTAAGTTTACCTTGGTTTGAAAGAAATGTAATTTGGGGACTACTTCTCTATATCTAAGGAATGGAAAGAGAATTGGGTTGGGAAAGGGGTGGGTTCATCCCAAAGACTCATTTTCAGACATAGTCAAAGGATTTTATTTATTCTTTTTGCCAAGATTTCCAATTTCAGGAGGTCTTTATCCCCATGATGGAGGATGGAGTTTTAAAGCACCTTTTTATACTTGATCTTCTAATTGCATGATAAGCAGCAATGATAGAAAGTATTTAGTTGGTGTCTACCTAGCAAATAATCTGCCTCTCTCCACCCCCATCTAAATCTAAGTGCTGATGTCATTAGCATTTGTGAGGAGCTTCAACAAAGAATGCTATTTGGATCTCTAAAGCCATAGACATTTAATTCTTAGTTGAGTTCTACCATTATTCCTATGAGATAGAACTGACCACAAATATATGATGTTTTTTTGCTGACCACAAAATATGACTAGTTTATTTCTGAGGTAAAACCTACCCCTATAAGTTTTTCTAAGTTGTCAGCTCAGCAAAACATTCTGGGAGCCTAGTCCATGCTTTTGTTGGCATATTACTGCTTGATGGTCTTAAGTGACAGCTACCTGAAATTCTCCCTCTTAGTATGGATACCTGTGCTTAACTAACATCTCTTTGAGGCTCTCTTCTTAACTCAGTTTTGACAATTGTGAAAATGAATGTGGAAATTAGATAACATTTAAACAAGGAAGGCTTCACATGTAAAAAGTACTTAAGAAATATTTCTTGAATTGTTATGGAATTGATATCATCATAATTTACTGTTGTCCAGACATTTGGAAAGAAGCTGGAACTACTTGTATTGTTAGGAGTCCATACACATCCCTCTTTAATACTTTAGTCTCTGTAAATAGGCCACTGTAATCAAGATAGGTTACAGATTAAATACTTCTATTATCTCCAAACACACTCCTAGGATGAACAGAAACCTAACCATTATAACTTCCTAGTATAATTGTTACCATGGTAGCAACTAATCACAAACTATTCTATTCAATTTTCTTTACAGAATAAGTGGAAATTTTGTCTCGACAAAATATACATATTAGCATTGAATCACTTGACTAATTCATCTTTATTAAGGATCATTGGTGCCCATGGCATTCCCTAGGCATTGCCTAAAATTTAAGTCCTAGTGTAACTAGCATGTTGTACAGAATTAAGTAAAACACCTAAATCCTACTTCTTGGAATTTAAACTCTGCAACAGAAATGTGATGATGTGGAAAACTTGTCACGAACCCATGGATTCATTGCTCTGGAGGCAGGATGTTACAGTGCAGAGAACCTTGAAACTGGAGTAAAGGGGTCAGAATAAAATCTCTCTGCTGGCCCTTCTCACCTGAGTGACTTTGAGCAAGTCACTTAATCCTTCCTGAGCCTCAGTTTCCTCATCATAAAATGATGAAGTAGTTGGATTGGATGGCCTCTGGGGTCCCTTCCAACTCTAGATCTGTGATCTGATGGATGTAAAGAAAGCTCTCTTGGATTTCTGATCTGATCTTCTGCAATAGCAGAGAATTTCAAATGTTCTCAAAGCCGGGCTTTAAATAACAAGGCCTGAACAGGTGGGTGCATATTAAAAACCACTGTTTTAGGGAAGGATGAGAAAAATAAAGTGTTTTTTTGTTGTTGTTGTTGTTTTGGTAAGCATGAATTCCAGATATGGCCTGTAATACTTTTGGGGGATTTGGCAAAGGAAAGGCTAAGGCTCGTATTTATGTAACATATTTAAGGGAATTGTATCAACCTCTAAATCATAGTGACTGGGCAATAAAATATCTTTGTGGCCTAAATTTCTGTTTAATCCATATTTTAAAATATGGGTGGCATAAGACCACCTTTCAAGGAATGTCTTGGATAAAAACCTGTGGTTGTCTTAATTGTCAGAATAAATTTAGATATTATACTTGACCAGTTGAAATTGAAGTTGCAAGATAACTACTTAAACCTTGGTATTGAGCATGCAATAGTGATATATTAGATATTATTCTTTTTTCTAGTAGCTGTTGCCCAGTGGGATTGTCTATTAACTCCCACTATGTACATTTTATTTTTGTCCCCTAGACTCATTCATGAAGTGTATACGTTCATATTTAGCCTGTTTTGGAGATGGGTGAGATACAACCAACGAAGTTACATCTCCTTGGGCATCTTTTATTCCATGCATTTTTTTCTTTCACGCTACCTCCCCTTCCCTCCAACCCATTTTCTGATAGATAATTGTTGTATTTCATTCCATATGTTCAATGGGGGGGAAATAATTTTATGAGCTGTGTTAGCACTATGGTGTATTTGTATTTAGTAAATGCCATTTAACTTTTTATAAAATATACCTTTTTCTGACTGTCCATAAAAAGAAAAAAATTCTATCTAATTTCTCTTCATTCATATCTTACATTTTGGTTTCACCTTAGTTGTTGGGTTTAATACTAATTCCACTTGTTTCCTGATAGTTAATTGCTTCTCAATGAGCCATGTCTAAATCACTCTTTTCCTTAAGACTACTGACCTGCATTATTGGTGTATCCCCCAGCTCCTTGCAGACATACTCAGTAATGAAATGCATGCCCTTCACTAACAGAGAATCCTTTCCTATGTCTTAAGTTCTTTTTCACCCAGAAATTATCCTTTGCTGTTATTAATAAGGTCTCTTCTCACAGTTTCGGAGCATAAAATTGGGTGAGTTGGATATATACCTCATAACTTTATTTTATCCCTCACTTTTTATCTGATGTCTCCTTGCATTGAATTACAGACCTTCCTTCTCAGTCAACAGCTTTTAAGGCTTTCATATTATATATATATATATATATATTTTTTTTTTAAGCTATAGTATGTTATGTCTCAAATTGGCCAAAAAAGTCCCTAACCCTGCACTATCACTTTAAATCAATAGTATACACTACTGTGCAGTTCTAGCTCTCCCAAAAATTTGCATCTTAAAGTTAAGCTATTCTTGCCTTATGTGTTTTGTTTGTGAAATTTATTACTTCATTGCTCCTCTAGTTAACTTATTAATTATAGGCACACTATTGTTGTGCATAGTAATACCAAAATCTTATTCTTTCTTAACTCTTAATTCCAAAGACCTAACCAGAGAATGGTTAGAGTTTAAATGCTTTTTTCTTCTGTAACAAAAGTGCCTTGAGCTTTAACTATTGCCACCTGTGCCTATTCTCTATCATAAATGCTAAAGTAAACTTCTGGTTTTCATTTAATTTCATTTAGAATTAAGTTCTTCCTAAACTTAAGTTGTGACTTGTGGTTTTACTGTATGCTACTGATTTGAAACCTGAGTTCGCATGAGCAAGAGGAACTGGTATGTGTTTAGGAGTAACATCTTTCATAAGACATTGAACAAGAAATTCTAAGACTGTTTACTAAAGTTCCCAAATAACTTTCTTAAAGGAGAGGATGTTATCCTGGTTTCCTGGCCAAATTGGGTAATTACCCCCAGACTACTTCAAATTACAAGTACAGTATTTTGATTATTATGAAAAGTTTTATAGGCTTACCATGCAGCTGTTAAGTATTTGTACCCTTACTATGGTTGCACTACTAATGGTTGAGAAATTATTACTCTTACGTATTTTTGAAAGGTGTTTGGGGGTTCTTCAAGATAAGAGGTGCTATAAATATAAGATGCCATTGTTTTTACCTGTACTTTCTTCAGGGTATCCTGTCTTGGTAGTGAATGGAAGAGGGCCTGGCCCCTGGGGCAGTGCAGAAGGCACTTTCATCATCTCACTCACTGCAAATGTCATGTGAGGTTTCATGGAAGTATTAAGAGATCCAATTAAGAAGAATAGTTCTGAGTCTAAACCAGCCCAGAGTGGCTTCTCTAGGGGAAACTCCCCGCTCAGCTGGTACGTTTATGTTTGTCATTAGGGACACCTTGTATCCCAGGTGCCTGCCTTCAGACATCTGCCTGTACTGGCTTCATGTCACACACATCACACAGTTAATAACACTCCCACTATTATTTATAGGCTTGGTTATGTTAATCAGATTACTTTGTTTCACTAAGTTCTTTCTCCTATTCTAGGGGCTGGTGGTTGTGGAAAGAGGAGGGGTTAGAGTGGGAAGTGGAATATTAATTAATTGGGTAGAGTTAGTTATTATGCTATCATGCCTTGATTTTCACCTTTCTACAGTCCTGAATCTGTGGAGGCTAGTCCAGCAGTTTGTGAGAAGAACGTGTATTCCACCCATAACTATGGGACCGCTCAGAGGCATGGGTACCGAGGACTACCATATGCTGTGAGTATAGGCATATTCATTTTTACTACCATGACTACTCTGTCTTCTCCATTTTTGTGCCTTATGACTTTATTTAAATATTTATTAGCATGATGCAGCTGCCCCTATCATACTTCCCTGCTACTGGTTAGATCTTAGTCCTATATCCTCTTATTTTGTTACCTGTTGACTTTAGCATTTTGTATTTTAACTTTCTTGATTGAAACAAATTTGAGAGTACTATTTATTCTTCATTTGAATGTGTGAAATATTTTGAGAGGAGAGGGCCAGTGTTTGGAACACTATTGATTCAAAAAATCTTATTTTCAGGATCATAATTATGGAGCCCCTCCTCCTCCGACCCCCCCTGCTTCTCCCCCTGTCCAGACCATCATCCCTCATGCAGAGTTGAATGGCCTCCACTCACCTGATGAGGAAAATTCTGGAGACAGTGAGAGCTCTGAAGGGGAATCTATTCCTACCTGGTGTCATTGTGGACTTTCTCAGGATGGCTTTCTTCTTAAATGTGACAAGTGCAGGTAGGTTCACATTCTCCCTAGATTCAAACTTGGCATATTGGAATTGGAGTGTGTTTTTTGGGTGTGTATATGTGGAGAGTAGACTCAAATGTTCTTTATGTTCAGGATGCAAATGGTTCCTTCAAGTTAGCTCCCATTCTCTATACTAGGTGGGAATCAGTAAAAACAAAGAATGTGAAAGAGAGTATGTTTTATGTGAAAATTTTAAGTCCTAGAAACATTTGGTATGTGGGAGGGCTGAGAGGGGGTGGGTAGTGCATGCCCAGAAACTGCAGTGATATATACTGCAGTGTTCTTCACTCAAGAGGATGAACTACAAGTTTTCTCCCTTTGTAGGGGAATGAGCAGGGGGAAGGTTATTAGACTTCATCGGAGGAAACAGGACAACGTATCAGGTAAGTGTGGTGTGGACTAAATAGTCTTCCCCCTCAATATTTGGTGATTTGTGAAGCTGCCTTTGAAGGGTGTTCTAATGAACCAAAATGGTCCCTAGTTTTGGGGGTTGGGAATTAAATCCTTGTTAGACTGTCATCTTTCATTAGTTTGTTTAGGGTTCCCTGGCTGTAGTTTCCCTCCCATTACTAACTAGACACAGTCAGTGAAGATGCTTAAGTTTGGTGTTGTCAGTACAATGTTGGTTGGATAGAAGGGGAAATATGGATTCCCCATTCATCTGAGTGTCATTGAGGCCTGAAGGGGCTGGGTATACTCTGGATAGTAAATGAGAGCACCTTTCTATTTTTAGGTGGGGACAGCAGTGCAACTGAGAGCTGGGATGAAGAGCTATCTCCCTCCACTGTGCTGTACACAGCAACACAGCACACACCTACAAGTATCACCTTGACCGTTAACCGGGTCCGAAGAGCTAAACCTAAGAAAAGGAAAAAGAGTCCAGAAAAAGGTCGTACAGCACCAAAGACGAAAAAGATTAAGGTATGACAAAATTGAGAGACCTGAAGTAGGCTTGGGTGAAAGAAAGAGAAATCATTGATATTCTTTTGAACAAACTGTCAATTCTGCCACATCTCCACTGTTGATTTGACCTGTCTTATCCCTGTGTATAAGATCTCTGTCCAAACTGGTATTAAAGAATGATTTCCTATTTTCTTTATTAACTAAACTTGTAGCTCTTACATCAGGGCTCACTAGGATCCATATCCCTCCCTACAGTACAAATGTATCTTTTTTTTTTTTAATCTTCCCATATAAAGAACTTCTCATTGATAATAAAATACTTCTCTGTGTCAAGGTCACCTTCCCATATCCCCACCATTTCCATGGGAAATGTGTTATATAGTTTTAAACTTTTCCCATCAAAGCAGCTTTGGTGTTAGAAAAGACAATTTAATTTGTCTTTTGCCCTTCATTTAAAGGAATTGTTTTTTTTCTGATTTCAAAAGCATAGGAAATCAAAATGTTCCGTATAAGATATTTAGTATATTTTGCTTTTGATGTGGGCAAATTTTGAACTAAGTGGTGCATGTTTTACCAGTGATATCCCTATCCTGAGAATAAAAGATCATTAGAAATTGGTTTCTGCCATTTTAACCTCTTTCCTAATGTCTAGTATTCAATAAATTTTCTTTTTATTTGTACCCATAGGGGAATAAGCTAAGAAACTTGCTGTTACTTTAATGTTAGGCCTCTTACATAAGTACTCCTTTATTCTTTTTTTTTTTTCCCCCAAACCCTTTACTTTTGTGTATTGGCTCATAGGTAGGAGAGTGGTGAGGGTGGGCAATGGGGGTCAAGTGACTTGCCCAGGGTCACACAGCTGGGAAGTGTCTGAGGCCGGATTTGAACCTAGGACCTCCCGTCTCTAGGCTTGACTCTCAATCCACTGAGCTATCCAGCTGCCCCTCCTTTATTCTTGATACCAAGTTTTGTTCTGTTTTTGAATTTTTTGTTTATTTTCTTTTCAATAGGCATTTCGAGAAGGATCCCGGAAGTCCTTGCGGATGAAGGTGAGTGGTCATCTTCCCTAATGATGTTACATACTTGATTGTGGGTTTTGTTTTTGTTTTTTTACATTGATTTTTGGTTGATTCATTTTTTTCTTGATGTTGCTTGGTATTTGGATTTTTGAAATTTGCTACCCATTCGTGTCATATGATTGCTATCTAATTTTTGTGCTTTTTCTGTAGTGTCCAAAATATTTTCCCATAGTGAATGACTTTCATCTCAAGAGGATTTTGAATTCACACTTGGTCTTTTTTTTTTTTTTTTTTTTTTTTTTTTTTTTTTTTTTTTTGAGTAAGGGAATAATCTAAAATAAAGCTAATCTTTTCTGTCATTACCATGGACTTTAATATCAAGCGTAAATGTTTTCCTGGTGTGCTGATACAGAAGTTCTTGGCCAGCCTAACATCAAGGGGTATTTAATCACCAGTTAGAGTAGTGAATTTCATCTGTAGGAAAGCTGTGATTTTGATAGGAATTACTCTTGTTCTTTTGTAACACTTAGAGCCTGCCAGATTGGTTTTAGGAGACCCATATAATGTAAGGTTGTACTTCCTTTTTTTAATCTAATAAAAGATCTTCAAAACTACAGACTAATTTTTCCAGGTGAATGAATAACAGAAACAATGTAGTTACATATGGAGAATGAGACAATTAGAGTGGTTTTTCCATAAAGGAATTTTGGGCTTAATATAAGGAAATTTTGCTACTAATGGAATCTTTCCTTTTTAACAAATATTTATTAAGTACTATCTATGTGCCAGGGACTCTGCTAGGCACAAAGAATTTAAAGGTAAAAAGCCTTTGTCCTCATGAAGCTTTAAAGTCTTAATAGGGATAAGGGGGGGTTCAACAATGGTACAAGGTAGAATGCAAAGGAGAGCCCACTCTTACAAGCAGAGTAGTTTGAGAGTTTTCATACCTCAGAGGCATTCTTTAAGAATTGACCTTGTACTGACCTAGACTTTACCTGACCTTCCTCTCACTTTAGTTTCTGTTGCTATCTATGTCTGTGGCTTGAGGAAATGGTGAGTTTCTGGTTAGACTTTGGCTTTGAAAAGTGATTGTGATTCCCTCATTCAATTCCTTTTTAAATCTAGAAATATTCAGGGGCTGCATGTCATCGAAAATGGCTGCGCGTGTCATAGGTTTGCCATCAGGGACCTAGCCCTTTACCACTCTTCTGCATTGGGCCAATACACAGTATTGATTCTAAGGCAAAAGATAATGGGTTTTATTTTTTAAAAAAAATTATGTGATACTCTAGAGCAGCAGTATGACTTTGGATTACAGAAGCCAGAGGTAGCAATTTGAGAAATGAATATAAAACCTGTAGAAATCCTGGATAGCTAGATCTATAAGCACCAGGCGAGAGACAGCTTAGAGCTAATTAGAGTGTGCCACACATCTGGGCTCTGCACAACTCTTTAACTTTTACAAGATACTCCTTAAACAGACTCGGTTCCTTTCAGAGCCAGTACTACTTCCACTTCCAGTTCTTCTGGAGCTGCTTAGGTTTAGGGGAAGCAGTGAACTCGGTTATAGGAACAGTATATAGTATTAAGCTTGTCTACTCACTAGCCATCCGTTTGATAAACTTTAGAAGTAGGCTTTATTATCCACTTCTAGGTCCCAGGTAAAATACGCTTTAAAGGACCGATTAATCAATTTTACTCGTCTGGAATATGGAGAGAGATTTTGAATTTAAGGTTTAGAAAACAAAGAAGAATTTAATTTATGCAAGTGACTAATAAATATATGTGAGAAAAGAAAACTAAAACAAATATATTTTCCATTATTACTTATGTTAGTACTGCTGAGACTATATCATTAAATTATGAAATTATCTTTTTTTTGTCCCAATATCAGAATATATAGAATTTCTATTCTATAATTTTTATTACTCCCATCTGTCAAAGTTTGGGTACTTAAATTATTGTTAAACCACACTGCCTTATAATTCTAAATATATTCATTCATCAAAAAAGAAAATAAACATCATCTGGTTCTTTTTATGTTTATAGATTCCATAATTAGCTTTTCTAAAGATTCCCTTTTTTTTAAAATATGGTAAGTCTTATGGGAAGAACACATCTCTCTCTAATGTTTTAAATAATAGAAGTCCAAAACATCAGTTTAGATGTTTAAAAAAAAAGCAGTGCTAGAAAGAAGAAAGCTTAGGGTTTAAATCTAGTTTAAGCTCCTCATAATCTAAGAAACAAGTCCTGGAGAAGTATATGATTCATGCAAGGCCCCTTAGATATTCCATTTCCTATCCAAACCATACTGCCAATTGGAAACACTATTTTTTAATCCTTTGGTAAAATCAGTCTTGTTTTTTCATTCTATGAACTGTTCTGCTTTGATGCTACTCAACCTTTACTCTTGACAGAATTCTCCCTCTGAGGCACATGCTTTAGATGAGAATACAACTGAAGGCTGGGAGAATCGAATACGGCTGTGGACTGATCAGTATGAGGAAGCTTTCACTAATCAGTACAGTGCAGATGTACAAAATCTTCTTGAACGGCATTTAAATTCCAGTAAGGAATTTGTGGGCAAAGCTGCTGTCCTAGACACCATCAATAAGACTGAACTGGCCTGTAATAATACAGTGATTGGTTCCCAAATGCAGGTAAGGATCAGCATGAATAGGGTCTCTTTAAGAAAATGGTGAAGGGCTGCAGAACTACGACGCAGTACTGGCCCTGACAGAGAAGTCAACATGTAGTAAAATCTTTTCTTTCTTTTTCTTTCCTTCTTTACCTCTTTTTCCAACTTTTTTCCTTTCTCTCTCGCTCTCTCTCCCTCTCTTTCCCCTGTCCCAGTTGTGACAGGTTCTACCCTCTTAGTCACTGGCCTTAAAATACCAAGCTAGGCATTTGCTATTATCAAACTGGAAACCCCATTAGAGGATGTGTTTTTATAAAATTAAGAGAAGATCTCTTATATAGCCTATATATATATATATATATATATATATATAATAGCCCATATCATGAGGATGAGATAGCAATTAGGCAGAAAATAGGAAAGGATAATAGATAAGTCTATTTTAAAAAGATAAGTAATTCATTTTTAAGGAGGGAGGTAGAAGTGCAAGTAAATTCATTAAAGATCAGCCAAATATTTTTATTTCTCATTTTCTCTTTTGCCTTTTGGGGTTGACCATTTCACTAGATGGAGGTATTCCCTAGAAAATAACAGGAATTATTTCAAGGTCATTGCAGTTCTTTCAAAGTTTCTCTTCCCTGGGCTAAGTAATATAATGAATAGATGAAAACTCAAGCTATTTGATGCCATTTTCTCTGCTGGCCTTATTTTCACCAAAAATATTAAAGTCTCTTCTAAGTTACTGCTGTCTGTCCTGTTTTGATATCTAATATTTATTCTCTGATTTTTATTCAGCTCCAACTGGGAAGAGTTACTCGTGTTCAAAAACACCGGAAGATCCTCAGGGCAGCAAGAGATTTGGCATTGGATACCCTTATAATAGAGTATCGAGGGAAAGTCATGTTACGGCAGCAATTTGAGGTCAATGGGCATTTCTTCAAAAAGTAAGAGCTTCTTTCATTGAACTAAAACAAAGGCTAAAAAGAACCTTGATTGACCAATATTCCTAGAAGGAAATTCCTCCTAGATGATAAGATAGCCACTTTTGGGAGAAGGTTAGCTTGTATAAGCTGAGGCCCTTTTATAGGGAAGTGCAAACAAAGCTGGAAATTCTTGGATTGTATAAAATGATGACTCCTTTTTGAAACAGATGTGCCTTGCCTTGTCCTTTAAGAAATACTTAATTAAGCCTATACTATGTGTTAAACAGTGCTATGGGCTTATTTTTATTCATTAACCAGAAGCAGTCAAGTGTACAATGTTTCCTAAATTAGAGCATCACAAAGGATGTGTCAGCATATGCTTCATATTTGGAGTCATGGGGTGGCCTTTGCATTTGTGCTAAGAATTACAAGAATTTTCATTGTGTCCCTAGACCATACCCCTTTGTGCTGTTCTACTCCAAATTCAATGGTGTAGAGATGTGTGTTGATGCCCGCACTTTTGGTAATGATGCTCGGTTCATCAGGCGATCCTGTACCCCAAATGCAGAGGTAAGATTTCAGTGGATTAGGCTGTTCTTCCTTTAATGGAAATATAAGCCATCCAGAACAAACTACAGAACTATCCTGCTGATCTCATCCATAGAGATATTGTGTTTTTGGCCTTTCTTGGGGAAGTTTCACACTGATATTTGTGGCCTTTCTTGAGGACGTCTCAAACACTGATGTTTCTATCCTGACAAAAAGAAACTGAATTTACTTTAGAGAGAAAACATAGAAACAGCAAGTGGAATTTTCTAAGGTGAAAAATGGTGAATATTAGTTAGTGACTAGATAGGTAATTATTAACTGTGAAAGATAGCCAAATGGTAGATAATGTTGATCTGGCTTCAAAGACATCATTTAGCCACAACTTCTCAGGCTTGTGTTATTTGTCAATGTAGAAAAGATGTTGTATGCTATACCTTTCTGGATAGAATTCATTAACCAGCATTCACAATAGACCTACAACCAGATGATTGAAGTAAAGAGGGACTAAATGCTTAATGCAAAAGCAATTTAGTGCCATGGTAGAGATTGGAATAAATATAATAATGGTGGCGATTCTAAGGATTAGAGCATTCATTTCCAGGCATGGTCTTGTGACCTCTAGCATGTCTCCATTAATTTCAAATATTTTCAAAACATGTGCAATTATTTAAAAGAACACTCTACTACTCTAGGACTCAGGAGATTTGAGTTATCGTACCAGTTTGGGCTTTCTTTTACTAGTTGTATAATTTCATCAAGAATGTAACCTTAAGTTAACTAACTTGCTAATCTCAGAAGATTGTTATGACAATCAAATGAATGTATTAAAAGTGTTTTGATACTGCATAAGGTTATACCTAATAGCAACTGACATTTACATAGCTTGCTAACGTTTGAACTAGGGCATTATATACTCTCATTTGCTCCTCAGGACACTCAAGGTAAGTATCCTAAGTGTTACTATGTCTGCTTTACAAATTAGCAAACTTGAGACTTGGGTTGTTATATTTGCCCGTGCATGTGTGATGTAGTCACTTTTTTTTAATGCTGTTGCACCAGTTTTGAGGAAGACCTTGCAATCAACCAAAAAATGATACTAAAGAGTTCTTAAAAGTTTGGGAATTATTCATATATGGGCTACTTTTTCTTTTTACAGTGAGTCCCAAGATGTTTTTGATGACTTGATTGTATTCTTTGTTTCTGAAGGTCCGACACATGATTGCAGATGGAATGATCCACCTGTGTATCTATGCAGCCTCTGCTATCACCAAGGATGCAGAAGTCACCATTGCCTTTGATTATGAATACAGTAACTGGTAAGGCCTCCAGAAACCTCTCCCAATACAGTTGTTTCTTTTTATGGTTGAAGATCTGTTGATTTCATTCTGTTCCATATTGTTTGATCCCCTTCTTTGTAGTTGACTTTTCTTATAATATTTAATTTTGAAAAGCATTTTCTATGCAGTTAATTGTGCTATCTAGTGGAAATCAAAAGATATAATGTTGCCAGTGGTTTTCAGAGGAGATAAAAATGACTATTTTACTAAAGAGAAAGTACAAACCAAGAATCATACATAGTTGTAGAACTTAAAAGGGCCTTAAAAATCAAGTCCCTCTCATTTTATAGTTGAGGAAAATGAGGTCCAGAAAAAATCAAGTTATGTCTCTAGGATCATAAAGGAATAAGTATTCAATGGCAGTGCTAGGATCTGAGCCTCAGGTCTTCTGGTTCCCACCCCAAAACTTGATGGTGTTTCTTTTGTGCTAAAAAAGCATACTTGATTCCGCAGTTGACAACTGGTCAGGGGACATGAATAGGCAATTTTCACATGATGAAATCAAAACTATCAACAAGCATATGAAAAAGTGTTGTAAATCCCTCCTGATTAGAGAAATGCAAATTAAAACAACTACCCCTAGCAGACTGGCTGATATGGTAGCAAAGAAAAGTGATAAATGTTGGAGGGGACATGGCAAAATTGGAACACTAACATACTGCTGGTGGAGTTGTGAATTGGTCCAACCTTTCTGGAGGGCAATTTGGAACTATGCTCAAAGGGCTTTAAAAAAATGTCTACCCTTTGATCCAGCCATGCCATTGCTGGGTTTATACTCAAGAGATAATAAGGAGAAAAACTTGTACAGAAATATTCGCACTCTTTGTGGTAGCAAAAAAAAAAATTGGAAAATGAGAGAATGTCCATTGATTGGGGAATGGATGAATAAATTGTAGTATCTGATGGTGATGGAATAGTATTACGCTCAAAGGAATAAAGAACTGGAGGAATTCCATGTGAACTGGAAAGACTTCCAGGAATTGATGCAGACTGAAAGGAGCAGAACCAGGAGAACATTGTACACAGAGACTGATACATTATGGCACAGTCGAATGTCATAAACTTTTCTACTAGCAGCAATGCAATGACCCAAGATAATCTAGAGGAATTTATGAGAAAGAACACCATCCACACCTAGTGAAAGAACTGTGGAACCAGAAATGCATTAGAAAAATATATAATCAATCACATGGTACAATGGGGATATGATTATAATTTGGGGTTAAAAGATCACTCTACTGCAGATATGAATAACATGGAATTAGGCTAACCCAGTGGAACTTCTTGTTGACTGGTGGGGGGATCATGAATAATGTAACCATGGAAAAATATGCTAAGTGAAAAAAGGGGGGAGGAGTACACTTGAGGGATATTAATAGAGACTTCTTAAAAGAAGCTCCTGGGGTTTAATTAACATGGATTACCCTAGGTAAGAAGGGAGTCTCACCAAGAATTTGCCTTTATCTGTACAAGATCCATACAGGATACTAGGTCCCTTCAAAATTTTACTAGTGACCGAAGAGCTTACATTTTTAGCATTATACAACTGCTCGTATTAGAAATATACTAGGATATACTCTTATGATATTCTTTAAGGGCAAAGATTGTTTTTTGTTTTGTTTTGTTTTTTGGTATCTTGTACATAGTGAACACTAAATAAATTACTTGAAACTGAATAACAAATCTTGCTCAAACATTTGGTCTCTCTTCCTTCCCTGTAAGTGTATGTTTCTTGATTATTTCAGATAACTAGATAATTTCAGCCTAGTAGAACAGATTGTCATAATGGATGGGGAATGCTTAATTAAAACCCTGAAATTTGCATAAGTGTGTACATAGCTCCCAATGTCTTAATGCAAATTTTTTTTAAACCCTTGTACTTCCAGTGTATTGTCTCATAGGTGGAAGATTGGTAAGGGTGGGCTATGGGGGTAAAGTGACTTGCCCAGGGTCACACAGCTGGGAAGTGGCTGAGGCCGGGTTTGAACCTAGGATCTCCTGTCTCTAGGCCTGACTCTCACTCCACTGAGCTACCCAGCTGCCCCAATTTATTTTTTAATTTATACTTTTGTCTAAAATTATATGTAGAAATAAGTTTTGATCATTGTTTTCTGACACTTTATAATTCAGATTCTCGCCCTCTAATGCAGGTAGTAAATAGTTTGATATTGGTCATACCAATGCTTTCATGCAATGTATTCATGACTGAAGACACATATCACACTTAAAATTTAAAAACAAGCAAAAAAAAACTACAGGGGGTAGCTGGGTGGCTCAGTGGATTGAGAGTCAGGGCCAGAGATGGGAGATCTTGGGTTCAAGTCTGGCCTTAGACACTTCCTAGCTGTGTAATCCCCAGGCAAGTCACTTAATCCCCATTGCCTAATCCTTACCACTCTTCTGCCTTCAAACCAATACATAGTATTGATTCCAAGAAGGAAGATAAGGGCTTAAAATAAATAAATAAAAATAAAAAACATAGAGTGAAAGATGGCATGCTTTGATCTGTAATCAGATTCTAATCATTTCTTTGGCTGCAAATAGCATTTTCCATCATGTTTTGTCCCATGTTATCTTGGAAACTTGATTTACTGATGTTTAGTCCTTTATAGTTGATCCGTCTTTCAGTATTTCTGTTACTGTATATAGTGTTCTGATTCTGCTCACTTCACATTGATCATCAGTTCACATGATTTTCTAGAGTTTTTTGAAGGCAGTGCAATTTATAACTATTAGAGCTTAAAAACTCTGCATGAGTGTGTCATAGAGTGTGCATTTGAATGGCAAGACTAAGGGTTGTTTTTAACAGTATTTTCTGATTTTGCACACATGGAGCCATATATTTAAATACAGGATTTTGAGACTTATTTATTTGATGTTCCTCCCAAAATGTCTGTGTGGCACTGCATGTCCAGAGATTACCAAAAGAGAAGGCTATACCAATATTTCAAGAGAATGGACCAGTACTGTAAATGATTTTCAGGGACACTGAGGAGAGCACTTGTGTTTGTTTTTTTGGAGCAGTAATTATAAAGTGGACTGTGCATGTCACAAGGGGAATCGGAATTGCCCTATACAGAGACGGAATCCAAATGCTGCTGCAGATCCTCCGCCCCCACCTCCTCTCAGCCTACTATCCATTGGAGCAGAGACAAGACGGCGGAAAGCACGTCGTAAGGAGCTAGAGATGGAACAGCAGAATGATGTTTTGGATGAAAGCAGTAACCAGCAGCCAGAGGAGGCTCCAGAAGGAGTAACTGTAGCCAGTGATAATGAGGTAATTTCTCTTGTTCTTAGGATAGTAATTGGTTGTTAACAGGTGTGACTTCCAAATTAACAGAGTCTGGGTTGCCTCATAAGAGCTCTAGAGTCCCATTGTAATGCTTAGTGCCCTTGATCTCTAGATTGGATCATGAATATCTGCAGTTTTTCTACTTACTACCTTTCAGTTTTCCAAGTTCCACCCTAGGGAATGAGATATATTGTGTTATGAACTATATTGTCCTCTGCCCAATACCTTTTTTTATTAAAGTATAGGAAGTTGTTTCTAGTCACTCTCAGACTAAAAAAGAATTTTACTTGTTATGTCCATTGTTCAAGAATACTGCTGAATGCTAGCCTTTATCTTAAAGGACATAGACAATCCTGAAGAGAAGCTGGAAGAGGAGACAGAAGAGACTGTGGATGAGCAGGGAATCTTGGGCCCTAACAGGAGGGTAAGTATGCCTTTATCATCTCTTTTTATTTCTACTGCCTTCATGCAAACTTTCTCTACATTTTGGTGGTAAACTTATGGCATCTCCTTTCTAAAGCAGAGATACTTTCAAGCCAAAAAATACTTGTATGTTCTCTAGTCAGCCTATCACCTTTCAATTACATTTTTTTTTATTTTTAAGCAAGTTATTCATTTGGTTTTGATTTTTTGTGTACATATCTTTAATTTGTAATTGTATTATAAACTTCTTTGAGGATCAAGGTAATATTCTCGTACACATTTCTTTGTCCCTTATTGATCCAGCTTAGTGCCTGTTGTCAAGTGTCTTCTCACCCTGGTCAAACTGATTCATCTGAATTTCTATCTATATATTGTTTCCATGATGTTTTTCTCTTCTAAGTTGATGTGTTCTTTAGATTTCAACCAGTGTTCTTGTTCTACTTTCTTGTTTTCTGAAGTCCTTGGTTAATGCTCCATCCTCCCTCCCTTTTCCCCAGTCTCGAGAAGAGAGAAAAGTTGAAGCAATCATGCACATGTTTGAAAATTTAGAGAAGAGGAAAAGGCGACGAGAGCAGCCACTGGAGAGGGGCCGCCTAGACGTAGAGGTGACCCCTGGCTCTGAGGTTCCTGTGCTAGAAGAGTCAAAAACAGAGAGCTCTGAACCTGAAGACAGAAACTCGGCTTTCAGTGTGCCTGTCCCAGGCCCCCAAAATAACATGGGGGTAAATACTCGGAGGTCTGCTCAAGCAGGGGTAAGAGGAACAAAAGGGCCAAGTCTTTGAAGGACTTGTCATTGTATTATTCAAATTCTATATCCTGTGGAATTCATAATGTAGAGGTCCCCAAACCACCTATGCTATCCTGTGATAAGTGGAATAGTTTTAATTTTGCCCAACATTATATACAAGGCAGTTTAAGCTCTTTACATCAACACTTAAAGCTGACATTTGGGATTAAAGAGGACAGGTAGTCAGCTAGAATTGAATGATTATTTGTAATGACCAGAAACCTTTCACAGAAAATCTTTTCTAACAAGAGACATCATTCTGTACTGACCCTCCTTATATCATAATTAAATCCTTATAATGCTCCATTCCTCAAAAACCACATACTTTCCCTTCCTGCTATTAACCCTAAATGCTAGACTATAGAAAACCAAAAGGCTTTATTTATTTATTTGTTTGTTGCGCAGGAATCAAAACCAAACTCTCCCTTTCCCAGTGCCCTTCTATTAAGAACCCTAAAAGGTACCTAATAATGGCTAGCATTTCTATAGTGCATTAAGACCTACAAGGTGTTTTGCATATAATTTCATTTACTCTCCATACAGCCCTAGGAGTTGTACAGTGCTATTAATCCCTATTTGACAAATAAGGAAACTGAGGCTGGGGGAAGTTAAGTGACTGTCCAAGGTCACATAATAAATAGGTATCTGAAGCAGGACTTGAACTCAGATTTTACTAACTGTAAATTCAGCACTTTATTCACTGTGCCACATACCTGCCCAAGCTTAATTCCAGTTAATTGTATGTCTCCTCCAGAAAAGCCCATAAGCAATAGGATTACCAGATTGTCTTCACAGCTTACATTTATATAGTGCTTTAAGATTTGCAAACTACCATACATACATACGTACATACGTACATACATACATACATACATACATACATACATTTTCTCATTTCTTTTTTTTTTTCTTTAAACTCTTAACTTCTGTGTATTGGCTCATAGGTGGAAGAGTGGTAAGGGTGGGCAATGGGGGTCAAGTGACTTGCCCAGGGTCACACAGCTGGGAAGTGTCTGAGGCCGGATTTGAACCTAGGACCTCCTGTCTCTAGGCCTGACTCTCAATCCACTGAGCTACCCAGCTGCCCCCATTTTCTTATTTCTTAATTCCCTTTCAGAAATTGGACAATTATTGCCTATTTGATTGGGCTCTTTAAAATACATACAAGTGTAGGGTGTGTGGTTAGAGTTTGGGGGGTTCTTGAACTTGAGAGTTTAAAATTAGTGTTTCTGAGTTTTTCTTGTTTATCTTTGGGTACTCAGAAGGAAGTTGCTGATAATAAATTTCTAAGATCTTCATGTTGCTGTTATAGGATACCAGTGCCGAAAAACCTATTATCAAGCCAACTCCATCAAGACCCTCTAGGCCTCGACCCAAAAGTCGAATTTCTCGGTACCGGACTAGTTCAGCCCAAAGACTAAAGCGTCAAAAACAGGCCAATTCACAGCAGGTGGAATTATCACAAGTTCTTCTGGATGAGGGAGGAAATGGCAACTCGGTGACCCCAGCTGAAGTTGGAAGTGTGGACAATATAGGAGAAAACAGGCCATTGATGGGGTCTGACCCAGCAGTAGTATTGGCTGCTGGAACCCAGGTTAACCGGGCTGTTTTCAAATACCCTAAAACCAAAAAGGTAAGAAATGTTATCAGATTGGTATTGCCAGGCCTGTGTCTTAAAACAAGAGAACCTGTAATACCTGAGAGTGAGAGAGCTATATATTTGTTGTGCTAAGCTATTCTAATGTTAAAAGTTTTTAGAAGAGGCAGTTGGGTGGCTCAGTGGATTGAGAACCAGACTTAGAGATGGGAGGTCCTAGGTTCAAATGTGAATGCAGATACTTCCTAGCTGTGTGGCCCTAGGCAAGTCACTTGACTCCCATTGCCTAGCCCTTACCACTATTCTGCCTTAGAACCAATATTCAGTATCATTTTTTTTTTAATTTTTATTTTTTAAGCCCTTACCTTCCATCTTAGAATCAATACTGTGTGTTGATTCCAAGGCAGAAGAGTAGTAAAGGCTAGGCAATTAGGCAATTGGGGTCAAGTGACTTGCCCAGGGTCATACAGTTGGGAAGTGTCTGAGGTCATACTAGGACCTCCTATCTCTAGATTTGTGGAGTATTAATTCTAAGATGGAAGGTAAGGGTGTTTTTTTGTTGTTGTTTGTTTTTAAGTTCTTGGGAAAGTGGTTTGATATGCAGTTTTCTTTCTATCCTGATATTTCATTTAAATTAAAGATATATCAGATAATTTATTAGTGAGCTGTAAAGAGAAGAGACTGTGGAAAATATATTCTCAGGTAGAAAGGATTGTCAAAAGCAATTTTACCTTAGAAGTTTGGGGAAGAACTGGTTTCCAACTTCTTTGATCTATTTAGTTGCAGTCCTTTCTGTCCTGTCTGTTTTTCCAGATTACACTGCTGTATTCTTCTACAGCATCTTCTAACAATATTTCTCTGCCTTAGTATCTAGTTACAGAATGGCTGAATGACAAAGCAGAGAAGCATGAGTGCCCAGTTGAGTGCCCTCTACGGATTACCACAGACCCCACCGTGCTGGCCACAACCCTCAACATGTTGCCTGGTCTTGTCCATTCCCCGTTAATTTGCACCACCCCCAAACACTACATCCGCTTTGGCTCGCCCTTCATTCCTGAGAGGCGTCGAAGGCCCCTCCTGCTTGATGGCACATTCAGCTCCTGTAAGAAGGTATGCCCAGGCTTATGTTGTTTTCTCACCTAGGCTACCTATACTCCTGACTTACCTAACTTGCTGGCTATATACTCTCCAGATAGCTATGTCCTTGATATGTGGGCTTATGATGAATTAGTTATCCTTCTATGAATACTAATGCATCAAGAAATCATTGGGGCCAAGGTGGAGTGTGTACTACATTCTAGATGATCAAATTTGTGAGTATTTGTTGTTGCCTTTTGTGAGATCCCTTGAAATTGCTGAGTGAAAGTGAGTAACAGTTGACTGTAGGTAGCAGGGGGGGGGGGGGGGGGGGCGGGGGAGAGAGATCGATCTTGATTCTTGATTGGAATTTTCATCATATGATTATAAGGAACCAGGTCCTTTAGCATTCTTTTGTAAATGAAAAGCTAAGTCTTACCTTTTAAAGTAACTCAATCATTATCATCTGATAGAGGTTAGAAAGAAAAAAAATGAGTTATAACTGGTGAGATTCCTGTTTTTTGAACATTCCCTTAATGCAATTGACTGTATTACTTGAATTGTTGATTCCCCAGTGTCTATGGGGTAAACTGAGAGTACCCCCCCTTGCCTATTGTATTTGAATCTAGCTGCAGTGATGCCTGTTTGCTCTTATGTCACATTCTTCATGAATTCTCCATAGGCCTTAGGTATTTTCCAGAGTTGTTTCTCAGGAGATGGTCCCTTGCCTGCTCAGTGTAGGGGTGACCTTTTAATGCCCTGACCCTATTACCAGAACTTCAGGAGAGCATTTTCCTTGGAGGCAGAGTCTGTTCCCTGGAACTCCCTTTTCTCTTATCCTCAGATCTGGATTCAGGCTGCTTTCCTCAGTGTCTGCCATGGCTGACAGCCACATTGCCCTCCTCCACTGGAACTATAGCATCACATACATGAGGATGTTCCATATAAATTATTTGATGTGCTGAAGCCTCCAACTCCAGGCAGGTCCTTCCTGACCCCTCCACACTTACAGCTTGCCTCCTCCCTTGCAGAGCAGAAATAATTTGGGCAGTGGGGAAGGAACAATGAGGGTGGGAAAAGGGGGTAGGGAAGGGATAAGCAAAGAGGGTGGGATACAGAAGGGAGGAGGGCACAGGGATCATAGAGAGAGGAAAGGCACCCACTGCTAGTCTAGCAGCACTCACCAAGAGTGTGGGCTCCTTCCTTCTTGCATGCTTTATTGAAGTATTGGTGACCCTCATCAATTTGTATGGGAAATTTTCTGAAGTGAATTTAGTGGAACTTAAGGTACTTCTGAACAGCTTAGAGAGATTTCAGTAGTTGTTGACTCTCATAATGAGCAGCTTTATTATTTGTACAAGTAGTGGTGGCATGCTTTTTACAAAAATGTCCCAGAGTGCTTTAAAATAATTTTTATTGGATATTTCTCAAACTAGAGAAAAGAGGGCTTTCATCTCAAGGTACTTCCTTATACATAGACCATCAGGTAGCCTATCATCTCTGATGCTATCTGAAAAGAAAAGCAAGTTTGCCTAACAAATACTTAATAAGTCTCCATTGTTTTTAACATTCTTCCCACCCTATTTTAACTAGAATGTGATGGGCACAAGCCTATGTACTGATTAGGAGTGTTAAAAGCCTAGATAGCACATTTTTATGTTCTGCATGTTTAGTATTGACTTTGTAGAAATTAGCCAACTTCATTTCTAAGACTTAGGAAAACAGTCTTTAGTCAAAAGTAGTAGGTGAAATATGATTTAGGACACATAGAGAAAATATTTCCTTTTGTTTGTCATTAACCGGCTATGCAGAACTAGATATAATGAACTCTTGAGAGGATTAAGTACTTAAACATGTTACCATAGTAAGTAATATAATATCCTTCCCTGCCCTATTAAAGATCAACGACTATCTGAGAGGAGTTAAATATTCTTTCTTAGAGGAGACTGGACCAGATTTGTATCTTTGGATCCCTTTAATTCTATACTGACTATAACATCAGCTCTCCTTTGCCTTATATTTATTCCTCTACTCATCTTACTTACCTGAATGGACACCTGAGGGAGTTAAAAGATGTGGTTGTAGCCATGTCACATATGGTGGGCAGAGACATTTCTTTGAGCTGTCTTGTTTGTATATGTTAACTACCTCTTATCTTTGTAACTTGGCAAAAGGATAGTATTCTTACTTAGACCAGAATTTTTTCTTTAGTCTTCAATGTTTTCTTTATCCTCTTGTCATCTGTATTGCTTTATGTGGAGTATGTATAGTCACTTTTCTCTTAAGAGCATCAGAACAATCATAATTAAATACTTCTGTATCTTAAAAGAATTAAAATATTAAAAAAATTTTGTGAGAATACATCATGGTTTTAATGAAATAATCATAAACAACATATATGTAGTATTTTAATGTTTATGAAGCAGTCTACACATACCCCAAGATGTTTTTCCCTGTTTATTTTAAGAAGAAACTGAGACTCAGAAGTTAGACTTGTCTAAAGTCACACTACTAGAGGCAGAATTCAAACTCAAGTATTCCTCAATCCAAAGGCATTATTCTTTCCTCTATATCGGGTTGCCTTTCATAAAGAATGTGAAAAAACATCAGCATAAACTATTGATTTGGAATACACTTTTTGCCTAAACTATCTAAATATGAAACCTACATATATCCTAGTTAAGAATAATAGGTATTATATCAAATAAGAATACAATTTCAGGAAAATAAGCAAACCAATTAAATCTTCTGATTAGTAACTTAAATTAGATGTACCCTTTAAAAAAGGGGAAAAAATGTAAGGAAGGGTATAGAATTTTAATTTCTTTGTAAAGAATTCATCTTCAAAGGAAGGAACTGAGCATATTTCCTTGATTGTATATAAAAATTATATTAAAATCTTTGAATATATTGGTTTCTTGAGAAAAGTCTATTCTACCTTTAAGAGGGAAACTAAAAACTAGTTCATGCAAAGAGATCCAACATAAGTCCAAGTTGTATCATTTTGATCCCCAAAATATCTAGAATGAATTAAATTTATTATTTATTATGTAATTGAACTTATAGGTTAATGTTAAACTGGAGGGGATGGGAGTGGGGTGAGGTGGGGTGGGGTGGGATGGGGTGGGTCTTGCGATTTCTTTTCAGTGGATAGAGATTCCTGAAAGGCACTATCCTACCAATAATGCCCCACTACGTTCTCTGTAAATCTCTGAAATAACATAAAAAAAGCTATGGATAGAGATGGCTATCATTGTTGATTCATTAGAGCACTTACTGTTTATTTGAAGCAAAGCCCTTTGAACAGAACTTAATAGTGTAAAATAAAGATTTATTCATTTTAATTATGTATACTTGTCTTCACATACTTTCAAAGTAGCAAATATTTGAATATCTGCTGGGTGCTCAATACTCCTTAAGGTATTTGGGCCAGGGTTGGGAGGAATGCCAAAAAACTGTAAGATACTAATGTAATAAACTCCTGAAGGACAGGGATCATCTAGCAGAGAACAAGATAGACATACATGGAACAGTCTGTAACAAACAAGGTTAGAGATAGGCAACAGTGCCAGAACTTGCCATTCAGAGAAGGTTATAATGGTTCAGAAAGGGGAGTTAGTCATTTTCAGAAATACTATACATATCAACCAGAAGAGTTTTTAGTCTAGGTTTTAAATCTTTAGATTTAATTGGAACTTTTTAGGAATAAAGATTCTTTATAGAATCCTAGAATACTATGAAAAGCTCTAGAGAATTTGCTAATAGATATTCAAACTTAAGTGCTGTGGGGTATTTACATTGCTTGTGACCTCCCTGCCTGAACTCTTAGTGGTTTCATGTTACCATATCATTAGAACCAATTAAATTTTTTTAGACTAGCCTACTTGGCATTTAAAATCCCCAAAATGATTAAACTTCTGTCCAGACAAAGCTTAGTGACCTCAGATGAGTTCAGGCTGCTCCAAAAAAAAGGAGATCCAAAATAGAGGACATCTACAGCAATGAGGATTGTCATTTATTTTCTTTAGACTCTTATTTTCAATATCCTCATTTCTACAATGATGTGATTGAACTATGAATTTCAGTCTGGCTGTGATTTTGTGAAACTAATGTTTTGAAGGTAAGAGGTCAGAGCCTGCATTTTTCTGACAAACATGGTATCCTAAAAAGTGGATATTTACCAAATGACCTTTTAGGGAGATGCTTTTATATACTTAACACTCCTCTTGGTGTTCATAATTTTATTTTTGTCATTTGACATACAGCCAAGATACCATATGATACTTTCAAGGAAAACTTGACATTTTTTAAACGGTTTTTCTAGAAGAATGGCTTGAGTCTCCAAGAGTGAAAATTTGTTAGAATTGCTCTATTTTGGTGAAGAGAATATTTACTTACCTGTAATTTTGTTCTCTCAAGATGTAAAACTATGATTATTCACCCTTGCTCTTCCCATTTGGGGGAGGGTTTGACTCAGAAATTGATGTTTATCAAAATCCAATCTGTCTTGTGTTAGGGCAGGAGAGCCACAGAGTGGTGAGATCCTACAACTGTGTATCTTAAGAGAACACAAATTAGAGGTAAGAAATTTTTTCTCTTCCACAGGATACCTAATTTAACTATCCTAACCTTATACAGTCTGACCCAAATGTTCCTTATTTTCACTCTTAATATAGGCACTGATAATCACTACAGAAATTTGCAGATGGTTAGAGAGCCTTTCTCTTTGACTTTTCCCCATTTGGTTTCTGCCAAAGGTTATTAGCATTAATTGTGCATAATTTAATTGTAGCGGTTGTCAGAAAGACACTATAGGATGTTGCATTTGAGAGTTGAATCAGTGGGAGCATGTTGTGATATTTGTCATGGAAAATTATTTATTTTCAGATTCCTCCTATGAATCTCTTACCTCTTGAGGAGGTATTTTCAGGTTGGAGCAAGTGACATTTAGAGATCCTTGGGGTGTTTTTTGTTTTGTTTTGTTTTTTGTTTTAAGTTGGTTGACTTTCAGTTTGAGAATGGGCTCTGAAGGAAATTTCATAATGCCTCAGTAGTCCACAAAAATTGAGGAGAACTTCAGTTGTCCATTGATTTTTATTATTCTGGACCCCATTCTAAAAGCCAATTTTCCTGGCTTTTCTTTTTAAGGGATTGATTGAGCAGTGTGTTATACTGAAGCACAGGATGTGAATATGTGTTAGTTTGTAAAATTAAGTTTGTGGATTGACGTTTCTCACTAATTAACATGGTAACCTGGTTAATATGCTTTACATAGGTCAACATGTTTTTAAAAAGTATTATCACTGACCATTTATCGAACCTTTATTTCAGCGCTGGATGAAGCAAGCCCTGGAAGAAGGGATGACTCAAACCTCATCTGTACCCCAAGAGAGTAGAATTCAGCATCTATACCAAAGCAATGAGAACAGTAATTCTTCTAGCATCTGCAAAGACAATGCAGGTATAAATGCTTGAGTATAACTACAGGAATGTATACTAGACAAAGTATTGATTTAAAAGCAGGAAAATGCTAATTCCTTAGAATTGGGAGGAGTTGTAGTAGTTGTTGTACAGCCCTGGACACTCAGAATTCTGATTCCTTCCAGTTTTCACTTGGCATCATCTCTGTAAGGAATTTATTCTTTTGTAATACCAAGATAGTCATACATGACTCTTGTAAGTAGTTATAAAATTAATAAGGTTTATGGTTTGGTTTTTTTGAAGCGAAGTCCCATGGCCTGGTGGATAGAGAAATCTGCCTTGGGGCCTGCCTTTTATGTTTAAGACCTGCTTCTGACACACACTGGTTGGATGTGTGACCCTTGGCAAGTCATTTAACTTCTCAATTCCTTAGGCTATTCAGTCTAAGACATAAGTTGCAGAAAAGTCACCATTCTGCATTAATAGAAGGAATTTCTTCTGGGACTTCCTAAGATGTGTGAAATCATAGGGCCATATAAAAGATTTTCTTAAATTATAGATCTTGATTTCTAAAGTGCTATATAAAATGTCCAGGAGCAATATGATGTAATGTATAGAGGACCAGTCATGGAGTCAAGAAGTCCTGGGTTCAAATCCCTCCTTTGTGGCTTTGGTCAGATTCAGGCAACTGTAAATTGCAGATTGATTGCTAATCATTTTGCATTTTGGGGGTAGAATTTTTTCTCAGGAGTGCATTCTGCCAGTGTAGGTTAATAACTTTTCTGCTGTTTCTATATTTATTAGTGTGAGAATTTACATATGCTCAATCTTTTTAAAAAAAAGGAAATTATATTTCTGTCTTAAATAGTTATTTTACATCTATCTTTTCAGAGAAAGCGATCTCAAATCAGGGATCAATTTTCCCAGGACGACAGACAAGGAGCTAGACAGTGTACAGATAACTGCAGAATTGGTTATGAAAAGGTTAGATTAATTGTAAGTGATAGGTCCAGGATTGCCCATTTATATAAGAAAGGAGCAAGGATCGGAGATGATTTTCCTCCTTCCTGACAGAATTGTAGATAAGTGAGTTAAAGGTCTTTAATGATGATACATCTCCCAGTAAAGGTGGAGCATGTCTGACTGGAACATTTAGTCCATTTATGTTAAGTGCCTTCTCTGTGTCCGGCACTTTGCTAAGGACAGGGGATATGAAGAAAAACAAAGGTCAAATAACCGTGTACAGACAAATTGTTATATAGGATAAATTGGAAATAAACAACCAGTTAAGGACCTCTGTTTAAGGGGAGTTAGGAAAGATTTCCTGTAAAAGTTGGGATTTTACCTGGGACTTGAAGGAAGCTAGGACACAGAGATGAGGAAGGAGTGAATTCTAGGTATAGGGGGCATGTCCAGAATGGGGAAATGGAGCCTTGTTCATGGAACAGCAAGGAGGCCAATGTCACTTGTTTACAGAGTGCCAAGGAAGGTATAAAGAAGACTGGTGGGGTGATATGAAGGGCTTTGAATGTCAAATAAGATTTTTTAGTTGATTCTAAAAGTGATAGGGAACCACTGGAGTTTATCAAATAGTGGGGAGGGGAAGGAGGGTACAGGTAGAAGTAGGGAGGAAGACGTGGTTAGAATTGCTGTATAGTAAGATTACTTTGGTAGCTGAATGGAGAATAGACTGAAGTGAGGAGAGATGTAACAGGAATAGCAAGCTTGTAGGAGTCAGATGAGAAAGGCCTGTGTACTAGAGCGTTTAGAAATGCCATAGGAGAGAAAGAGGCATATATTTATAGAAAAGATAGAAGTAAAATTGACAGGTCTTGGCAACAGACTGGATATGGGCAATGAGAAGAGAGTGAGGAGTTGATGATGACAAGTAGATTTGTAAACCTCGGCTGCTGGGAGGACTGTAGTAGTGCCCTTGACACTCTTATGTAAGTTAGAGAGGAAGGTAAAGGTTATGAGTTTAGTTTTGGAATATGTGATAGAGGGACAAGAGTTTTAGAGGCCAACAGAGAGGTTAAGGCTGGAAAAGTAAATTCAAGAATTATCAGCATGACAATAATAATTGAATAGATAGGGGCCAATAAGATCATTAAGTAAAATAGGATAGGGAGGAGAGAAGAGGGCCTATGACACATCCTTGAAGGAGGAATGACCTGAATGACTAGCAAAGGAGAATAAGAAGGAGTGGTCATCACATGGTACTATTCATTAATGATATTATATATTCATTAATATATTATCCTTTAATCATTTTAATTTATTATAATATTTGATGTTAATATTCCTTAATATATGATTATATTCATACTATTCTTTCCTAGTATCATGAAAAACAAGAGAAAAGAGAAGAGGGGGACTTACAGTATAGAAGCTATAGAAAGGTCAAAAAGAAAAAGCCATTCTATTTATCAGTTAAGAGATCATTACTGACTTTGGAGATGGCAATTTCAGTGAATGATAAGGATGGAAGTCAAACTTCAGAGCTAAGAGGAGTCAGTAAACTTTTATTAAGCATCTACTGTGTACCCAGAATTCTGCTAAGTGAGGAATGCAGACATGGGTAAGGGATGATTCCTGCCATAAAGGAGTTCACAATCTAATGGGGAAAGACCATACACCTAAAGAAGCTGAAAAGAGGGGAGGATGGGGGACTGGGGAAACATCCAATGTGGAAAAGTCAGAGAACTTCCAAAAATAGTTCAGCCAGTTCAGGATTGGAATGTTTTGACTGGGTTCCCTCCTTTCTATTTAATAGAGATTTTGGATTTTCTAGCTCTACCTTTCAGTCAGAGGGACTGAGGTTGGGGCTGATGTGATTTTATAAATAGAAGTGGTTTTTTCAGTAATGAGAGGTGCAGGGTGAAGAAGACTGAGAGATTGGAGAAGACTGAGAGAAATCCCAAAGTAGGGCAGCCAGGGGAGAAATGAGATTGAGAGGAAAGTAGAGGTACCTTTTATGGAAAGTCTTTGCTTTCTTAAGGAGTTTAGCTGCAAAAGAGAGGTATGGGATGATAACTTAGGATGGTTAGGTCTGTCAAGTGATGTTTGAGGAGTCATGGGCAGGTTTGTAATGCTATACAGTAATAACAGATTTATTGAAATGAGATTAAATAGGCCAGAGGCAAAGTTTCAATACTCAAGTAACAGTCATTTAGGAAGAAGCATTGAAATCATTAGTTTATATCAGCTAAAAGGATGGTGAGACATTAATATCCTTTGGTATAATTATGTTGTAATTCAGATAGGACCTCCTCTCTAATAGCTTTTTTTCCTTTTAAATGCCCAGCTGCCGGTAGGGTTATGTTATATAGAAACCCATCTTGGAGCTGATAAAGAAGCACAATGAGAGGACCTTACATACCTCAAGTAGAATGGAATTGAGGATTATTGGGCAACAATGATAGCTCAGCTCCTGCTGTAGTTCCTAACCTTATACCTTGAACTTTGGGAATATTTTTGCAGGAGTTTCTTGCAGGCCAGAAAAGAGAGAGGTGAGAAATCATACTGTTTCATATATAATGAACAAAGTAAAAGAATTTGAAATACTGAAATTGAGTCAGAAGAAAATTTAAGGGGAAGCAGAAGACTATATACCAACTAAAGACCTAAATATAATCCAAGCAGGATTCTGGAAGGTTGTGAAGCTGAGGTCAGGTCTTCTCTGAACTCCACCTCACAACTTTTCATCTCATAAGAGAATCCAGTATCTTCAGGAACAGGGAAACAGCTGAGCAGTTGACAAACTTAAAGCAGATCCCTTGTTAAGGGATCCTGCCTGTTTGAATAATAGCTCTTAGCATAAGTGAGGATATATAAATTGTGATTTAGTCTATGAAGTCTTTTTACAAGAAAATTTGGATTATTTTCTAAAAGAATGTTTAGTCTATTTTTTTTCTTTCTCGACATTTTTACAGGATTTATTCATGTATTAGTGATAATTTTTAAAACTAGGAAATAATCTAAAATTGAGGGCCCAAGTATGAATTGGGAAATTCTCTTTTCTACTAAGTTTAGAAAAGGCAGAAGAAAACTATTAAGAAGTTGACAAAGGCAAGAGCCAAGATTCATTGAGAATACTTAGGTGAGGTAGGGATTAATGATAGAATTGTTGGAGTGGGGCAGAGATGTGAAAAGTGTTTATAAAAATTGACATTATTCTGCCTGATAAGTTTGAAGGCTTTCATAGGCTCTTGTTAAGGAAGTTGCCTTTTTAGTTTGGGCTGAAAGAGAGTACTATTTGAGTGAACCTTGGGAATAGACTTTTGGGTTTATAGTTTCCCTAAGAATTTGGGAGGGCTTTGGAAATTACAGTGGGTGACATAAGTGAAATTTTGTGGGCTTTCTTTGATAGGGATAGTTACTAATGGAACAAGAGTCCCAATAGAAAGGAATTTAAAAGCATTGTGGGTTGGAGATTAATGACTTTATTGCAGATCCTCCTGTTAAGCTACAGTTTCAAATTCTCATCCAAGCTTTGTATTTCACAGACTTACTGAGCCCATTAAAGAAATGGAAGTCTCGATATCTGATGGAGCAGAACGTTACCAAGTTACTGAGGCCTCTGTCTCCGATCACACCTCCACCTCCCATCCCTTCCATTCCCAGCTCGCAGAGCCCACAGCTTACTGTGCCCTGCCCAACCCTTCCAGGAGAGGAGGAATGTCGGAATGGATATGGCCTAATGTTCTCACCAATTCCATCTCTCGCTACTAGTCGCTGCAATACTCCCCTGCAGTTTGAGGTAATTGGAGTTTGGTGTTGGGAGGGGCCAGATATGAAGATTCTGTACATTATACACCCACAACAGCTGTAATCATTCCACAAATGTGTCTAATCATGTGCCTCACACTGTCTCTGCAAGTGAGAACTCTCAAGGCCACCTCTTAGCCTCACATCTTGGGAACCACCACCATTCTCCACAGAACAGAATCAGTGATACCACCCATCCCATTCCCTTTCTTTTGCATGCCAGTTCATGAGCCTTCAATCCTGCTGGCAGTGAGCATGCTGGCCTTCCTGCTTTTATCTGTAGTGTGCCCTAAAAATGAGCCTCTAGCCCCACAGAGCAGCCACCTGACACCAATCTGAAGATGCTAGTTAGACTGGCTAGGGAAGAGTCTTCCCTCATCCTTCCCCGCTTTTAAAAAATTTTCATATTGCTGCCTCATTCTATAGTTTCATGGAACATTGTGGCACATGAGTGTTTTCATGTTCACTTCATTGTCTTGTTCAGAAATGAGGGGTAGGCAAATGGCTATGAACAGGCAGTATCACATTTTTATCATCTGTTGTCCAGTGTATGATAGAAATGTATCTCAGTTTATACTTTAGCTCTTTCTAAAAATAATCCTAAACCACTTGGGATTTCAGCTTGTGTGACAAGAGGTTTGCTGAGTAGAATTTCATTAAACATCCATCTATGCATGTTGCTTTAATAGGTGTCATACATAAACTAAAAAGACACCACCTCTTCCTGCTTTTCTCAGCAAAGTCTGTTCTAACTGAGCATGCTCAGCTCTGCCCCTAAGGCTCTGCCTGTATGTAGATCTCATTCCTCCAGGTGTTCTTGTTTAGAAGTGAGTATTCTATAGCTGATCACAGAGTTAGTTATCTCTGCCTTTCCTCCAAAGCTTAAGTGAGTGCTTGGCCTGAAGCACAATGGATCATAGAATGCCAGGTCAGAAATATTGTAGATTATTCACAAAATTGCCACCTTGGAATTAACCTTTGCAGGCCCAGATTATATGATTTATGGAGCACATCAAATTCTTTTGACTATATCTTAATGGTTGCAATTAATTTTTCCAGAGATTTTGCCATTTAAGCAAATAACTCTTCACTAGATTCCTCTGGAGTTTGTTATTAAGCCAACCAATTCACTCTTTGAATTTTGGCCTCATTTGTATTTATAGTTGAAACTAACTCTTCAATTAACAAATTTGAAGTTTCATAGTAGGAAGATTTCACAGAATAAGTTCTCCCTTGGGAGAAGCAATTGTTTAGTAATAAGAACCAAATTAAATTTTTTTTTTAAACCCTTACCTTCTGTCTTGCTACTTAGTATCAATTCTAAGGCAGAAGAGCAGTAAGGGCTAGGCAATTGGGGGTAAGTGACTTGTCTGGATTCACACAGCTAGGAAGTACCTGGGGCTAAATTTGAATACAGGGCCTCACATCAATAAGCCTAGTTCTCAATCTACTGAGCCACCTAATTGCCCCTCTATTTTATTAATATCCAATCTCTTTTTGAGAATCAATTTAGCCATTCAGCCCATTGTTCCCATTTTTCACCACTTTAAAAGGAATCTTACTTTCTCTGACTCTGGGACACAGTAACACCAAAGCTTCCCAGCTGCAGTAGTCCACAAATAAGTTTAGGTTATGCCTATTCATTTAATTTTTCATGGGTGGTATCTAATTTTTATTTTAAATATCAAGAATTTAGAGAACTTCTTATTAGTTGAATTTAATACTTGGTGTATCGCCTATGCAGCAGGAGATTGTTATTACCAACCTCCTAAAACTAATTTTATTATCTGTTCTTTAGTATAACATTGAAGCAATATTTAGTAAGCCTCTTATAGATTTGTATAATTCCTCTCTCCCCAAAGCAGAAAGCATTGAAATCAATAGACATTTAAATATCATTGTGCTAGGCACTAGGGCTACAAAGACAAAACCAAAATTGTCCTTGCCTGTGAAGAACTTACATTTTACTAAGTGAATATATGTATAGAGATAAGTAAATACAAAGTAATTTTAGGAAGGAGACAGCACTAACAACTGTTCTAAAATCTGATTTAAAGGAAAATTAAAGCTTTTCTTATCAGTAAAGCAAAAACTTCATCTTCCTGGCCTGTTCCATGTCACTGCACTAATTGCCATGTTTTCCTATATTCTAGTCCAGGGGTAGAGGGAGTCATTTGTTTGTGAAGGGATTAGATCCAGAAGAAAAAAGAAAGCAAACAAAAACAGACCACAGCTTAATTACAAAGAGTTTTGGTTTTGAAAGAGGAAAGTCAAGACAAGTTCAACTTTTCCACTTAACAAATTTTAAAGAATAAGAAGTATGATTGTTTTCTCCATTGAGTAGAACATAGACTTAACTGACCATGATAGAGAAGTATAATAATTTTGAGTTGGGAGGGAGAGACTGGAAAATTTTAAGCTATTCAGGACCATGTCAAAAAAACTTTGAGTCAAAAGAAGGGAGGGATTTTTGGAAAGTTAAATGTGAAAGACTAGAGAAAGACAAAATCTCTCTCACCTATCCCTAATCCTAATCCCTACAACCTTCCCTCCGTCCCCCCTTTCCCAGATTTTGCTCCAATGCTTTTGGCCTACATCCACCCTTCCATCCAACAGCTTGACAAAAATTCCCAATTCAGGTCCCCAGATCCTCCATATTCCTCCATCAAGACTCCTGTGCTGAAATTAAGACTATTTTACACTACCACTGGCCACCATTTACCAAGCCCATAGCTCCATCTGCTTTTCAACTTTTCATTTGGGCAAAGTCAGTCCAGTATTATACTAGCTTTTGCACCCGTTCTGACAGCCTAGATCTTACTATTGCAGTCATTTAGTTTCTATCTCCCCAATCGAAATCAAAGAAACACTCTTAATAGTCTTACCATGTTTATCTTTGAGGGTGACATTGCAAGGTGAAGCTCTACGTATGTTTTTGTATGATATCAGGCCCAGCATCTTTTACTGGAACTCTTTCAGATCTATAATAATATATTTGTGAATTTCAGTATCTGGGAGAGATGATTTGGGAACCTGATAAGACACTTGTTTGGAAGGAGAGGAAAGGTTGTGGTGGGTTATAAGAAATTAAGCCAAGAGCTAAATATGACCGTTTCAAATTCCTATTCCTAATACATAACCCTTGAATAGCTATTCAGAACAGGAGTTTCCTTAGTTCAGAATATTACTAGAAATTTAAGCAGCATTATTCCTCTCCCCCACAACCCTCCCCTCTTGATCCATTGAAAGATAAGAGGAAATGGAGGAAAAATGAAGGAAGCCATTTTAGCTAATGGAGAACTGTAGAATGCCACCAGTAATTAAGTTAGGTGCCATCTCATGACTCAAAAATCATAGGTTGCCAACCTCTGACCTAGAATATAAAGAAATATCATACTGTAGAACCATACCAATCTAACTCAATTATTATCCCCTTGGGATATTTAGTTGAAACATGGAAAAAAATAACAGTTGATTTGATTTAAATGCTTTCTAAGGCACTAGGAAGCATTTAACATACCAAGTCATTGACCATTGAGATGAGTTCTACGGTTGAGTATTTCCCCTGTGCATTCTGATAAGAAAAGTCATGGCTAACATCTATGCTTGCTTTTACTTTATTTTTTTTTTTTTGTTTTGCTTCTTGACTTTGAGTAGATGAATAACAAGATGCTTTTCCCTCCTCTAGAACATATCCTCCCCTGAGAGTTCCCCTGCGCATAGGCCCGAGTCCCTGTCACCCGAGGTAGTTATCACACCATCTCAATCACACTCGGAGGCTGAGAGTGAGTGTGCATGAGTGTGGACCTGAGTGTGTGGGGAGGGACCAAGGGAAGAGTGTGAATGGGGTTATGGGCTGGAGGGTGGCTGACCTTTCCCAGTAAGTTGAATGAATCTTAGAATGTGTGACTGCTCAGGATTATCAAATTATAGATCAAGGAAAGCCAGGTGCCTGTATGGTTTGCATGTGGAACAGTGAAGCAATTGCCTTGTGAAAAGAATGGGTAGGTACTGAAGTTAAGTTTGAAGGAATATTAATAAAAATGTCTGAGAACCTCAAAAAAGAAAGAATAATTAAGAAAGCGAGGTTTCTGACAATTTTAGGAGAAACTAATTGAACCAGAAGTTGAAAGTTATTTTTGTGTTTATTTTTCCATGTTCATGAAAGAAAGGGACTGGTTTTAGTTTGGTGAAAAAATAGCTTCTCCCTGCTCTACCATAGGAAAAACATAAGTCTTATATTCACTTGTGTTTTAGGTGTTGAGTATATTTTTATGGGGATGTGAAATGATTATTCTGCCTGACTTTTAGATAGAACTACCTCCCTGAATGACTGTCTGATATGACTATAGTGCCAAACGCTGCAGAGAACCACTAGATAAATCTCAAGGTTTCATTCAGATGAGGCACCCTTGCCTTTGGTGGCTACCCTTTTACCATGTGGTTTCATTGACTTGAC
Source organism: Gracilinanus agilis (assembly GCF_016433145.1). Taxonomy (NCBI): domain Eukaryota; kingdom Metazoa; phylum Chordata; class Mammalia; order Didelphimorphia; family Didelphidae; genus Gracilinanus; species Gracilinanus agilis. The sequence continues at coordinate 53,314,200 of NC_058130.1, forward strand.
TACCAAGTAGCATTGTAAATAACAGCAAGACCAACCATGTCTGTTGTTTCTGAAAGCTGTAATACCATAGCCAGAGCACATGGAGGTTTTAGAATCAGAGTTTCATAAATGAAAAAATGTAAAATCTTCCAAAATAGATGTTCAAGTCCCAAAATTGAAACCATGGGATAGATGTAGATCATGTTGTAGTCTCCGAAAGGTGAAGGTGTTGGTGTTTCACTGTTTGAAAGGAAGTTAGGATATGCTTTGGCACTTTATGTAAATGGGAGAAATTTGTATTTTCTTGGTGCTCAAGACCCGTAGGTGCTATAGTGATGCAGGGTCTTGGTGTGCCATTCTATGTTGAAGGAATATCAGTAGTTAAGAATGTCTTCCTTCAGTTTGGGTTATGCAACTGATCCGTTATTGGAGATTGACTGTCAGTGTGTATATGTCTCGTTGGCAATTTGCAGCAAGTATGTGGTAGTTTGTAAAGTAATGACATAGCCGATGAGATAGAGTTTAGGTGCATGGATGGTTCTGGAATGCTGTGCTCTACTGGGGCTGTATTATTGGTCTTCTCATGTGCTGGTATGTTTACCTAAATGGTAAGCCAAGAATTGAATGATCACCAAGTTGGATGTAAAACAGATCTGGCTAACAGTGAAAATGAATGGATAATGTCTGAAGGAAGTACTGGTTGGTTGATGTCTTTAATACCATTCATCTTAATTGAACTAGTAACTTAAATACTCCCCCTTTCCTTCTCCCCCCACCCTTCTTTCCTTCGCCCTTTCCCCTCCTAGCCTCCATCAGTATTAATTTAGAAATGAATACATCAGGAGCCAGTTATCTTAAGACACCAGTCTCACTTCTATAACGTGCATGGGGCTCAGGTAATTCCCTTATTTTACTGCAAGTCCCATATTGTATTACCAGGTGACTCAGCAAAAAAAAAAAAAAGCTGAGTAGATGAGATAGTCTCATTTGACCAATTCTTTAATTCTTAGTTCTTGAGTGCTTTCCACTGGAAAGACTTAACGCAGTGTAGGAAAAGGCTGGGGGTTTGTTAGACATCTATCTGGCCTGTGTAACTGTCATTATGTGGAGCTTTTGCACACATTAATGGTTTTCTTTCCTCCACTACCATCACCCCATCTTTTCTGCCTTACTTTCTCACCTGTACCCTTTACTCCCCTTCCTTTTTGCCCTACTCACTTTCTCCCCTACCCCATGTCTTCGTTGGTTTTTGTTTTTCCAGCTTGGTCTCCGGACAGACCTGGATTTGGCAAAGGTAGGATACCTTGAGCCTAACACTAACAGCTGCCTGGAGAGACAAGTCTTGCTCAACCCAGGTCAATCTGACCTGGCTTCTCAGCCCTCCATCCCTCCCACATCAGACAACAGCCACCAAGGCAATAATGGAGATGGACAACAGACCCTTCTCAGAAATTCAGACCAGGCCTTTCGGACAGAATTTAATTTAATGTATGCCTTCTCACCTTTGAACGCTATGCCTCGAGCAGATGGACTGTTACGAGGCTCTCCCCTGGTGGGAGATAGGAAACTTTTAAATTCTGATGGAAGGTATTGTAGCTCTCCTGCAGAAGGGTATTCCAGCAGACATGAACACGGTCTAATTAAAGATATATCACGTGGATCAATGTCACCTGGTGGTGAGAAAGCCAGTGATGGAGTCAAGCCTGCCCCTCAGAACCCACCTCAAAGAAAGAAGGCAAGTATTTTTATGTTTCTTCCACCATTGAAGAACTGTAACTGAAGTACAGGCAATAGACAGTTTTCCTTTTCAGTAGATTTAATCCAGTATACAGGTCTACAGAGTTTCTTTCAGAGAACCCAAAGCGGAAGGGTGTATGAGATCAAGATCTGTTAAATTGGCTTGCTAAAGAGTAAACAACTGCTTCTCCCATGGATAAAATAGGGAAAGTAACTCTTTTAGGTTTCAGTTTCCTTACCTGTAAGCTGAAAAACTGCATTATCTCTAAGGTCCTTTGCTGCTCTAAATGTATGATTGACCTGCATACCTGGAAATATTCTGGATTTGAGAACATAGAGCAAGAATATCAAGTCCTTTAAAACTTGGGGTACTAAATAACTAGAATAGGGCTTCTTACTGCTAATTTTGAATTATTCTTTCTTGTTGTATCTTAAGGCTGAACTTTAACTCTCATACCAAGAAACTTGCCTACTTCATTTATGATTTCAGTAACTTTGGTTTGAACCATAGAACAGCCCTACTTTAGATATTTCTTAATCTTTTGTTTGTCATCTTTTTCTGATGATGTAGTAGAGATCTTTTAATTAAAGTCCTATTTTTGTCTCCTTCCCAGGTGTCTTTGCTAGAGTACCGTAAACGGAAACAGGAAGCCAAGGAGAACTCTTTAAATTTGGGTGGTGACTCTGTGCGGTGTACAGGGACTCCCAGCCGGCAGGGCAGCAATAGCTCAGTGTCTGACACTGAAACCTTTGGTGTCCAGGGATCTTTAGCCCGAGCCCCATCTTCCCCTCACAGGGGTTTTTCCCCATCCCATTCCTCTGTTCCCCCAGTGGATGATATAAGCCCTACAGACCCCAGGGGTACTACTTCCTCATCTCACTGCAGACCTCAAGAGAATATCAGCAGTAGATGGTAAGTATTGCAGTGAATTTACTTTGATTCGTTGTAAGAAGGGTTCTTCTAAAGTCATTCTAAACTTTGCCAGAAAAGTTACAGTAATGCTTCTCTTAGAGACCCACCTCCTCCCTCCTTTCCATCAGTCAGTCTGTCTAATGGAACCAAAACACAGCTTTAACCCTCACTGCTAACCTAGGAAAGGTCACTGAATCCAAGAAACTGCCTTTCAGCATTTAATTTTGAATGTTGGTGGCCATCACCATGATCTCCTGCTTATTTAATCTAAAGGTAAGTTGAGCTTAGCCTGGTTCCACTCTGATGATATCCTTAGTCATTATGTTTATTGAGTATCTATTTTATACTAAATGCTTTACTACGTAGTGGGTGTACAGAGGGATAAGATGAATTCCCTGGCTCAGAACACAGAAAAAACATCAGCCACCTGGTGTATTGTCAGATGTCAGATAAAAAAAATCTAGACCATCAGTGCTCTAGAAATCCCCAGGATCAAGCAATTCTTGAAGAAGAAGTTTACATTGTGGTGATGAGAATAGGCTTTAAAAGCCTAACTGAGCTGCTGCTAATTTGCTTTGTAAACTAGGGCAAGTCCCTCTCCCTCTCTAAGCCTCAGGTTTTTTTCTGAAAAAAAGGAACTACCCAGGGCAGCTGGGTAGCTCAGTGGATTGAGAGTCAGGCCTAGAGATGGGAGATCCTAGGTTCAAATCTGACCTCAGATACTTCCCAGCTGGGTGACCCTGGGCAAGTCACTTGACCCCCATTGCCTACCCTTACCACTCTTCCACCTAGGAGCCAATACACAGAAGTTAAGGGTTTTAAAAAAAGAAGAAACTACCTGGGCCAAATGATCTTGTTGAAGGTCCTTTCCATTTTTAAAATTCTGTTCTATGAGTGATGCAAATAGTAGAGTAGGAATGGTCATTGAGAGCTGAGGTCTTCAGAGAAGGACTCTTGGAGAACCTTGCCTTGAAATAAATCGTGATGAGAAAGTAGCTGTGTAGCCAGGATCTGTAGGGTGAAAGAGAACATAAAACTGCCTTTCAGAATGGGGTAAACTGGTAATACTCTGGTTCTTGGTGTATTACTGTCTATTTCATGTCTCATCTTGTTGGTAGAATTAGTCCCAAGGAATGATTATTAGTATTCATGGTGAGGTTAATTCCCAGAGAGCTCTTTAGCTATCATTTAAATAAGGTCCTGTCACCTTCCCAGGATGGTTCCCACATCTGTGGAGCGTCTCCGAGAGGGACGGGGCATTCTCAAAAAGGTCCTTCGAAGCAGCAGTGTGAAGGTGTCACAGAAAGAAGAGACTTCCCCAGCTTGGGAGAGTGCCACTGAAAAAGAATCAGGTGAGCAGAGTGAGGAGGTAGACAAGAGTCAGTTTGGAAGCAGTAGACATCTGCTGTCCATTTGGATTTCCAACTTTACATTGACCTGTTTTGTGCTTCCTTGACTTAAGTTCTTGAACATCATTTGTTTTTCTGGTCTTTCTCCTTTGACCAAGTGGCACATTCCTATCATTTTCTTTGGTAAGAGTGGTCAACCTTCAGGCATTTGTTCTCTTCATTGACACAGATCACAGCATATAATTATAACTCCTCTGCCCCTCCATAAAATCCTTCAACTTACTGTATCTTCCTCTAGTTCATGGTATATTTTGAAAATGCCAAGGGACAGTGAGGAACGCTGAGTGTTCTCATGGATTATCCTTTACTTTGGTTATATGACTTACCCTTCTCTCCATTGTAGATTTCTCTGATAAAATTCCTTTTATATTACTACTGCAATGTAGATCTTTGCTTGTAATATGTTACAACCTGCCAACACCCATCATATGTCATTCCCCCTTGGGAAATGTGACTTTTCATTTGAATTCTTCAGAAACTTTTAATGACTTGCAGCCATATAGCATCATGAGAAGAATGATAAAATTAAACAGATGGGCCTTCATTTTAGAAAGAAACTTGAGGTTATTAGAAAGGAATGTACACATAAAATTTTTATCAGATTGTTCTCTTGGGGAGGGAGGGTGAGAATTTTGCTCAAACTGAAAAAAAGTGAAGGTTAAAAATTGTTTTTCCATGTGATTGAGGAAAAAAATAAAATACTAGAAAAATAAATTAAAGCAATGTACCATTTCCATAAAAAAATTTAATCTTCTTTTCCCCATCTAGCATATTATTCATTTGTAGTGTTTATCCAAAGTATATGTATGCCTGAGCTAGCCCCAGAAGTTGTCCATCTAACTGCATATCATAGTATGGACAATGTCCACATGGTTTTTCTAAACTTCATGAATGATTAGGCCCAGGGTAGTTCTGGTGCCAGCTCAAACTGGTTCATAAGCCCCAACTGTTAAATTTTCACTGTGAGTGTTTATACCTCAGAAACCCCCAATCACTATAAATCAGTTCTTAATTGTTGTTTTGTTGATTGTCTAGATTTAAGAAAGTGATAGAGAAAATTGTTACAGCTAATTAAACTTAATGTATTACACATATATTTTAAACTGTAAACATAATAGGCAAAGAATTGATTATTGATTATAAACTGATTTTAGATTCTTTGCTTGCTGCGCTCACAAAGTATCCTCAGTTTATATCAATGAAATGAAGCTCATAAGTGAACTTCCCTTCAGGGCCAGGCACAAGGACCCTAAAAACTCGTTTCAAAAAAACTATTTTTGAGAGTATATAAGATTAAAAAGGATTTCTAACTCTTAAGGGATGATTCTAACTACCCAAATAAAACTTTCTGATTCTGTAAGGAACCGCTTCTCCTGTGTCCACAGGCTACTCTGATCCTTCCTGATCTGACTAATTCAAATTTTTACCATTCTAAATAAACTAACACTATTATCCTTATAATTCTTAATTTCACCTCCAAGTTATAAAAATAAGAAAGGCTAGCTGGCTGAGTCTCAGCAAGAGCCAAGTTAGGCCTCTGAGCCTTAACAGACTTAGAGTCCAAAGCAAAGACCAGGATTTTCTTTGGTCTTCTCAGAGTTAAAACCATCTATAGAAACAGCAATAACTAGTCACTAGTGTTTCCTAAGTTGGAAAAAGAAAACACTAAGCTCCTTCAGGTCTTTCCCTCCTTTCCTTCTACCTCAGACAGTGAGAACGTGAGAGGCAAAGATGTTACCTCCTCCAAGGCCTCAGAGAAAGTCTCTGTGCAACTGCCCCTCCCAGAGAGAGAAACTGTCCCAGAAAAACTGTTAGACTTGAAACTAACATTCTGACTCTGCTCTGTTTGAAACTCCAATTCTTTCTCAAGCCAGCTTCTCCTCTTCTTATTTCTAAACTAATATAATAACAAGACCTAATTTCTATTATCATCCTTATAACACCCACCCCATGTTTAGAGTAATGCTTTTTTAATTATTATAGAGCTTTTAAAAGAATTTTTCAGTGTTCTGGGGCTTAATGCAATCATGAAAAGGTCAGCACTAAGTGGTGGTGTGGTGGTGTCAAGAATTGGGCCTACAGTCAGGACTTGAGATTCAATCTGATCTTAAGACACCTCTGTGTCACTGAGCAAGTCACTTAATTTCCATCCATGTCAATTTACTCAATTGTAAACTCCTTTGCAAACTTTAAAGTACTATATAAATGCTACCCATCACCATTATTTGCATCTGTAGTACGTTATAGTTTTTAAAAAAAAGTTTTGTAGAAATGGAAAAGTTAGTATATAGGTTGGTAGTTACTTTTTTATCTTAATATTTTTTCTCTTATCCTTTAGGATCCTTTCTATTTTCATATATCTTGAATAAATGCCCTCAAAATTACCCAGACCTCCTTGTTAATATTAGTCTAGTATGCCATATTCTTTGATGTCACAAACAAAAAAGAGTACTTTCACATACTAAATAAAATGGGGGGAAATCCATGTTTCTTTCTGAAATTTCCTTCTCTGCTGTATATTTTTTAAAAAATGCTTCAATGGCTCTCCCTCCATTACCACTACCACTACCACCCCTTTAAAAAAAAAATTATCTTATAACATACACTTGCCTTGTCCCAAAATGCACACCTTCTGCACCTTGATCTCCAACCCCTGTCAGGCAATGATTGATAACATACCCTCATGCAACCTATGTCAGGGCTAGAGTATTAAATTCAAACATTGCAATTTCATTATTATTTTGGGGAGGAGGGGACTCTAAGAATCCTCATGTTGGGACAGGTAAGTGGCTCAGTAGATAGAGAGCTAGGCCTGGAAAGGAAGGTCCTGGGTTCAAATCAGTCCTCAGACCTAGTTATATCATGCTGGGCAAATCACTTAACTCCAGTTGCCTAGCCCTTAACATTCTTCTGTCTTAGAATCAATAATTAATATCAATTTAAAGCCAAAGGGTCAGGTTTAAAAAAAAAATTAGAATCTATATATCTTGTCCATCAGTTGTCCATTGTCCAGCTTCCTCTTTTAACTCTCAGGTCAGGTCTGCTAGCTGGTATTTGCCTAAGCTTTCTCTAGGCTTATTTTTCTTCTTGTGATTTGCAAACAAATTTGCATTCTTACCCAGTGTTGTCATTGGGTTCCTGTCTCTGGTTTGATCAAGTGTCTGTTGACTGAGAAGGTTTCTGTGCTTTTGATGTGCTGATTGCATTTCTCCAAGAAATTGTGAGAGTGTAAATCAGTTTCTATTGTATCTAATTCACTTTTTTTGCATTTGCAGCTTGTTTAAATTGATCAGGTTGGAGTTGCCTCTACTGACACACACCATATATTCTTATTTGTTATTGATTTTGATTTTTTACAATTTAAGTTTGCTTTGATCTCTCCCCAAAGCTGGAAATCCTACTCCATAAGCAATAAAAGGGAGAATGGCAAGGGAATCAGAACAGACATTTTTTTAAGAGCCCCGAGTTAACTATTTGTTAAGGCCTTCTCCCATATTCCATTCACTGATAGCAGCAGTCAGGTAGAATGAGCTATTTTCAGTCAGTTAGGAAGCATTTATTAAGTATTTCCATTACCAGGCAATGTGCTCAATGCTGGGAATACAAAGAAAGGCTTATGACCTGTTGAGGCAGCAGGGGATCTCAGGAAGAACACTAGACTGGACTGGGAATTCAAATCCTAATGTTTCCATCCCCTGTCTAAGTGACTAGCCAAGTAACTGAACTGTAATTCTGAGTTTCCTTATCACTAGAAGTAGAACGAGAACATCATCCTTGCGCTGTGTCCTCTCATGGGATTCTTAGAAGGTTTTAATGAGATATTGTCTCCAAGGGTGTTTAGCCATAAAATACTATACTAGTCAGTTCTGCTATCAAATGGCATTTGTTTCCCCCAAAGTACCATGCTATACAAATTTGCACACTAAAAACCCAAGTACTTATGGAAAAACAGGATGGGGTGGGGGTGGGGGGAACAGTACTCAACTTAATGACATAGTGGAAAAAATAAGAATTTATTAAAAACAGCACAATTTTGTATGTGTTAAATGGCTAAGAAATACATAAGTAGTAGCAGTGGCTTTGGTTTCTACGTGTTATTTGGCCTGCTGTTCAGCCTGCACTCACCTACTTGCAAAGCCCCCCTGAAAGCTGACAGCTCCAGGTCTCAGGGCTGGAACAATAGAAGAAGAGGATGCATGGTCCAGACTAGCCTTTCTCTACTCATAGCTCTTACATGTCAGTAGATACATAAGTGACTCTTTAACCAAGACATGACATTTGCTTTTAGAAGTGGACTTTAGAAGGGTAATAGCATATAACTTAAAATTTAAGTTGTGCTCAAAATATTCCTTAATATATCAAATCGCATTGGAACAAATATTTTCAAAATGCATATTAGAGTAAAAGTATCAGATAATTCTGAACTCTGAAACTTTACAGATGTGAATCCTCCCTTCATCAAGAGGAATCTTAGGGGGCAGCTGGGTAGCTCAGTGGATAGAGAGCCAGGCCTAGAGACAGGAGGTCCTGGGTTCAAACTTGACCTCTGTATTGATTCTAAGGCAGAAGGTAAAAGGTGTTTTTTTTTTTTGTTTTGTTTTTTGTTGTTGTTGTTGTTTTTTTAAGAAGAATCTTAACAGCTTTCCCTGGTTCCTCACTTGTGTCTCTTAGTAGGCATTGCTGTGATCCATAGCTCATCCTTTGATAGCCTGTCTTCTGGTACTGAAGCTCTCTAAAGGCAAGCTCTAGGCCTTTTTTAGGTCCATAAAAGTGAGATGCTTCTTGTCTGTTCTACCCTCCAGATCCTACAGAGGGAGATGGCCCAGAGATAACAAGCTCTGCTCTCTCCAAAGGATCCGCTGTTTATAGTCCTTCCAGATATAGCTACCAGGTAAGGAAGGGCTTGCCACTGGGGTCTCTGTTACAGGCCATGGCAGGTATCTGATGTGGGGAAACTTTCATGAAGTCATTAGATCTGCAGGTTCTGAGATGACATGACTGCCACCATGGATCACATGAAAAATTTTAAGTATTTGAAATCAGCTTTAGAAATACATGTTGAGGATAATACATTTAGGTAAGCAAAACAGGTGTACTGATAGCATCTATTTCAGGATCTGTGTCACCTCTGAGAACATGCTAATAAATTAGCTTCTAGTTCTGTGCAAAGCTGTATACAGTAAAGGGATTTCGGGGAGAGTGGGGTGCAATTCCCATTCATTCTTTCATATGCTTCCTTCTCACCTTTTCTCCTAGCTCCTACAGTGTGACAGTCCACGGACAGAGTCACAGAGCCTCCTTCAACAGAGTTCTTCCCCCTTCAAAGGACACCCCACTCAATCTCCAGGATACAGTTACCGCACTGCAGCACTGAGGTCTGGAAATACCCCTTCCCACAGTTCTTCAGAGTCCTCCCTTTCTTCTACATCCTATTCCAGCCCTGCCCACTCCGCACCCACAGACTCACTGGGACTTTTTGCCGGGACACCAGGGTATTACAATAGCCAGCCACATTGTGGAAGCAGCAGTGTCCAGAAGAGGAGCTGCCCCTCTGCTGCTGCTAGTCCTCCCTTGCAAGGCCCCTCAGACTCTTCTCTCCCCTCAGACTCTGTTTCTCAGTCCAGCACAGGAACTTGGAGTTCCACTTCCTTCCCCCAAAATTCTAGATCGTTGCCATCAGACTTACGGACTATCAGCCTGCCCGGCTCTGGACAGTCAGCTGCCTTCCAGGCCTCCAGGGTATCCACAGTTTCCAGTTCACAGCATTACCCACACCGTGGCAGTGAGGGAGTGCACCCATACAGACTACAGCAGCTGCAAGGGTCTGGAGTCAAAACTCAGACAGGGCTTTCCTAGGGTTTCTGGATTCTGAGCAGACTGATGAACCAAATGAGCCCATAGCTGCTTCCAGTGGCCTCTGGATCCTGGGCCAGGAGAGTTGCTGTGGAGGGGAATGTAGGCGCCAGAGGATTGGGTCTGGATGAGGAGAACAAGACTTGTGAGCATTGTTGGTCTCTAGGCTTGGAGGAAAATGTAAATCTTGTCTGAAGTGGAGACTGCCGAGAAGTTTCTCCCTGCTCTTTAGGGTACATTGTTGAAAAGCCAATGGTGTTTCAGTTAATAACGGTTCTAAGTGCAATGACTTGTGTCAAGCCTCCATCTCCCATTGTGCCCATCACCTGTAGTCACTTTTGCAATGAGGACATCTTTTTCAATTTGAAAACAATTCAGAAAAAGAATAAGGGGGAGCACGATTCACAGCCATCTGCATAGGGCCAGGTTCTCCAGCACTCATGGCAGGTGGGCATTCCTCCCTTAAATGACCATTCCAGTCACTAACAAATCTAGTCCAGGTTTGTCAGCAGAAACAAATGCTTCCTTTCTTTTATCCTAGTCACCAAGCAGTGGGTAGTTGGGGGGGAGGGGGGCTTGGAGCATGTGTTGTGATTAAGGGATGTCTCCTCTAAAGACGAGGCTTCAGCCAGCTCTGGATTATTCAGGGGTTGATTGTCCTTCTCTGCTGCTGTCCACCTGTTCTTCCCCCCTCCCACCCCCCCCACCCCCCATCCCCTTCTTAGCCATTCATAGATTCATTAACATCTCCAGTGGGGGAAAGAGAATTTGGATCTGATTGGCCAGTTGTGCTGCTCCATGGCAGGTCTTCATAGGTTTGACCAAGAAGGAGGCGGAATTCGGTGTGGTTTGGGGATCACATGAATCTTTATTTCTCCCGGCCCCCACCTCCGAGAGGATCCAAAGTAGGCCGTCACACAAATGGGCACTGTGCATGTGTGACGGCAGGGCTGCCGCTGCCAGCCCCCAGATTGTGTGCGGGCGTGGAGCATTTGGGGAGGTGTCATGAGGCTGCCCGCAGCCCCAGATGCACCCCATGGATGTTGTCAGGCCAGCATGGGAGCAGCTTGGATGCCCCCCACCCCCACCCCCAGCTTGGGTCTCGCGCCCACTGTACACACTGGGGGGTGCTCTGGAGCTGGCCTGCCTGGGGAGCACAGTCGTTCAATTCCATACAGTCGCTAGCTTCTTTCTTTCACTTGTTTACGGTAATATCTGGCGTGTTTTTATTTATCTAATTTTATATTCAGTTATAACCATTGTAGGTTTAGCTAATATACAACAGGTATAATCCCTGGTGCTGCAGTGGACCTTCTTTTCTTTTGGACAGGATAATACTGTGAGTCTCCCTCCATATTTCCTCCCTGCCTCCCTCCCCACCTCTTGTCCACTTTCTTTTTCTCTCCCCCTTCTCCACAACTATCATATGCACAGTCTTCTCTTTTGTGTGTGACTGTTACAAAATTTCACTATTTCCAAAATTGAAATCAGGTGTTTGCTCAAAAAAGGGGAGATTTTTTAAAAATTGAAACAACAAAGTACTTCATTCCCCCTACAAGAGCCCATCAGTCTGGGAGAGCATTGGGAATGAGAATCATGTCGCCTGGGATGCTGGTTTCTTTGTATATTATAAAATGTGTGTAAATGCCTCTCCGTTTGGGCTGGGGTTTACATTCTCCTCTTCGCCGCGAGCAGAGGAGAGAGCATAGTGGGCAGGCTGCCTTCAGCCTGCCTGGCACATGCAGAAGCCCCAGCCACTCTGTGTGGGCAGGGTGCTGTAGAGACCAGACCTCCTGGGGGATGGGGAGGGGGGTGGGGGGGAGAACTCTTGGAAGGGAAGAAGTGTCACTTCTTTCTCAAGTGGAGTGTTTACACCTTGCTGTAACATTTGAACTTTCACAAGAGATGTAATAATTTTTATAATAAAATACTTACCTTGATAATCAAAAAGTTAAAACTTTACTTCCTCTTAATGTGCTATCCTCTAACCCAACGGTCGGCAACCTTTTTGGCCATGAGAGCCGTAAATACGTGCGGAAGGAGGAGGATGGAGGCGGAAGGCGCTGGAATATGGGGCGGGGGCTGAAGGGCCCCCTGGGGCACATCCTGGAGCTCTGCCCGGACTGGCCAGTCAGGAGGTGGAGCCAGATATGGCTCAAGAGCCCTACGTTGCTGACCCCTGCTCTAACCTGTTCATAATAGTACCGTCCTTCCTATGCCAAAGTGAAACTTGGCCCATTGAAGGAGTGAGAGTTTTCCCGTAAATGCACTAATCTGACTTTTTTATGACCCAGGGACATACATTAATGAAATATGGTGGGATTCGGGATGTATTCTCTTGTGTTGGAAGAAAACTGCTGTACACAGCTATGGAACATTTGATCTAATTAGTACCTTGTTCTAAACATTCTTTCCAAAAAAGATTTAATGAGTGGTTGTTGCATATAGATGAAGAAGATTCCATCTCTGTTCTCAAAAGTCTTGAAATATAAAGAGAAACATATAGCAGCAGTAGGCAACCTCTTTGAATGCCTCTCAAGTATAGCAAGAACCCCCCCCCCCCAAAATAGACTGTGTAGCTTCCTCTCTTGTGGGCTACAGAATCATTAGAACTTTAGAAAGTACCTTTAGATCCAGTCTCATTTGCTTACAATAAGACTAAGATACGCAGAGCAATTAGTCAATAAGTATTAAGTGCTTTTAGTGTCTCAGGCACTGTGCTAGGCACTAGGGATACAAATACAAAGTATAAAATAGTCCCTGCTTGCAGTAAACCCAATGGGAGAGACAAATATGTGTAAATAGCATAAACACGTCATTAAATACATCATCTACATAGATCTAGACACACGCGTGAATATGGCAAGGTTGTTTGGGAAGAAGGAGCCGGCAGTTGGGGGAGGGGGGAGGCTTTGTGGTGCCTAAGCTGACCCTTAAAGGAAGAGAGGAAGGATGGAGCATCCTGGGCGTGTGGAGCAGCAGCAGGAAAGAGCTGAAGGACAGGAGGCGGAATGGTGTTAGTGAGGAACAAAGAGAAAGCCCGTGAGGCTCATATCCTTTGAGGCTGAAAAGGTAAGTCTGGTCCTATGGGTGAGGACAATGATGGTGAACCTTTTGCAAGTCCAAACTGCACCCTCGTGCCGCCTGGGAGCCGCTCCTTTACCCCAGAGGGCAAGGAGGAAATGCTGCCATTGGGCTGGTGGGCAGGGGAGCAGCCCGGTCGGGCACATGTGCCACGGGCTCACCATCATGGAGGACTAGGGTTTTGAAAGCCAAGGAGAAGAAATTTTTATTTAATTCTAGAGAAAACAGGAGGCCCCTACAGTTGGTGGAGTGGGAAACATAGTCAGACCTGCTCTTTTTCTTTAAACCCTTCCCTTCTATCTTAGAATCAATTTCCAAGACAGAAGAGCAATAAGGGCTAGGCAATGGGGGGCTAAGTGACTTGCTCAGGGTCACCTAGCCAGGAAATGTCTGAAGCCAGTTTATTTAACCAAATCTCTCTCCTGGGAAACTTGCTTTAGCTGCAGTGGAAGTGAGCAGTGAGAAAGAATGTTTTTGTAATCTTGAGTGAGAGTTTTTGAGGGCACCGAATCAAGGTGTGAATGGAAAGAAGGGAGAGATGGAATGAAGGCAAGTGCAGCATTTGGCAACTGATTGGCTCTCTGGATGGGGAGGAATCAAGGATCAAAGCCAAGTTGCAAACCTAAGACACTGAAAGCATTGTGACACCTATGGCAGATTGAAGATCCAGGGAAGGGAAGGCTGGGCTGGATAGATTAGTATAGAGATCTGAGAGACATTTGCACGGGACATGAATTAAACCTGCAGGGGCTGATGAGGTTACAAAGATCTTTACAAGGGTGTAAAGAGCTACTGGCAGAGGAAAAGTGGTCTCAGGATAAATGAAGCCTTAAGCAACAACCCGAGTTAGAGGGCAGATGTGTGAAGGGAGCCAGTGAAGCTGAAGGAGAAAGAGCAGGAGACAATCACCAAAACCTAGAGGAGGGACTCCTCCAGGACAGTAGGGTCATCCGTGGCCAGTGCAACAGGTATGATTGGGACAGGAAGTAGTATCTATTTTACAGGCAAAAACCAGAGACTTAAAAGTTTCACTGTCACTGCCAAATCCAGTACTAGACACTGGTTTTTGTGATTCATAGACCTCTGTTCTTTTGACTCTTCTAATGAGATCTGCAGACAGTTATCCAAAAATTAGAAAACATCAAAGGCAACCCAGGCAGCTGTAGGAAAATAAATGTGTAGAGAATTTTCCTCCAGGCCCTCCTCAAGCCAAAGGGACTTTGAGTGAATTCATGCTTCTAGTCACAGGCCAAAGTTCTCTCCTTCACAAAAAAGTGAAGGAAAAAACCTTATTTGATCATATTCTTCTCTGATTTAATTGTGATTTTTCTCCCATGTATAGTGTCAGGTTTCACAGCTCCTCAAATCTCCATAAGGATAATTTTAAGCTATACTTAGGACTGGTTTTAAGCCATCCAGTGGCAGAAGAATATAATGCTTATGTCTGATAAGAAAAGAGTTTTAATAGTAAAATGAGATGAGAAGTCCAGAAAATAATTATATTTTCTTTAAAAATACCCTTGATAGTTAATCATTACATCTCACATTGAAGTAATTTTAGTTTTGAAATTTGTATAATAAGCCTGACTATACTGACACCTACCAAGAGATACTGCAAAGCTCCATTTGCAATTTAGAATAAGGAAATCCTTTTTTTCTCTTCATTTTTTTCAATTACATAAAGAAACAGTTTTCAACTATTGTTTTCTGACATTTTGCCATCTAAATTCCCTCCTTCCCCCACTCCTCATGACAGTAAACAATCTGATATAGATTATAACTGCTGCCATGCGATACATATATCCCTATTCCCCATGTTGTAGACATATGCATCCAAGAAGAAACCCATGAAGGAAATAAAGACTCCCAACACTTCCTTCGATGGCTGTGAGTAACATTTTTTCAAAGGGAGCCTCTTGGAGTTGTCTTGGATCCTTTCATTGCTGAGAATAGTTTAGTTCTTCACAGGTGATCATTGTATAGTATTTCTGCTACTATATACAATAATCTTCTGATTCTGCTCACTTCACTCAGTATCAGTTCATAGAAATCAGATTTTTTTAGCTCATCCTGTTCCTCATTTCTGATGCACAACAGTATTCCATTATAATCACATACCACAATTTGTTCAGCCATTCCCCAACTGATGGACATCACCTCAGTTTTATATTCTTTGCCACAACAAAAAGAGCTACTATAAATGTTTTTGTACATATACAGCTGTTTCCTTTCTCTTAGATTTATTTGGGATACAGATGAATAGAGAGATTGACAGCTTAGTATTCATGAACATGGCTTTTAAATTTTTTTGACTTGGCGTCTTAAAAAAATGTTGATAATTTTTATTCATTTGTTTTTCAGTTGTGTGCAACCCTTCATGATCCCATTTGAGATTTTCTTGGCAAAGATACTAGAGTGGTTTGCCATTTCCTTCAGTTCACTTTACAGATGAAGAAACTGAGGCAAATAGGATTAAGTGACTTGCCCTTCACCTAAACTGTGCTCTGTTCAACCTCTCCAACAGACACACTTGTGTTTAATTTTTTTTCCTCTTCTGCCTGGGTTGAGTGAAACCTCTGTAACCTTGAATCCTTAAACCAGAATTCAGCACAATCTACTACAGAGACAGGAATGAAAGGACCAGGTTGGACTGGGAACATGTATCTGTCAGCTCCTCTGTATATACATGAGCTTTCCCCATGTCAGAGCAGAATGCTTCCTGGGATTACCATAGCAAAATCACCATAGTAACAGAAAGACATCACTGCATCCTCAGCTTGGCTTCTTAGCAGAACTTAAGGAGAATGATGGCAGAAAAACACCTATATGAGCCTATTGCTATTGGCTAAGTACTTTTGTATCCATTGTTTCATTTGATATTCAACACAACTCTGTGCTCTGAGCTTTATCCCAATTTTGCAGTTGAGGAAAATGAAGCTGAGAGACTGCCTTAGAATCTCCAGTCAAATTCTCTTGAACCACTAGTCATTAGAGCTGGAAAGGACCCCACAACCATCTGATCCAACATTTCACAGATGAGTTAGCAAAAGCCAAGAGATACTTGACCAAGGTTGCATAGCTGCAAATAGCAAAAGCAAAATTCCAACCCAGATTGAAGCAGAGGAAAGAATAATGGGTTTAGAATCAGAAGATATGGTTCTTTCACTTGTTTGACTTCATATATTTACTTCTGAGCCTCAATTTCCTCATTTGTAAAATAAGGAAGTTCAACTAGAATACCTTCTGAAGTCCAAAACCCCGCCTAGCTCCAAAAGTCTGAGACTGTGATTTGAGAGTCCAAGTCTACAGCTGTTTTCATTAAGCTCCTTTCCTGGTTTAATTAAGCATACATTATGGAGAATTTTTTTTCCTGCTATTTGGATTTGATTTACAAAATAATAAGGGGAATTTAAGGGAGAAAACCAGAAACTAGCCCTCCATATCAAAAGCTAAAAGAATAGTTTTTGGAAAAGTATAAATATTTGAAGACTTGGGGAACACAACCAGCAAAGGGAATAGGGTATAGTGGGAAGAAAATTGGATCTGGAGCCAAGAAACCCAGGTTCCCTTCCCAGTTCTTCTGCGTAATGCTTATGTGACCTTCAACAAGTTATTGTTCTCTCCTACCTCTGATTCCTTTACCTTTTCTTTTACCTAACTAGTTGATTCCCAGTATTCTCTCTAGGTCTTAAAATCAGTTATCCTTGGGAACTTTTAATTCTGTGCAAAGAATTGGTCCAGCAGTACTTCAACTAGCCTCTTAAAGTTTGTTTGTTTTTTGTCCCCTTAAAGTTTTTCACAAACCAAAGATAAAAAAAAAAAATCCTTATTCTTCCAACAGTGGACAAGGTGGGAAATACTCCAGGTATAGATACAATAGCCTCAGGAATTTTAGGATCTTGTTGCAACGTGGTCAAGTCAAACTATGCAATGTATTTCTAGCCTTGTGAGCAATAGCAATATAGCAAACTGGAATTATAGTCAAAAGTGTATTGTTTGGATTTGGTCAGATAATATGCATTCATCTCATGTCTGCTACTTATAATGAGAAGTAAAGGAAGGCCCTTCTTTCTCAGCCTCAGTCTCTTCATCCCTAAAATGAACATCAAACCTACACTACCTGTCTTAGAGAAAGCATCACTGGGGCCACTAGGTGGCACAGTGGACAGAGCACCAGGCTTGGAATCTGCCTCAGATATTTCCTAGCTGTGTCACCCTGGGCAAGTCACTTAACCCTCGTTTGCCTAGCTCTTGCCCTTCTGTCTTAGAGTTGTTACCAAGACAGAAAGTAAGGGTCAAACATAAAAGAGAGAGAGAAAGCGTCAAGCATGATACTTGGATTTTTTTCCTCCTTCTAGAATTCAGAAGTTAGTTTCCAACAACAAAGTCCAAGCATTCAGATTAATACAAAAGAATGAGAAAAAAGATCATAACTATTATTTACAACTTAGAGGATTTTTAAAAAATGTATCAATTAACCTTTACCAGAATAACAAAAATGCCATTTATTTTTATATTGCCTTTTTAAACTCTTATATGCTTTTCCTGTGCCTGCTTCCTTCAGTCTGAATTGCTTCATTTAATCCCCTTAGATTTCATTGTTTTCTTCATGTTTAGGGGTCAGAGGATGGGGGGGGGGAAGAGGGGAGGATCTGACCATTTCATTGATACCATTCATTAGCTTTGTATAAATTCCATTCACCAATGCAAATTGGAAATTTAGCCCCTTGGTGCAATTTGCTTTGGTAGTGAGAATTTCCTTACTAGAGTTGCCTATTCCAGTAAAATCACAGGTCCGGTTCTTAATCTCATTTTATAACTTATCCTCTTGGCTGTCATCCTTCGCACTTAGAGGGCCAAAATGGCATCACTGTTGCCGTCAGTGTACAGTGCAACCAGTGGTGGGTGATCAGATCAGTATGGGCTCTCAGGGCTCTGCCACGCATCGGGACGGAGATGTCTCTAAATTTGCACGTTGCACATTTATTTCTTTTGAGCTACTGTCATTCTGCTTTGCTCAGAGAGCACAGTGCCACCTTTGACCCAGGCATACCATGTGGGACTTCCCTGCACCAGAGCCTCCCGTGTCTCACAATTGATGCCAGCGTTCTTCAGAGACCTTCCTCGTATCACTTCTTCTGACTTCCGTGTGAGCACGTGCCTCGGGTGAGGTCTCCACAAATTATCTTTTAGGTGGACACTCCTTTGGCATTCCGACCACACAGCCGGTCATCAAAGTTGTGTCTCTGCAGTAGAATTTAAGTGCTTGGCAGTTCAGTACAAGGCCAGATGATCTTCATAGTCTTCCTAGGACAATTCCAATGAAATTGAGTCAGTTTCCTGTCATGGCCCTGGTAGGACATCCAGATTTCACAGGCATACAACAGTGGCGTTAGCACAATGGCTCTTAGACTTTCAGTTTGGTGGGCATCCCAGTACCTCTTCTCTCCCACCCTTTCCTTCAAAGACTCCCAAACACCAGGAGAGCTCTGGCTATGTGTGTATCCATCAGCCTATTATCTATGTGGATATCCCTGGGACATATGCTGCCACAGTAATTTATCCATAGCATTCCAAGTTTCTTCATTTGCTGTATTCCATGCTGACTGGTGGAAACCCTGTTTTCTTGGTGTTCATTGTCAGGCCAAAATTAGCATAAATGTCAGAGAAATAGTCCATATTCTGTTGCATCTCAAAAGTTGCACTGAATGTACACTCGGCTGCCAACAAGAAGTTATGCACCAACTCTTCCTTCACTTCAGTCTTAGCTTATAGCCTTTTCGAGTTAAATAATTTATCACCAGTGCCATGGTGGACCTGAATGCCTCAAAATCTGTATAGTTATATCTCTTCTGTCAAAAGTTTCCTTGGGGAATAGTGCCTAGAAGTGGGATCACGGAGTCAAGGGACAAGAATAATTTTGTGATGTATAATGAAAAGGTAGATTTTTGCCAGCACAGATTTAGAGATGGGTAGGAGCTGTGAAAGTGGGCCAACTTAACAGTACTGTGAGCATCCAAGAAAACCCACCTAGAATGCCATTCCATGACTCACTGGGGTGTCTGGGAGCTATTAGTTAAATCGGAGAATAAGCAGTCAAAACTGGTGATATAAATTCCTTTATTGAACACCATTCCACCTGCACTGAAGCTAAAATCCAGCATTGAAGGGGCTCCAGGACCAAAAATGAGATTGCCGTGTCTAACAATGAAGAGTGAAGATACACTCAAACTGTACTGACTGATGAAGTATTCACAAGACCAAGCTAGCCTAACAACAGATGGCGTAGGACCCTCACCACCATCACCATCACCACCGCTGGGGACAAAGCATCCAGCTCTTTGGAGACCGGCACCCCCCCTTTCACCCCCATTCCACCTGGCAGGAACAGCAAGCCAGGAGAGAAGATGGCAACCCAGGCAGGGACAATTTGGTTGAGATATTGACTGAACATGGCTTTTGTAGAGAGGATATTCCCGTCTTCCCTTCCCCAAGTCTCATCTGAAGGAGGCCATCACCATCCCTCCTTCCTCTGTTAACTTGAAAGCCTGGACCTCCCCTCTGACTCTGGTTTCCCACCATCACCAGGCCATTCTTCCCAAGAGATGGCCTAAACCTATAATCTATCACCCCCCCCCCCCCAAACTGAGTAGTTTTTTCCATTAAGTCTCCAAAAGATGGAATTTCCTGCACTAAAGTCATTCCCTCTCAGGGCAAATAGATCTCCTCTTGACTTGGTAATGTCCCCTTGTCTAGGCATGTCCAAGAGGCCAGGCAGCTTCTTGGGATAGGAATGTGGTTGCCATTACTTATTCCCAAATCTTTCTGGGCCAGGGTACAGGAGTGGGGGAAACATTTGGGTGCGTCTGATCAGGCCAGGGGTTCTTAACCTTTATTGTGTCGTGGACCCCTTTGCCAGTTTGGCAAAGCCTATGGAATCTTTCTCAGAATCAGGTTTTCAAATAACTGGAGGAAATACTAAATTTTAGTTAGACGTTAATGAAAATAAAAATATATTTTTTTTCCTATCCATTGGGTTCATTGGACCCCCGAAATTTATCCATGAATCCAAGGACTCCACTTTAAGACCTCTGACTTAGGATGGCCTAGATAGGGCCATCCTAAGAAGCTTTCAGGGTTGTCTTTGGAGATAAACCCTGACAGTCATTCAGATATGGCTGCCACCCTATACCACTTGGCTGTCTAGAAGGCTCTATTGAACAAGATGTATTACTATCTGTATTGGTGCACCCTCTGGACAAGGAGCCCTTGCATCTGACTTACAGCGGAAGTTTCCTCTATGTACCGTCTCCCCCCTCCCTGTTAGAATGTGGGCTTCTTTCGAATGTGGGGCTGTCTTTTCTTTGTATCCCCAGCACCTAGAATAACACCTTGCACACAATAAGCAATTAATAAATGCTTTTTTCATTCATTGGAGCCCAAAGTCCAGCTGCCCCTTTTGTCTTCCTAAGTCTAGACCCCGGAAGGAGCTCCCTTCTGCTCCTATCCCCTCCATTTCCTTATGAACGAATCAGCCCAACCAAGCCATGCTTTCCCCACTTTCATGCTAAAGGGCATCCAAACAAGAGGGACTCAGGTAGGCTTCAGCCCCATTCTAGAAAATGCTGGCCAAAACACCAAGTGTCTGAGCCAACCTGGTGATCCTGACAGTGTATCAAAGAAACTTCTGGGCCAGTCCCCTGAGCTATATATCCACTGGAGCCTACATTCCTTCAGGCTTCTCTGTCCTTAAACCCATTTCCAAAGCCTCTCATTCAGCTTGGGTCTCCCTGGGAAACAGCCCTGGACTGTAACGTCGGAGAGGGTTGCTCCTTGGGAGCCAAGCTCCCTTTCTCTTCTCCACAGGGATCAGCTTTGTCAGAATAGGAGCTCTGTCCCCAGTTCAGTTCCCTGCTCCATACTCCAGCCTGGTAATGCTGAGTTTCCAGCAGAATCTTATTCCAGAGTATTTGGAGAGGAAACTAAGGCCCAGGGAAGCACGGCTATGATTTCTAGGAAGCATAGGTATTCTGTATGCTAGCCTGTCCCCAGCCCAGACTCAGGGGATTGATTCTACCTGTCTAGGAGGGGTGATCAGGGGGCCTTACATCCTCATTCTTCAGTTGCAGCATTGTGGTTTTTCAGCTATTTAAGGGTAAGATTTCCCCATCTCTACTTCCTGACAGTCTTCTTCCCTATGTGATGATCCCTGTCTCTTCCCATTTAACTCCCTGTTCCTCTCTCCTGTCCATACTGGTCTCTCTTTCCTTCTCTTTCCCTTCATATTTCAGTCTTCCTCCATGTAGTTCTCCCCATCTTTGTCTCCCTCTTCCAAATAAATTCTCCCTTCTCATCCAGTTCCCTTTTGCCCTCTTCCCACTTAATTTTCTCTCCTGCCTGTTTCCCTCTCCATCTCTTCCTATTTCCCTCCCTACGTAAGCCTCCCTGTTCCCAACTGTTTCCCTTTCCCATTGTCCCTCTCCCTCCCATTACTCTCTCTCCCAATGTCTTCCTCTCTGTCTTTCCCTGTTTCTGTTTGGCTCCTTCCCAATGTTAGTTTTTCCTCACTCCCCATCTTAGCTTCCCATTTTTCTTTAAAAAATGCTCCCCTCTTTCCCCCATCTGTCTTCCTTTCTTTCTCCCTGCTTATCTTCCTCTCCTCTCCCCATCTGTCTCCCTCGTCCCTTTCCTTCTTGCTCTCCAGCTGTCTCTCCATTTCTCCCTTCTTTCTTTCCCTATTCCTCTCTCCAAATCTGTGTCCCTTTCCCTTCCTCTCCATTTCCCTTTGCTTCCTCTCCGTTTCCCTCTTCCAACTCTTCCCATCTGTCTCCCCCTCTCTTTTCCTTTACTCTCCAAATGTCTCTCTCTCTCCATTTGTTTCCTTTTGTCTCTTTCCATCTCTACTTCCCTCCCCATTTTTCTCACCTTTCAAAATCTTTTTCCCTCTCTCCTTGTCCGGCCATTTCCCTCTCCCTTTCTCCCCAAGACTTATTTCTCTGTCCTTGTCTCCCTTCTTCCTCTCCAGCTGTTCCCCTCTCCCACTCTCCTCTCCAAATGTCATTCCCTAATCTGCAACCCTTTTCCCTTCCTATCTCCAGCTCTCCAGATCTACCTTCCTAGGCCCTTTCTACAATCTTTGTCTCCCTTTTCCTCCTCAAATTTCTGTAATCCTTTCTTTTTCTTTTCCTATGTCTGTTCAGCTCTGCTTCTCCTTCCCTCTAACCCACCAGCCTCTCTCCAAGTCTCTTTCCACCTGGTTTCTTCTCCCTATCTGCCTGTCTCTCCTCCTCCTCCTTTTCTCTTTCTCAAAGTCTGTCTCCTTCTCCTTCCCTCCCTCCCCATCCTTATCTCCTTATTCCTTTCTGCCATCCCTCTCCCTCTCTCTCCTATCCCTCCTTGTAGCCCTTTTTGCTTGTACTTCCTGGGTCTCTTCCCTTCATTTCTCTCAGTCTCTTCCGTGTCTCTCTGTCTCTCTCTCTGTCCGTCTGTCCGTCTGTTTTATGACTGTTACCTGCCTTCCCCTCAGCCTGGAGCCTTCTCATATGAACTTTGGTGTGTATGTTCAAAGAGCTCATTGCATACATTGCCGTCCCCCTGATGAGTCTGTCCTCATCGTTGGGAGCGTCATTGGATCCGCATGCCCACTCTCACCCTAACTGTATTGTAGCATTGCTGTGTGGTTTGGGTTGGGGTTTTTTATGAAGTTCTTTTTTTTTTTTTCCCGTGGGAAGGGGGAGGGGAAGGAGTCAGAGGGGAGCACAGTGCTGGGGCCAGAGTGGAGGTGTCTGAGTGGGGTGATTCCCCTGGGTGGGAAAGGAAGGAAAAGGGTCTAAGTCCAGGAGCACCGGGAATCCACCCTTCTCCTGAACCATCCAGGGACCCGGTCTCCTAGCTCCTCAAAGGGGATGGGACCGGGATGGAGCCCGGATGGGAGGCAGGAAAGGAATGGAAGCAGAAGCTCTGTCTTTTCCTGGGAGGGGGAGAAGCAACGATTCTGATCCGCGGGAGAGGGGGGGATTATGGTGGGACATCTTCGTAATCCAATCTAAATCCCACGGACGTGAGAGTGAATGGGGACGCCCACTCTTTTGGAGAGGGATGGGGAAGGAGTTGAAAGAAGGGGTTCAAACCCCATTGAGATCCCCAAGGCTAGTGGCTCTGTTCCTACGATCCAGAGGACCCCGTGAACTTCCCCTGGTGCCCCTGATTCCATCTCTCCACTCTGGAAAGAAAGGCAGAGGGTGGGTGGGTGGGGGAAGGAGATAAGGCAAGAAGCCCATTCCCTCTCTGACTACGCGTAGTTAGTCCACACACACACACGTTCACGCACACGTTCACACACACGTTCTCCTGCTCCCTTGGCCCCATTGACAGCCCCATCAAATCTCCCGAACAATGGGCTTAAAGCATGAAGTGGTAGAAGTGGGGGTGCAGAGAGAAGACGGGGGCACGGGGTGGGGGGTGGGACGGGGAGTACCCTGTTTGGAGGTGAGCTGCAAGTTCAAATTGCACATAAAAGTATCAAAGAAACAGGCCAGTGTCTGCCCCGGCAGACAGAGGAGAGGAACGCCGTCTCTGGGCCCCTCTTCCACGCTCCCTCCCCCATCCCCGCCAACAAAAGAACTGAGAATTCTGTGCTGTACAAAACGGACCCAGGCCGGGGGGCGGATGAGGGGCGTCGAGGCCGGGCCCAGTCTGTGGAGGAGGCCTCCCGGAAGGGGCCGGGAGGAGCCGGGAGCCCCATCCAGAAGGAAAGCAACCCCCGCCCCCTGCCCGGGTCCGGGAGCTGCTCCGGTTCAGCGTGAGAGGGCGAGAAAGGGAGGAGGGTCCTGGCCCGGCCGGAGGGGGAGCTGTCCGGGCTCTCTCCCCAGCGTCTCTGCAGCGGGCAGTTAAGTCAGTCGGTCTTTTTGTCTTGACCCCAAGCTGCGGCTGGCTGGACCCTGGGGAGAGCGGTGGGGTCAGTGGCCAGTGGGGTGTCGGGTGGAGAGAGGAGGGGGTGAAGGACCCCGGGACTCCGTGCTCCCTCCCTCCAGGCAGGTCCTCTTCATCTTAGCTGAGCTGGCTGGGGAGAGCGGGGTCTCGGGGAGGCCGCCCAAGGGAGCTTGGCAGCATCTGAGGCTTCGAGGTGCAGGTCACTGAACCGTCGTTGGCAGAAAAAGGCGGGAAAGAGTCCAGTCCGGGGCCTCCAGAGAGGGCGAGGCCCAGTGGCAGCATCTCTGTTATGTTCTGGGAGGGGTTGGAGGGGGGCCAGGACAGAGGGAGTCAGCACCAGGCGGGGCAGCCCCCAATCTGAGAACTGAACCTGCAGTTGTGGGTGGGGACCCTAGAGGGCCAGTGCCAGGAAGGGGGGAGGGGGAGGGGGAACCCCAGAAGGAGAGCGGGGCTCCCCCTAAGGTCTGGAACCAAAAGATTTGGTCACTGAGTCACCGCTGCTGAGAGCAAATTTCGTGGCCTGGGACAGCCCCGATGGCTCTGGTGACGTTAGAGGGGGGAGGATGGGAAAAGGAAACCCGGAGAAGCTCAGGGAAAGTCTAGTTCTCCTTAAAGTCCGGTGCCATTGGGAACCAGAGCCCAAGCCTTCCCTCCGTCCAGAGGCCAGGAAGCCACCCCCATCTGCTCCCTTGGCCAGGACTAGAGATAGGGAGGGAGGCAGGGGGGCAGCCCTATTGTGAGAGTAGTCTGATGCCAGGGTCTGCCCCAGGGGTTCAAATGGAGGGATCAGGGGAGGGGGACTGGACAAGTTGAGCTCATGTCATTTTCTGGCTTGAGATTCTGCCCTTCAGGGTCCCTGTGAGTGAGAAACTGGGCAGGGCCGGGCCCCCCACCCTGGGACCTCCCCACCAGATCGTAACACAGAACTTACCGCAGAGCCAACAAAATCTGCAAGGCCAAGGGGAGGAGTGGGAAAAGAAGGGAGAGAGAGGGAAAGACAGAGAATGGGAGGAAAGAGAGAGGGAGAAAGGAGAGAGATGGGGGGGGGGGAGAGAGAGGAAGAGAAGGAAAGAGAAGGAGGGGGAGGGAGAAAGAAGGGGAGAGAAAGAGGGTGGCAGAAAGGGAGAGAAAAAGAGGAGGGAAAGAGAGAAGAGGGAGAAAGGAAGAGAGAGAGAGAGAAGGAGAAAGGTAGAGAGAGAGGGGAGAAAAAGAGAGGAAGGGGAGAGAGG
>NC_058130.1:53339662-53441928 GCF_016433145.1 Gracilinanus agilis
AGGGAGAGGGAGAGGGAGAGGGAGAGGGAGAGAGAGAGAGAGAGAGAGAGAGAGAGAGAGAGAGAGAGAGAGAGAGAGAGAGAGAGAGAGATTTAGAGTTAGATAGACCACCTAAGACACAACCCCACCACATCCCAGCTTTGCCTCTTGAGGTAAAACTCTACATTCTGGACCCCCACGTGGAAGGTAGGGCTGTGGGGGAGAGGAGTCCTGAAATAGAAACTGGAAGGATTAGAATTCTCCTCTAATCTATCCCACCCATTGCCCCTTAGGATGAAAACTCCCTCAGATTTAGGGAGGGCTAGTCCTTCATCTTGCCTCTCTGGAATGAGTCCTTCGCCTCCCTCTCTGAGCCTCCTCTCCTCTCTACCGAACTGGGAAGGCAAATGAGAAATGAAGGTAGCTCTGTCCCATTCCCCAAGGGGCTCAGGCCCCCTTAGGTCCCCAGGGCCTGTTTGGCTAGTTTTCTCTTGTGACCACAGCCTCTTTACACAAACTCAAAGGACCCTTCTTTATATTCCCAGGGCTGGCGTTGACCCTGAGCATGCAATTCAGGGGTGGCCAGCAAAGGAAGTAACCATCGCATTTTCTTCTAATCTATCCCCAAGGAGGACTTGTCCTGGGACCTCCCCCTTTAACCTGAGGTTGCTGGAGCCAGCTTGGACAGGCCAGTGTAAAATTTTGAGCTTGAACATTTAAGCCTCAGAAACGTGGAAGTACTACAAATCAAGGTTGATTTAATGTTTTGTTAATGTCTGGATTTAGGAAAGCAACAGAGAAAATAATCATGCAGATTAAACTTAAACATGTGTAGATAGCTTAGTGCATAGAGGACCAGGCCTCAAAATGTGAGGTCCTGGGTTCAAATTGGCCTCAGTCAGTCATTTGCCCTCAGTTGCTTAGCTCTTATTGCTCTTCTGCTTTAGAACCAATACACAGCATTGATTCTAAAGTGGAAGGTAAGGGTTTGTTGGGTTTTTTTAAGTGTCTAGTGAACACATTTTTTCCCCATAGAGCTGGTTGTTAAACATTTACCAGTACATCCCTGACTCAAACACTCCCATTATCATTCAAAAGGAATATCCCATCACAGAGGATGGAGCCTGCATAGACTTGCCTTCCATGCTCCAGAGGAAATATCTAAGCGGTCTAATATTCACAAGGGGATTGGTCATTTTATAGAAATAGTGACATGAGCAAAAGTAGTTTTGAGTAATTGTACACGGTTTTCCTCTTGGATAGAGAAGAGCCCTTTTTTTTGAGTTTCATTTATTTAATGATGCAAGATTAAAAAAAATCTTAGGGGGACAAGAGGGAGAGAGGAAGAAAATTTGGGAATCAAAATTTTTGAAAACATTAAAAATTGTTCATGTTATTGGCAAAGAATAAAATATTGAAAGATTTTTTTAACAAGGAAAAACGGTCTTGATTTTATGCATATATATGTATAACTATATATCTATACATATATATAATGATTTAATGAATCCTTTCCTCCTTTTCCCTCCAAAAAAAAGGATTCTGGGAAAAGACCTAGATAAGGCTGAGGTTGGTGGGGAATGGGTGGTAAGGTACATGCAGCAGTATCTACTGAAAGACTGGAAATGATTTCTCTTCTATGGTTTTCAATACTTCATTCATAAAATGAGGGGTTTGGATTCACTGATTGATCTCAAAGCCCTTTCGTTCTGACGGTCTGTGTTCTGTGCTCCAAGGCCCAGCAGATGTAATTCACTCCATTTATTTTATTTTTTTCTTATCTGAGGTTTTGAATTGTCCTTGCTCCTCCTGCCTTGTTAGTTCAGAGAATCAAGAGTTATCTGTTCAGCAGGCAGCTGGGTGGCTCAGTGGATGGAGAGCCAGGCCCAGAGTTGGGAGGTCCAGGATTCAAATCTGACCTCAGACACTTTCTTGCTGGGTGACCCTGGGCAAGTCACTTCACCCCTTATTGCTCTTCTGTCTTGGAACCAATACACAGTAATGACTCTAAGATGGAAGATGAGGGTTTAAAGAAAAAGAGTTCGCCATTCAGTTCTAGGTAGAAATGGTGCATGGTTTGGGCCAGTTATGGAGAACAGGATGGAGAGTCTGCTGAGGCTGAGGCTGGACCACTTAAGGAAAAAGAAAGTCAGCTTCAGCCAAAGGGGAAAGCAAACATGCGATAAGCCTGGGGACAAAACTGACTACAGCGGGGAGAGGGAGAAAGAGCCACGAGGGAACACCTGGGCACATCGATGGGTGACTTGGGGGCTGGACCTGAGCAGCTCTTTGGAGGTCAGGGATGGGAAGATGGGCCTGGAGAAGGAAGATGGCGGAAGATTCCCATACAATGGCCATGCTTAGCTTAGCCGGTCAGCCTCAGCTGCCAGGAAACAAACTCTCAAATGGGAGTCACTAGAAGGCATCGAGGGCTTCTCCTGAGAGACCGCCCCAAGCAGAGGATCCTGGGGTAGAATGAGATGGTCCCCACCAAAGACGGTCTGAGAATCCCATGAAAAGAAGAGTTTGCGTTTCCATTGGCACGAAGGTTCATTGAGCGCTTGGCTCACATACATCATGACATTGGAGAAGCAGCCTAGGGGAGTAGGTAGAGTGCTGGCCTCCATCATAAAGACCTGTGTTCAAGTTTTACCCCTGACCCATCCTGGCTATGTGACCTTGAGCAAGTCCTTTCCCCTACCAGGGCCCCCTTCCAAAAAAAAAAAAAAACAACTCCCTAAGACTCTAAGTTCTAGAGAAGTTGTGGGAGCTGCTTTGGTAGAAGGAGTTCTCTCACCCAGAGCTCTTCCACTGATGGATCACTGGTCCAGAAAAAGAAAAAAACCAACAACTCATTTGAACCCTGTGACATAAATAGTGCAAACATGATTATTTCTGTTTTGCAGATGAGGAAATGGAATACAGAGCAGTCGCTTAACCCAAAGGAGGGAGAAGTGTGTCTGTGGTCAAAGAACCGCGGGTCCCATCTCGGCTCTGCCACCGTGTGTGACCTTGGGCAAGTCACTCTCCTCTGTAATGGGCGTTTCCTCATTGGCAAAATGAAAAGGCTGGTCTCAGTGATTTCTAAGGCCCCTTCTAGCTAGCCTTATGAAGTGACTTGATCCCAAGAGGCCAAGGAACCAGCCTAGGTCTTCTGACTCACCAATTAATGTTGCAGAATTCCCATTATACAGACTACATTCTGCAGAGCCCCCTTAGACAAGTGCTCAGAGTCGCGATGGCTTCGGCACTCAAACAAGCTCACAACTGTCCGCTGGTGCCCTGGTCTTACCTCTTTCAGGCTGGGGAAGACTTCTATTCCCTTTTTTTCCCCCTTTAAACCCTTAGCTGCTGTCTTAGTATCTGTTCCAAGGCAGAAGAGCAGTAAGGGCTAGGCAATGTAGGTGAAGTGACTCCCCCAGGGTCAGCCATCGAGGAAGTGTCTGAGGCCGGATTTGAACCCAGGCCCGGTGCTCTATCCCAGGTGCTACCTTGCTACCCTCAAAATATATTCTTTCTCCCTAAAATGAATCTCAGGCCCTTCTCTCAATCCGTTCCCTGCTCCATCCCGCCCTCCCCTCCACCTCCTTTATCCTGGGATCTCTCCCTGGAATCCAGAGACGCTTTTCTGCGTTGGCAGGTCCTTGGCCGGTCCGGAGCGCCCCAGTCCATCGCTTCCTCCCCACTCACCTTTGCTCTCTGTCTTGAGCTCGTCCTGCAGGAGGTCGTTTTGCCGGTTGCCCAGCACAAAGGCGAGGAAGGAGAGGATGAGGGCATTGAGGATGCCGATGATGGCCAGGATGTATGCCCAGCGCACAGAGCAGTCCCCCAGAGAATACTTCCCCGTCTTCTGCCCACACATATCCCGGATGGTCTCAGCATCCCAGCCATCGGGGAAGATCATGCAGCCCAGGACCAGGCAGAGAGCTGGAGGAAGGGAGGCCCCCACGGCAGCCGGGGAGGGGGGAGAAAAGAGATTGGTTACCTCGGCTACTCCTGGCCACAAGGCAGTCACCCAGAACTTTGTCCCCCAGCGCCAGCGAGGCTTGCCCCCCCCCCCCAGGTGTGGAAGCATTATCCAGAGAGCTGCCTTTCCCCAGGACATCTTCCACCCATTGATTCACTTGTTTTCTCTCATTAGGATGTGAAACCCCTGAGGCAGAGGCCAGGATTTTGCCTTTTGCATGAGTGTCCGCAGCACGTAAGCCTACTAGCCGGCACACAGTAGGCACTTCACAGGAGTTTGGTGACTCTATTTGTTGGTTCTACTTTGGGTGGCAGAAACCTCTACTGAACCTGCAAAGCCTTTTTTTCTCACCTCGTCTCCTTTAAGTGACTCTCGAAATCTCCTGTCCCTTGAAGCCTTGCTGGGTTAACTGGAGAAGGACTGACCCTGTCCCCCCATCCCACCCAGTCGGATGGAGGAACTGTCCCTGCATCAAACCCTTGACCGAGTCAGCTCCCAGTCCTTAAAGGGACTTAAAAGGTTCAACACCAGCTGCCTGTGTGCTCGTAGCCCTGGTTTCCCCATTTCTGCCCTTTGCCCTCTACATCCAGTATTTGTCTCCATGTCAGTCTGTCTTAGAATGGAAAATCCCCAAAGCCCAGAGCCCTGCATAAATGAAGACGAATGTGATGGTGATGGGAGAGAAGAAGGAAGAGGAAGACGATTCTGACTTCTGGCCGGTCCCAAGGACAGCTCTCCTAGTTTCCAAGGTGACAGAGCCCTTTAGTGGGGCTTTGACTCTAGTACTGTGTTCCCTTCTATAAGGCAGGATGGGGACTACCCCATCCCCAGCCAGTTAAGAATTCATTACCCCATCGGGAACACTCTCATCCCTCAGATGAATTGCTTGGCATCTGAAGCTAAGGGAGAGAAAGAGGAGATGCTCCCAAACTCAAGCTCCCTTCAGAATTGCCTCATTATCCCCAAACTGAAAAATTCCTATCTACTACAGCTTACCCTGGGGATCTTCATCCTAAAAAAAAAAGCACCCTCCTTCACCCCCTCCCACCCCTCCACCCAATCCCACCGAGGCATGAGACCTTTTATCTCACCTGCCCCCTACCCCCACTTCCCATCCACCCAACAACAACAGGGTGTGATTTGAGGCAGAGGAGGTCAGATACCTTGTACTTTAGATATGATAAAAGTCAAGGTCATTTGGTGGGGAATGGGACTGGGAGAGACAGAACCAAAGGCTGGAAAGATAAGAAAGCATGCTTTAGTGACCGTTAATTCAGCCATGTTTGCTTCCTTAGCATCTCCTCTTCTCCAGACTATACTACCCCTCCCTTCCTTTCCCTGCTTCTCCTCTCCCTACTTCCACTCCTCCCTCCTCTAGCTTTCTACAATGGCAGGTCCTTCTCTGCCTCCCCCACCTGTAACTGCTCCTCCTCCCTTCCCAGCTCTGACCTAGAGAGTCTCTCTCATTTCTATTGTCATGGCCAAGGTCACTAAGTCCTACAGAGAGAGGCAGAAGAGCCCTGGACCTGAAGATAATGGGGTCCTGGGTGAGACCTCATAGAAACCCACCTTAAAAACCATACCACCTACCCCAATCCTCTCCTCAGTCCATCGGGTCCCACTCTTGTCTTCCCTTTGTATCCTCCACACCCCCGTGCCTGGGCTGAGTGGGCTGCAAGAGGCTGGATTTGGGGGAATAACAAGACCCGCAGGAGGAAGAAAGGACCCCCAAGCCCCAGCAGTAGAGGGCTGGGGCTGTAGTCACTCATCATTCTCCTGGTGAGTGAATTCCTATCTCCATGGAAACCACTGCCAGCTCACTCCCAGCTCACTGGTTTGGGTCTGCTAGCTGCTGGGCTTCCAGATTCAACTCCTCTCCCTTTGAACCCTGCTCCTCCTCCATCTCTCCCTCCCCCTCTCAAATCACTCCCTTCAGAGCCTTTTCCTTTCCATCTTTCTGTACTGTCTCTCAGTGGAATTCTCTCACTTCCTTTCCCTGATCTCTTATTACCTCTCTCTCTCCCCCTGATATTTTTTATCTATTTTTCTCTATCTCTGTCTGAATCTTCTTCTTTGGGATATCTATCTTTCTGAGTTTCTGTTTCTCTCTGTATCTCTGCTTTCCCTCTCACCCCCCTCTTTTTTTTCCATTCCTTCCTCCTTTCTCTACTCCTTCCTTTTTTCTCTTTCATCTGTCTAGCTATCTGTCTGTCTATCTAATCTAATCTAATCTAGCTATCTATCTGTCTAATCTATCTGTCTATCTAATCTATTTATCCATCTATCTGCCTATCTAGCTAATCTATCTCTCTATCTGTCTATCTGCCTGTCTGTCTGTCTGCCTGTCTGTCCATCTAATCTATCTACTATCTGTCTGTCTAACCTAACCTAATCTAATCTAATCTATCTGCCTATATAGCTAATCTATCCATCTATCTATCCATCTATCCATCTATCCATCTATCTATCTATCTATCTATCTATCTATCTATCTATCTCCATATGTCTGACTTTCAGTTTCTATTTCTCTTTGTCCTAAGTTCCCTGATGTGTTTTGAGAACATCTGATGGACGGAGGGAAGAAGGACTCTAGCTTCATTAGCTTCATTTCCTTACAAGAGCCTCAATTCCCCGTGGACAATGAACCTAGCACCACCTTGAACCCCAGGGTGGCCTACCAGACTTGAAATGACCTAGACCAGGCTAAGATTCCTCAAAATGAAGACAAGCCACTAGGGGTACAACCAGGACATTTGGCCCTGTAGCTTAAATCTTGTCCCCCATCACAGGTCTGCAGGTTCTTCTATCTGATCCAAATAGCCCTGGCTTTGGAGACTGTATCCCTCCTGGGGAGCCCAACCCTCTCCCACAACACAGATATGCTCTACAATTAGGAACATTTTGCTGGAGTTCTGTTTTGTGCCAGGAGAGGATAATAATGGTAGTGGTAGTGATGCTCTTGTGGCTGCTGGTGATGATAATGACCTTCATCATCTTGAAAGCCATTCCTTCAGGGTCAGGTCAATTACCTCTTCAATGAAGCCATCTCTGATCACCCCCAAATGGAAATGACTCCTTTCTCCCATAATCTTGTAGTACTTTGTTCCAGTCTCTCCTTTAAAGTGGGCAATGTTCTGATTTGAATAATAGTTGCTGGAATCTCAGAATTGAAAGGGATCCAAAAATCATCTAGTACAACCAGTATCTGTATAGGCGTCTTCTACATGACAATTATCTGTGTGCCTCTCTTATCTCCCTTACTAGATTGTAAGCTCCTTTGGGACAGGGCAGTATCTAATTTGTCCTGGGGCCATGGGCACCCAGAGTGTCCTTGCACATCCTTAATATGCAGTTGCTAAATGGTGTTTGCCATTCTTTAGATAATAATCTGCAGTTGCAATTTACAGCATTACTATCAGAACATCCCAGTTAAAATATGCTGCAGAAATCAAAGAATCATATAGTGCCAGGGCTCTTTGAAGATATCTTCTCTGGCTTTCTCATCTTAAGAGAAGAAACCAAGGCTTAATGATGTGAGATGACTTGTTCAAGGGCAGAGAAGGAATAAGTTGCTTGGGAGAATAGCACATTAACCCATGAACTCCCCTCTAATGAATACTTTAGCCAAGATTAGCAAGTTTATGGAAGAGAACAGGTCTTCCAGGGAAGAGATACAGGATGGGCAAATTTGAAGAGGTCAGAGAGAAGGAGGGGAGAGACAGATAAATCTGTAGTGTAAAGTAAAGATCAAAACCAGGTCTTACAGGCACCCCTTTGGTAACTTAGGGGATGAGGGGAGAGGGGGATGAGGGAAGAGTAAATATCCCAATTCTGACACTTACAGGTTGTAAAACATCACCTATTTGAGCCTCAGTCTCCTTGTGTGTAAAATAGGAATAAGAATCCCTAGAATATTCATCTCATAGTATTGCCATGTGACTCAAATGTCAACATGTGTATGTACATGTATATGTACGTGTATGTGAATAAATGCATGTATATATACACATATATACACATATCTTGTTTTCCTGATTGTTTAGACCTAAAGTGATAAAGAAAATGTTAAAATATTTTGCAAAATTTGAATTACTGCCTAAATATCTTATAAAAGGAGTCCCAAAATTCTTCCTGCAGTTTTCAACTTTGATAGTTAAAACTTTAAAAGCTTAAAACTCCACGAAGACTTTGAGGGAAACCATATATTTTTGACAATTATGAAGGTCCCAAGTCTCAGCAAGTTGCACTCTCCATTTTTCTCCCCTTTTAATTCTCTTACTTGTTCCTTTCTCATCCTTTTTCCTATGAACTACAGCAGCATCTCACACCTTCTTCTTCTGCCCCCTTTTCCAGGAGGTCTTTCTCTCTCTCTCTCTCTCTCTCTCTCTCTTCTGAACACTGATGTAGGATACTGTATTATATATATGGCCATCATCCCATGAGGCCTTGTATCAGATAAGACAACTAATTATCGATTACATACATATACATGCATATATTTATACACATATGTGCATGTGTATATACACATATGTGCATGCTGTGTTGGTAAATTTAACAACTAGATCTCTGGGGAAATGTACACACAGCTCACTTTTAAGTTTAATTTGAATGACTAACCTTTTCTCTATGACTTTAGGACTAAACACAATTGGCAAAACAATATAAATGTATATTTATATAAGCACTTACAATTATGCATGTAACATATATACTCCCACACTTGTGTGTACCTATGTGTTCATATACACACATTTGTGCATATACATTTATTTATGTGCACGTGTATATAAATGTATGTCCACAGGCACATTAATACACATATACATGTATGTTTATATGCATACATATAGGTATGTGTAATGCACATATGTTTTATGTGCATGTGTGTATACACACACATCTAATCTCCCTACTATATTCTAGTTCCTTGAAGGCAAATGCCCTTTCTCTATTTCTCTCTCCCTCTCTCTCTCTCTTCCTCTCTCTCTCTCTCTCTCTCTCTCTCTCTCTCTCTTTCTCTCTCTCTCTCTCTCTTTCTCTCTTCCTCTCTCTCTTTCTCTCTCTTTCTCTCTCTCCCTTTATCTCTCTATTCCTCTCTCTGTCTCTTTCTCTCTCTCTCTCTCTCTCCCATAGCACCTAGTTGCAGGCTTTGCCTATAAGAAATTCTTACTAAATAGTTGTTAAATGAATGATGTAACAAAAAACGAGGTGACCTGGGTTCTAGTGCTAGCTTTACCCCTGGCTCATTCCATGAACTTGGAAATTTTACTTTCTTTCTCTGGGCTTCAATGTCCTCATTGATAAAACGAAGAGATTGGTCTAGATGGTCTCTGAGGGCCCTTCCAGCTCTAGAATGCCATGAATCTGTTAGTCAAATGGATAAATGAATGAATGCTTTTGTGTCTACATGTTCCAGAAACCCTGTTTTTAAAAAGAGCATTTTCTCCTTCTCCCAGACATTCATGGTAATAGTTTACACTACATATACTGCGGTTTCTGATAAGCTTTCTTCAATCTTTTTCATGCTCGTTCCCCCGTTTTTCCTTAGAAGAGAAGCCCTTCTGTGCCCTCTATTTGGCATCATCCTCCTTGAGTGCCTAGTACAGTGGCAATGGAAAGTGGGTAAGACATTTACCTCCCTGGAGGCACAGTCATCTCCCAGAAGGCAGAGGCGTGTCTTTTTGCAAATTTCAGTTAATTAATTTCAACAAGTTTTCAATCATTATTTCCCGTGTTCCTAGTCCTTGGATAGGAACTGTGAGAGAGAGGGAGAGAGATGCATGGGCTGTGGTCCCTGCCCTCCAGGAGCTCCTGGTTTGTTGAGGGAACCACTTGATACAAGGGAAGACTATAATAAAAATAAATATAAAATAATAATTAAAAATTAAAAAATAAAAATAAAAATGTTAGGGAGCACTGTTGATGATGAGAAGGAGGAGGAGGATGACAATTCTTTCAAAGGGCCAGTTCAAGAAAGGAAAGTATTTCAAACAAGGGAAGCAGTAAAGTCTTTTCCTGGCCCCCAACTGCCTGTGGGATTAATTTCAAAGTCCTCAGCCTGACATTCAAGGCCCTTCATACTCTGCCCCCCCAGGCTGCTTTTCCATCATTATCTCCATCATACATCCAGTCTACGTCTACATAATCTCCATCACGTATACAATCAATGGGAATACCCAGATCATATGTCTACAGTCCATATTAATATGAATATCTCTACCATCCAGCTATATTTTAAAGCTATCTCCTTTCATTAATGTCTTCATATTTTATGCCCATATTCACCAAAATTCAATTCAACATTTATTAAAAACTACCAGATACCAGAGACAATGCTAGATGATGGGGATAGAAAGATAAAACATGAAATAATCCCTGCCCTCTAGGAGCTTACATTCTTCTAAGGAGATATAAAATGTATTAACCATGCATGGTTATACACAAATGGATAATTTGAAGAAAGAAGACATGTGGGAAGCCAATAAGAACTAAACTGTCCTTGTCAGATTATCAGAGATGATAAAGAGATCTCCACAAAGACAGCGTATATTCTTCTTCATCTGCAGTCATACAACATCACTGGAAAAATATTGGTATTCAAGAGATGTTTTTTGTTCTTGGGTTTTTGGTTAGGGTAACTTGAAATAGTTAAAAGAAGCTGGCAGTTTCGCAGAAGACAAACTGGCCCTCTCTCCTACTCCTGTTAAATTCTGGGCCTGACTGCTTTGTCCATTTGCAATGTCCATCCAAGATACAGATAATAATGGATGAGCTCTAGAGGCAGTAATTCACCTGTATGTCATAGAATGGGCAAAATTCATTCTTCATTCATTCCGTTTTTCAGGAGTGAATAATTGGGCCATTCATTTTCCCTCACATCAAACCTAAATCTCTCTCTCTAAAATTTCTGCCCATTGCTCCTATTCCCTATGAAGCCAAACCTAGTAAGTTTATATCCTCTTCTGTGTCACATTCCTTTAAAGTCTTGAAGATGTCTACCATGTCCCTCCTAACATTATCTCCTCCAGTCTAAACATTTCAGATTCCTTCCATTGGATTTCCTATGGTATGAACCTGTGACTTCCCCATCCCAGTAGGCCTCCTCTCCACTTTAGATGGAACTCCCCATTTTATTGCTGCCCTTGGCACCCAGAACTGAACACAAGAGTCCAGCTGTGACTTCACCAGAGCAAGGGCCAGTAGGACAGATGGCCCCTTCCTACTTCTGGCCACTCTGCCTTTCTTCATGCAGACTAAAATTATATTTATTCTCTTGGTTTCCAATTCACACTGTTGACACATATTGACCTTGAAGTCCAAGACACCCATGTTTGTTTGTTTTTTAGATGAACATCTGTCTAGCTATGCGTCATCTTATACTTGTGAAATTCATCTTTAAATGCACATAGTAGGGTTTGAATAAATGTTTACTGTATTAATTTGCACATTATCTCTGAAGTAGCACTGGATGGTGAGCAATGCAGGATTTGCTTTGCTCAATTATAGATGTTTGTAACAGGGCTTTGTTTTCTTGGTTTCTCAATATGGGGGAGAGAAGAAGAGGAAGAGAAGGTGGACTTTTCACTGATTTAAAAAAAATGAGTGAAAGAGTCCTCGACTTGGAGTCCGATAGCCCAAGTTAGAATTCTGGTTCTGCTCTTTGTAGCCAACATCTTCAAGTAACGTACATCCCCTTTCTAGACTCTGCCTCCTTACCTCTAACAGAAGTCAGATTTGATTATTTCTAAGGTGAGATGCTAAGACCTAACGTATTCTATGAATGAATGAATGAATGAATGAATGAATGAATGAATGAATACTATATGAAAAATCATGGCTAGAATGAGTATGTGTGGGGAACAGCGAGACTGAAGGACAGTAGGGGGAAATAGGGCTCAGAAGGTAGGTGGGTGCCAGATTTTAAAAGGCTTTGAATGTCAAGCTAAAGGAGGTAGGCTTGACGGAATGAAAAATGAGTATATTATTACCCCTGGACCTGTCGTTAGACCTGTATTTGACTTGTGCATCCAGTGATGGCTTGATACTCTTAGTTCTAGTCTCACCATCCCTACTTCACACACACACACACACACACACATGCCTTCTAGACAATGGTCTTGATTTCCTAAGGAGGAGGGAGGGTAAAATCTGATATCCTAAGATAGAACTATCTCTGCACTCATGAAGAATCCATCAAGCGATCAATCAGTCCTTTCGCCTACTTGGCTCCAGAGAGTAGGACTAGACAATGGGGAGAAACTACAAAGGGGAAGATTTTATCTTGATGGAAAAGACATCATAGTTAGCACTGTTCAAGAGGAGAATGCTCTGTCTTAGGAAGTAGGGGATCCTCCCTCACTGGGGATCTCCAAGTGGAGGCTGGATGGACATTTGCTCAAGATGTTGAAGCAGAGATTCTTGGTCAGGTTGAGCTGGATGGCCACTGAGGTCCCTTTCAAGTCTGTAGTTCTATGATCTGCTCCATGTGTTAGGAATGTAACACCTAAAGAAGAAAATCACTTCCTCGTTTGAATACCAAGCTGAAGCTTCAAGAAAGGACAACTGCTGGGGCAGCTAGGTAGCACAGTGGATACTGCACAAGGTCTGGAGCCAGGAAGATATTGGGATCAAATCTGGCCCCAGACACTTCCTATCTGTGCAACCCTGGGCAAGTCACTTAGCCCCTAACTACTTAGCCCTTGCAACTCTTCTGTCTTAGAACTGATACTAAAACAAGATGAAAGAAAGAAAAAGGAAGGAAGGAAGGAGAGAAAGACAAAGGGAGGGAGGGGGAAAAAGGAGGAAGGGAGGAAGGATAGAGAGTGCCTGGCATGGTAAATGCTGTTAGTTATTATTATTATTATCAATTATGATTATGATTATGGGACAGCTAGGTGGCCGTAGAGCACTAGGTGTGGAGGCAGGAAGAACTGAGTTCAAGTCCTACTTCAATCCATTTATCAGCTATGAGACCCTGATCAAGTCACTTAACCTCTCTCAGCTTCAGTTTCCTCATCTATAAAATGGGGATAATATTACTAGCACCTACCTCCCATGGTGGTTGTAAGGATCAAATGAGATTATATATATATAACATAATTTGCAAATGTAAAAGTGCTCTATAAATGTTACTTATTATTCTTCCAGGCTTATGTGTGTTCCCCTTTGAGGGTCTCCACCTGCCCTTCTCCAAGTCATCTACCCAAAAGAAAGTCACCTAGTCCTTTGGCATAACCAAATAACAAAGGATGAAAACAGCATTTCCATTTCTGCAGGTCTTCATGTTTTCAAATGTCTTCTATTTATACAAAATCCAAGATTGAGGCTGACCCCATCATTTTACAGATGAGGAAACTGAGGCCCAAGGAAGTAAAGTGACTCAACCAAGGGTCACAAGTTGGTATCAGCTCATGCCTTCTGGTTCCAGACTGAATTTCTTCTCAGGGTATCTGCTGACTGTATCAGGCTACATCAATATCATTTCATCTTTTTTTTTTTAACATCATTTCATCTTCATGTCACAACTCTGACAAGCAGGACAGGGATAAATCAGCAAACTGCCAATGTCACATAGCCACTAAAGGCTAAATCTAGGATTTGAACTCAGGACTTCTGATATCAGTTCACAATAGACTTCAAGGCCATGAAGTGTGCAATCCCCTCATTTTGCTGAGTCCCAGAGTTGGCCAAGCAATTCACTTAAGGTCACCCAAGTAAAATGTGAAAGAAGCCAGGTCATCTCACTCAAAAATCCAGCATTCTTTCCACAGCACCATGTTTCCTCTCAAATTCAATGCTCTTTCCAAGACCTTTAGTGAATTGAATTAAATTGAATCAGATAAAATCAATGCCAATATGGAAGACAAGCTAGAACCTGCACCCCTCAGCCTTCTTGGCTCAAGGATTTCTCCTGAGGCCAGCCACTCATTGCCAGCAAGCCAAGCTCCCACATACTTCCCAAGTCACTTTCTGCCTTTAGTTTTCCCTAGCAAAAGGGTGGCGATTTGTGAGGTCAACCAGGGCTGGCCATCGTCAGAAAAGAGTATTGTTTCAGAATGAGGAGACCCAGATTTTAGCTC
Organism: Gracilinanus agilis; assembly: GCF_016433145.1. Lineage (NCBI taxonomy): Eukaryota > Metazoa > Chordata > Mammalia > Didelphimorphia > Didelphidae > Gracilinanus > Gracilinanus agilis. The sequence continues at coordinate 53,353,691 of NC_058130.1, forward strand.
TGGTGCTATCACTAACTGTGTGACCTTTATCATGTTACCTCCCTGGGCTTGAATCTCTTCATCTGTAAATGGATGGAATTGGCTTAGATGCTCTCTAACATTGCACTCAGCTCTGACATTCTTCTGAAGTCTGATGGTAGAGTAGACACCATTTGCCTTGATACCTTCTTGCCTTCTTTTTACTTTTCTCCTTTCTGATACCACATCTCCTCCTGGCACCTATACTTCTTATTCTCATGAAATCTTGTTCTCAGCGACTGCCAACTAACCCCCACTAAAAAGAACCATAACTAGAAATTCGTTCACCTTGGAAGAATTCAGTTCAGGAGGAATGGCAAAAAGCGATAGGGCAGTCCATCCTCCAATTTATCCAGCCCTTATTGATGGAGAGAAGCCAGAAAGAGAGCAACATGAGCCCCAAGAGAGGGCCATTATCATGCCGAGTACTGGAGGCTGAAGCCATTGAGATAGTCATGATGCTCGTATGTTGGGGAGGAAGTAGGTTCCCACATATCACTGGCCTGGGGAAAAAACTCCATTTGTCCTGCGAGTTATGACTCTACAATTGAGGTGCTGGATGATTGTAGTTATTAAGGTGCTTTCCCTCTCAGCAGAATCCAAAAGGCTTCCAGACCCAGAGGAATAGATTGTGAATGAGGAATTTCAAGCACCATGACAGGTTGGAGATCAATATATTTAGGGCAACACAGTCTTCCTAAAACCCCTCAAATTTTACCACCACAAGTGACTAGCTATATATAGGACCAATCCTAGGGAGAGGTGTCCTTCCTAATACTAAAAATGTTTTTCTTTCATTTAACTCTCCCTAAGAGTTCTCACATAATATTTTCCCCTTTGTATTCCTGGAATATGCCACTTAACACCTGTGTGACCATGGACAAATCACCTAACCTTCCTGGACCTCAGTTTTCTCATCTTTAAAATAGAGGGATTGGATCCAAAGTTCTCTAGGATCTCTTCCAGTCAAAATCTATTATCCTATAGATATAGACCATAGAGAAAACATGGTGCACTGGAAAGAGCTAAAGGTCCTGGGTTTGAATTCCTTCTACCTCAGAGCCTCATTATCATAATAACTCATACATGTTTAGCACTTTGAGGTGTACAAAGCATTTTCCTCCCAGAAATCTTGTAATGTAAGTATTTTTTTGATGAAGATATTATTGATCTTATTTTCCATATGAGAAAACTGAGGTTCTTAGACACTTGCATAGCTAGAGAGGATCTGAGATAGAATTTGAACCCAAATCCCCTGACACAAAGCCTAACAGCAACCCCAAGCACCTATGAAAATGAAAATAACAACATCTGGCATATCCTTCCCTCACTGGGTAGTTGGAAAGTTCAAATGAAATAGTTATGGAGAACATTTTCAAAATGTAATGCATAATATGTGTGCTCATGCATACAGTTTTTATTTGTATTATTATTATGTAATTATATTATTATAATTATGTCTTCTCTGAACCTCAGTTTCATCATCTATTAAATGAAAATAATAATCTCTCCATAGGTTATTATGAGAATTATATTATGGATGTGAAAGTACTTTGCAAATCTTAAAGTAATAAGTATCTATGTAAAAACATATCTACATATGCATCTGTATGCATGCATTCACAAATCTATTTCATGTGGACATTGCTATTAATAATAATGTTGCTATTGTTGTTTGGTCATTTCAGTCATGTCCAACTCTTCTTGACCCCATTTGGGGTTTTCTTGGCAGGGATACCAGAATGATTTTAGCTCATTAAAAAAAAAAATTCTTACCTTCTGTCTTAGAATCAATGCTGTGTATTGGCTCCAAGACTGAAAAGTAGTAAGGACTAGGCAATGAGGGTTCAGTGACTTACCCAAGATCACATAGCTAGGAAGTGTCAGAGGCTAGATTTGAACCTAGGACCTCCAATTTCTGTACCTGGCTCTCTATCTCCTGAATTACTAGCTGCCTTTTCATCCAGCTAATTTTATAGATGAGGAAACTGAGGCCAATGGGATTAAATGTCTTGCCCAGGGTCACACAGCTAGTAAGTGTCTGAGGCCAAATTTGAACTCAGGTCTTCCTGATTCCAGGCCCAGTGCTCTATGGCCACCTAGCTGCTCCGTCATCATCATCATTATCACCATCATCATCATCATCATTGTAATAATTGTAATGAAAAAGAAATGTATCTCCAAAAGGAGATATTTGGATAGAGAAGGACCCAGAGGGATTAGTGATGAAAAACCCACCTAGGGACTTTCCCAGGGCCAGTGAAGTGCAAACCCATAGAGACTATATTAAAACATAAGTTTATTTTGCTTATTAAGGTTAGGGAACTGATAGCTAAGATCCAATATGTCCCTGACTCTACAGAGCTCTATCTCTACCCACTTTCTATGCTCTTCTCACGAGAAAGCTCTTCTGATCTTCTTAAACCCTTCTTATCAGCTCCCTCTTCCTAAACCCCAAAACCATCTGACTAAATTTCTAGACTAAGAATCCTAGATTGTTAATCAACTAAACTTAATTGTCCCTAGAAGGGCTAGTGAGAATGGATTCACAAGTGGACTGAGTCCTTCCCCAAGCCTTGGGTTGGCTTCTTAGGTAAAAACAAAACAAAACAAAACAAAACAAAGACCCAGATATTAAACCCTTTGGTTTACCTTAGTCAAACTGCCGCAGCCAAATTGTTCACAGCACTGCAGGGAAACCCAGATTTCCTCCTAGGTATCTTCCAAACCCAAACCCTCCAAGTTTCTCCACAAAACTACTCAGGTTACAGGAGCTAATGGAGCAGCTATTCTCCCTTCCAGCTCAGAAACAGGACAGTTGTTAACTCAGTTAACTCCCCAAAACCCTCCTCTGCTGTGCCTCCACCTTCTAGAATCTTTTCCCAGGGTTCATGGCTAAATTCTCCTCTCTCCCTTTTAGAGACAATTTTGCATTTTCCTTTATCCCTTAGCCTTCTATTCTTACAGTAATAATAATATAATAATAATAATAGCTAACAGTTAGAATTTACTATGCCAGGCACTGTTCTAAGTGCTTTAAAATTATTTCATTTGATCTTCAAAATTGGAAGGGTCCTTAGAGGTCATATACTTCAACTATATCACATTTAAGGAAGGAAATGGAGTCTGGGGATTAATGCAAGGCAGGGGTTCTTAACCTTTTGTGCATCACAACTCCCTCATAGGCAGTCTGGGGAAGCCTATGGACCCCCTCTCAGAATAATGTTTTGAAATGGATTACAAAGGAAGCCAGTTATCATGGAAAATAGTTATTAATATATTTCTTTGACTAAAAACAAATTTATAGACTCTAGATTAAGAACTCCTGGTCCGAGACATATTATTTGTTGCCAGTGGGTAGCTAAACTTCCCAAGGGCAGAGATTGGGTTTTCACAATTCAACATAATCCACAGTACCAAAGGCAGGTGCTGTCATTTCCAGTCCTACTGGATGATAATGATGAACTATTTTCATTCATACAATAAATGTTCACTAAGTATCTATGAATAAGGAGCAGCAGCAAGCGAGGGGGCTGAGAGGGAGAGAAGTTGTCTAAATAAGGCACAGTCTCTACCCTGGTAGAGCCCACTCTATAATAGTAGGATACAACACAAATATTTTACAGCCATATTCAGTAAGTGCACTCTAGAGGTGTAGAACAAAGAAGGTTGAATATAAGAGGGTTCATTGAATCGAAAGGGACAGATGTCAGGAAACATCAAAAACTAGCATGGAGGTGGAATATAATAGTTAAAGACAATTGCTGGCCCTAAAGGTAGGAAAATCTCTGTTCAAATCCTGCCTCTGACATTTCCTGGCTGTATGACTATCTCTCTCAACTCATCTTTAAGATGGAGATGATAACACCTATAGTCCTTACTTCTCAGGGTTGTAAGAAAATGTTTGTAAAGTGCTTTGCAAACCTAACAGCACCCTATAAATGTCAGCTATTATTAGTTGTGGTAATAAGAGATCTTAATTATCCATACATCTGCTGTTGGAACTCTCACTTTGCCAAAAGCAGAGTAGCTAATCATTTCTTGACTTGCTTTAATGATAATTTCATCCTTCAAAAGATAAAGGAACCAAAAGGGAGAGAAACTGCAACTCTGGACCCTGGTTTTTCCACCAATTAAGAAATGGAAGACATTTTTAAAAGGTCAACTTGGGGGATAGGGAAAGTGATCCCTTTACCTTAAATTTGCGATGGACAAGGAGACATAGGAGATGCACCCTAGATTTGAGGAGAAAATATTTCAAAGGACTCAAAGATCACGTAAGTAGAGTCCCCCGCTATGAAACTCTATAAAGGAAGTCATCTAAGGAGGGACGAGAAGCTATCAAGAATGATATTGTAGGGGCAGGGCAAAAACCACTCAGTAGATAAAGCACCATGCCTAGAGACTGGAGGTCCTAGGTTCAAATCTAGCTTAGCTGTGTGGCCCTGGGCAAGTCACTTAACCCCAACTGCCCAGCCCTTATTACTCTTCTGCCTTGCAACTTCTACTCAGTATCGATTCTAAGACAGAAGGTATTGGTTTTGAGGGGGAAAAAAAGAATGATATTCTGAAGATACAAAGATAAAGAAATCCAATAAAGAAAGGGGGGAGTTGTCCAAAAAGGCAGACATAAATGCACAGAGAACACTTCACCCAACTGAATTCTTAAAAGGCATATACAAAGAAGGAAGCAAGGACAGAAGATGAATGGAATAGTGTAGGATGGTTCTGTACAAACAGCAGGAGTCTCAAAGCTCCAAATGAGTTGAGACTTACTCAAAAAACTTAGGATAGCACAAAGGAGGGAAAGAGGAGAATCACAGAAGAGAGAGTACTACTTCTCAGGGTGGATTCAACATTGATAATGGACAATGGAGAAAAAGTAGTTTTTCATTTCTTCTTTTACTCCTGTTTTCTCTGCCAAAGAGAATGAACTTTGCCTGTGGAGCAAAAGACCTAGAAGCACTCTCCCTGTTCACAGAATGGGACAATCGCTGACAATCACTGACAAATGGGAGTCTGATAGGACAGTTACTACATCTCCTTTCGGGGTTCTAGAAGTAGACCTGAGGAGTTGAAGGGTGGTTTTCTGATGCTATATAGCTCATGAGCCCCCATATATATGATTCTTCCCTCCGCTGTTATCTATTGATATCCTTTCATCAGCCAGAATTAATTAAAAAATAATATTTATTAAGGTAGTACAGTAAAAGCAATTAATACACCCAAATTCTGTGATGCATTCCCATAAGTACATCCAGGGTCCAGAAGAAAAGGGAGATCAGGCTTAGTGAATATGCATGGCAAAAGAGGAATAGCTCTTCAAAGTCCTTTTGATGAGCCCCTCCCCAAGTTATTACCTTTAAGTATGGTATAGTTTTCAGCTGAACTCCTTGTAAGTCACTGAAGCTGTCTATCCCCATCACAATCAGTCTATCCTTGGCTCCTAACGGACACACTTTGGCCAAGCACTGGTGTCCCAAGAGATACTGCCAGAACACATGAAAAAGCCCAAACCTTCTGGCTCCCCCAAATTTACTAGATCTTCTTCCAGTCAAATGGGGGAGGAGGCTGAGGCTAAGGTCAAGGGCTCCCTTCCCCTACCACCTAAGTGGTCTGCATGCTCTCCTCTCAGTGGCCAAACACTCTGGATTCCAACTGGCTCACTGCTTTCTAGATGACCCACCCAACAGGACCAAGTTTCTGTAACCAATTCAAACATACTTCCATTCACAACTATAGGACTTGTTCACGGTAGCTCCTACCTCTGATTGATTATCACCTGGTTAAGGAATCAGAGCATAGCATTTTGTCAGTTGCTTTATGTGGGGTTGGACAACTACTTCGTTTTACTCTCTGTCACTCTTATACTTAGAAAGGACTCCCCCCAAAAAGCCTAAAAGGGCAGTGAAAATCAAAAGAATTTAAAAGAATGCTTCACTACCCTAGATCATTTTAGGTCTCAAGACCAGATGAACTATAGAACCATAGAAAGAGCTGGCATGATCACTGAAAGGCACAATTGCTAAGGCACTGCCAGTGAATCACAGAGAATGAGAGAGGTCCTCTAGATGGAAGCCTGGAAAAGGACAAATAACATCACAGTTTTTAGAGAGAAACAGAGAAACAGACAGAACAGAATCTGTAAGGTATAGAAATATGAGCTTGACTTCTGCATTAAAAAATTTTAGAATATTTTACTAAAGAGAAGGTTAGTAAGCATCTAGAAAAGGAAACAGTAATCACAAAAAGCCAGCAGCAGGACTTCATCAAGAACAGATCATATTAACTTCACTTCCCTTTATGAAAGAATTACTAGAGTCTAATAGAGGTTTTGTTAATATAATTAACCTAGACTTTAGTGGAACATTTGAAAAAGTCTGTCCTTTTATTCTTGTGGGCAATATATGAGCTAGACAAAAGGATTTCTAACTGATTGAATGGTCTGACCCAAAGAGTTGACTAGTTGAATGCCCCAGGATCTTTACTTGACCATGTTACAAATGACTTGGATATAGGGTGACCAGCCTATGAAATTTTAATGTGACATAAAACTAAGAGAGATAAATAATATGCTATATGATGATCAGGATCTGAAAAAATCTTGATAGGCTAAATAAGCACACTGGGCCAAATCTAATAACTTAAGATTTAACAGGAATTTTTGTGAAGTCTTATACTTGGGCTAAAAAAAATCAAGTAGAAGAAGCATGGCTAGATTACACTTATCTGAAAAAGATCTAGAGATTTTAGAAGACAATAAGCCCTTTATGCATCAGCGATATGAGATTAACAGCCCTCTCTCACAAAAGCAATCTTAGATTACATTAGGAGATGCATAAAGTCCAAGACTAGGGATGTGATGGGTTCACTGTACCAGATTTGATTATGCCATTTTTGGTTTATCGTGTAGAGTTCAAAGTATTGCATTTTATTTTTTTTAACCCTTACCTTCCATCTTGGAGTCAATACTGTGTATTGGCTCCAAGGCAGAAGAGTGGTAAGGGCTAGGCAATGGGGGTCAAGTGACTTGCCCAGGGTCACACAGCTGGGAAGTGTCTGAGGCCAAATTTGAACCTAGGACCTCCCATCTCTAGGCCTGGCTCTCAATCCACTGAGCTACCCAGCTGCCCCCCACAAAGTATTGCATTTTAGAACAAACATTATCTAAGTTGGAGAGCACCCAGAAAGGATGACCTAGGAGGGGTGACCTAATGAGCATGCCATATGAGGATCAGTTAAAGCAAGTGGAGAAGTTTACCCTAGGGAAGAGAAGATTTGGTTGGGGATGGAGAGACAACTATATTTGAAGAGTTATCATGTGGAACAGAGATGGATTTGTACCGTTTAACTCCAAAGGGAGGAACTAGGAATGCTGGTTGTAAATGACAAAAAGTGAGATTTAGGCTTGATGTCAGAAAAAAAACCAAAAAACATATTAGCAAGGAGAGTTGTCAAAAAGCTGAATTGGCTCTCTTCGTCACCAGAAGTCTTTGAGAAAAGGTTGGATGGCTGATTATTGTGAATGTTATAAAGGAGACTCTTAGCCAGATACAAGTTGGACTGAATGAAGTCTGAGGTTTTTTCCAACTTTTAAGATTCTGTGAAAAAAAAAATGAACTGCACACCCAATAGCACTTACCACAGTGCGAGGCACAGGCACGTATAAATGCTCAATAATATTCATTGAATGAATGAAATTCCAAAACAAATCTGAAATCAAACAAACCCAAACAAAATAAAATGAGAACAGTATAGCTACATACAGAATTACTGAGTCTTAGGGGTTATGAGAAAAGTTGCTTTAACAATCTAAAATGGCCACAAATATCTGGCCAGCTGAATACACTGACCAAAGCCCAAAGTAGCTCATGGCTGCATTATTTCATCAAGCTCTGAGCTGACCTCCCTGTCTCTGGCCTCCCCCACCTCCAGTTCATCCCACACATAGCCACCAGTCAATATTCTTTACATACCCTTTTGCTTATGCATGCAGAGCTACCTCTCCTATCAAATCTAAAATCCTTAGAGGCTCCAAGGATTCTGCACCAACTTCCCCTCACACTCACTCACTACTCAAGAGCACTCATCACTCAACCAAATTCCAATTCTGATCTCTGCTTCTCCCAAGTCTACCTTGCTCCCCACTTGTCCAAAAAAGCCTGGACCTCTAGAGCCTCCTCTTAGTCTCTTCTCCAGTCCTGTTATGTCCTTCCCACTCCTTTCCACCAAATCATGCTCCACCTCAGTGCCCTCTCCATTTCCCATCTGCCTCTGGTGTAATTAAATCTGACTATAAAAATCTTACCTTTCCCCAAACAGTAAGGGACACAAAACCAGGGCACGGAGCAAACAACCTGATTCATAGAACAAGAGTTAAAAATCTTTTCAATGGGGGCAGCTAGATGGCTTGGTAGATTGAGATCCAGACTAGAGATGGGGGTCCTGGATTCCATCTGGCCTCAGACACTTCCTAGCTGTGTGACCCCAGGCAAGTCATTTAGCCCAGCCCTTACCTCTCTTCTGCCTTGGAACCAAAGCACAATATTGATTCTAAAATGGAAGGTAAGAGTAACAAATTTATAAAACAACCTATTCAACATTTCAGTTCTTATGAATTCCTTTGTCACATTTGCTAGACCTTTGACTCAAGTTACCTATGTAAACCCTAGGTAACATTCCACTCCTTCCTCCATCTAAAGAATTCCCAGATGCTGGACTCTGTCTCCCCAAAACTAGAACTAATTGTAACCACTTATTCTTTGCTATTACCTAATGGCTTGCCTTTTCTCAGTCTGTAAAACCTGACAGATTCCTCTTTCTTAACTAGACTCCATGCCCTGAGCAGTCCTAGTTTACCCTACCTAGTTGCTATTTGCAGATGCTTGAGCTTTGCCATTGAATTTTGTTTTTCCAGAGTCTAGTGACAAAAAGGACACTGGATTATAAGTCTAGAGACCTAGGTTCTAATCTTGCACCAACTACTACTACTTGGACAAGTCACAGCACCTTGATATACTCAGATAAGTCACTGGACCTTTATTTCTTCATCTGTCAATGAAAACAATCTGATTAAAGGAGCTTCCTTGTATAATCTAATTTAGAGTTAAAAGGGATCTTAGATATTATCTACCTCTGATCCACCTTAATTTTGGAAGGAGGAAACTAAGGCCCAGTCTATTTGATAGGACCACAATGTAAATTAAATGGGACAGTACCCTGGCAAAGTCTAAAAAAACTAGACAATCGCTTCTTGGCCTTTTGGCTAAGATCAAGAGTAAAACACTAGACAGATATAAAGGATTATTATTATACTCTGATGAATTGCCTGCTAATCCTCTGGGTGCATCTCATTTTATAATTGAAGAAGACCAAATGAAAGCTCTTACTCTGAATGATGAGGATGGTTGAGCTTCACAGATGGCAGATTCTGCATTTATGGTAGAGAGCAGAGGCTCTTTGGGAAAGGCTACCCCCATGACCTCCTAAGGGACTGTCTAAGCCGAGGATTTCTATGAAGCCCTAACAAAGCTGACCTCAGCAGACCATGTCCCCAAAGTCTGTGTAATCTAGAAACTTGAGTTTCCAAGCTTCTTTGGACTGCTCACCTCTCATTATCCCCTTCTGATGAGTGAATACTGGTTCCTACCCTAGGATGAGGGGAAGAAATCATGGAGTAACTCCAAGGGAAAATGGGGACTTGCTATCAGGATAGATGAAGCAGGTGAATGCCCACCACTGCCCACAGTTCATGATCAACTTGAGCTCTTCAGTGGATTTATGGGGAAATGTTCAGATTTGAACATATTGAATTTGAGATGTCAATAAGAGATGTCAAATCCTGTTTGAAGTGTGCAGTAGGCAATTGGTGTTACAAGACTAGAGCTCAAGAGAAATACAGGGGCTGTATGTATGTGTGTGTGTGTGTGTGTGTGTGTGTATATACACACATATACAAATATGTATTTATATACACATATACAAAAATGTATATACACACACACATATATATATGGGAATCACTTACATAAAGATGATAATTAAACCACGAGAGCTAATGGGAAATCACCAAGTGGGACTATATCAAGAAGAAGGTCCAGGAAACCTATCATACCAATAACAATAATAACACATTTTAGTACCTGCAGAATCAGATTTAGAGGTAGAATAGGCTTGCAAGACTATGGAATCCAAGCACCTTATTTTACAGATAAGGAAACCGAGATCTAAAAAGATTAAATGACTTGCCTATAATCATTAAGGTGGGAAGTAGCAGAACATTATTTTCTCCCCTGTGTGGTAGGTAACAAGTATAATTTTTCCATTTGACAAATGAAAAAGATTCAGAAAGGTAAAGTGTTTGCCCATGGTAACACAACTAATAAGTGTCAGATCTGGGATGTGAAGCGAGATCTCCTGAAGGGCCAAGGCAGAGGAAAAGAAAATTGTAAAGTCCAGATAACTAGAATTCTAAGATCTTTTGTCAACTCTGAAGTCAGTGAGGAAGATAACGGCAGCCCTGCCAACTAGTGCCATAAATGGACAAGTAAATAAAATAAATAGAAGATATGAAATTCATATCCATACTATTAATCAGTACTTTTCTGACCCTCATCTCTCCTCCCCACCCCAATAAAAACAAAGTGGAAATATCTCTTCTTCTCTCAATACCACCCTACCCCTTCACTCTTCCACTCTGTCCTTTGGTGCCTTCTAGGCTGCGCTGAACAGACTTTAAGCTTAAGATTGCCCAGATAAGGTTGGAGTGATTGGAGAATTTGAGGAATAAAGTATGTCTGCTTCAATCCCTGCACACAAACAATCCTAGGCAGCTAGGCAGTGTGGTAGACAGTGCACTTGGCTCAGATTCAGGATGGACTTGAGTTCAAATCCAGCCTCAGACACCTACTATTTAACTTAACTTCTGTCTGCATCAGTTTCTCCATCTGTAAGATGGGGATGATAATAGTACCTACCTCATGGGGTTTGGGTAAGGATTAAATCGGATGATATTTTTAAAGTGCTTGGGTGGCACAGTGTCTGGTAGTAATGTTTCCTCCCTCCTCCCCTTCCCCTGTGGCACTCCATTCCATCATTCTAATTACAGAGACTTCCCTTGGCCCCCAGCACTAGGCCAGCAGAGATGCTCTGAGATAGCAGCCTGAGCTTAATCCTATCCCAATCCATTAGAATCCCAGAATTATATAGAATCTCTGAGCTGAAAAGAACCTTAGAGCTCATCTAGCCCATACTGCCTGGCCTGTTTTTGTTGGTCTCCAGGAGCTAAGAATGATTTTTACATTTTTTAAATAAAGTTTTATTGTATTTTAAAAAATAAAAACAATTCTTGCCCCAACAGGCTGTACAAAAATAGGCAGCCATAGCAGTAGCAACAATGAGCAACAGTGAGGATTGAGAGGAGGAATTTGAATCACAGGCCATAGTTTGCTTCCCTCAAATATCTAACTATCTCATTTGACAGATGAGGGAACTGAGGTCTAAAGAGAGATCTAAGATGATGTCATTAGTCATGCTGAGGGATTTGCCCAGAGACTTGGAGGAGGATAAATCAAATGTTTTATTTATTTATTGGAACTCTAGAGTTTTAGAATTCAAATCAAATTTCACAAAATTCTAGAATGTTGTACCATTATTTCCAGAAGTTAAGCCTAGAAGCCCAATGGCTTGACTGCCCTGTTTTATTCCTTTGCTTGCCCCTTTCCAATTCTGGTTTACAGACTATGCAATTCTCAATTTCTCTTTCTTTTCCCTTCCTTACTACTTTCCCTCCTCCTTTTTCCCTTCCCTCCCCTGCTATGAAGGTACCAGGGGAAGTAATGAATAGGATAAATCACACAGTCACCCCCTCAATGTGCTTATCCAAATGAGACCTTGTTAAAAATGAACATTAATTATCACAAAAAGGCACCAGACCACCTGAGAGGAGTGAAAGAAAGAAAGGAAGGAGTTATTGTCATCAAAGAACCAGGTCTAGTCCTTTAGTGATAATGGAGAAGATATATGGACTAAGTGGTGGTGGTGTGGCGTTTATATACCCATACAAACATGCATATATATTTTTAACTGTAGGTCTTTTTCCTTTTTCCTTTTACAAAATAAAATTCTTTATTAAAATAGCTAAGTATAAATTACATAATATAAGTGAATTGTTAATTATTATGTTGTGGTACTTACATTTAATTCAATTTTATTTTATTTAAATAGGCAATATATAATTCAGAACAAGACAAAGAAAAGCAAATCCCTAGATGCACATTGATTGATCTCATATCTTTCTTAGCATAGCTGCCTAAGCCTCTTATTTCTCCTCTCCCTGATTCTATCTCTCCTTCAATCCTTGGAGGTTTTTTCCTTTTCCTTTTTAAACCCTTACCTTCCATCTTGGAATCAATATTGTGTATTGGTTCCAAGGCAGAAGAGTGGTAGGGCTAGGCAATGGGGATCAAGTGACTTGCCCGAGGTCACACAGCTAGGAAGTGCCTGAGGCCAGATTTGAACCTAGGACCTCCATCTCACCGCTTAGTTCTCAATCCACTGAGACACCTAGCTGCCCCCTCCTTCCATCACATCATTGTTGATCATATTGGTATTAGAAAGAGTACTGAACTTAGAATTAGGATGCTTACTGATACTTACAAGTTGTGTGTGATCCTGGGTACACTTGGCATCTCTGTGCCTCAGATTCCTTATCTATAAAATGGGGATAATTATATTTTCAGTGCACATCTCACAGAATTGATGTGAGAATCAAATGAAATAATGTGCTTTACAATCTCAAAAGAGAAACATAAGTATTTAATAAATAATAATTTAAAAATCTTTGCCTCAGTTTCCTCAACTGTAAAATGGGGATAATAATAGCACCTATCTCCCAAGGTTGTTTGTGGATCAGATGATATAGTACTTGTATAGAACTTAACACATATAGTCAGCACTTTATAAATGCCAGTTGTGTTTCTTATTGCTGTGGTGGTTATTATTGCCACACAGCAAAGCTAGACTGATTGCCCACTAATGGGGTCCAGAGCTATGCTCAGACTTTGGACAGCTCTCACCCTTTCTTTCCCACAGACAAGCACTATCTCCAACCATGTAAATTGTTACAAAAGTTGGCATAGCAAAAGAGTTTGAATAATTAACCCTGAAGTCTTTTGATATCTTCTACCAAACACTCACCTTCCTGTATTTCTCAGGCATATCCCTCAGATACTCACACACAAATTCAAATACTGGACTAAGCTGCCCTTCCCTGCCCAAAACCCACAACCCACTTGCCCCTCTGCCTATTTTAAGGCCCAATGCAGGGAAGAAAATGGCACAAGAGAATGATTTTTTGACTGCATCCAAGGATTCTTTCAAAGTTCATAAGATATTGTCTATGTTGCTGAGAGACTTTATGAAATCTTCATGTTTTTTTATTGGATGCCTCTCTAAGGTAAGCAGCTCCGTGTTTATAACTTCTCTAATTTATTCTCTAACTAAATTAATTACTGCATGCTACTTTCATCATATTGTCCCCAGTTTGAGAGCCTTGAATGCCACTACTACTACTACTACTACTACTACTACTACTACTACTTCTCTCTTTCTCTCTCTCTCTCCCCCCTCTCTCTCTCTTCCCCCTTCTCTCTCTTCTTCTCCCTGTTTCTTTCTTCCTCTCTCTCTTTCTTCCTCTCTCCCTCTCTCCTTGTTTCCCTCTTCTCCCTCCCTCCCTCCAGGAAAAATCCAAAATCATTTTCCTAGTTTCCAGAGTCCTCCACAATCTTCCTTTAACTTACCTTTCTAGACTTCTCTTTCCCTCCTCCCTACAGGAATCTTGCTCCAGTTAAAGTGACCCCATCACTATCCCTCACACTGGGTTTGTTCTGTTTTCCGTGGGGACCTTTGTCAACACCATTTTCTTTCTCTTAAATTCTCCTATCCTGCGTCTCCCTCTATGGAACTTTGACCTACCCCTCAAAGCTCAGTTCAAATCAAACCTCCTTTTAGTCTGACTGGATTCTATGAGATTCCCCATTCTCCCCTCTCTCCACCTATGCCCCAGAAGTGTTCTCTCCTTCCTCTGACCTCTTACAGTACTTTTATTGTTATTAATATGACAGCTTAACTTATTTTGTTTAGTACAGCATGGCACAGTGAATGGAGTCAGAAAATTCAGGTCCTACCTCTGACACATAGTAGCTGTGTGGTACTGAGCAAGTAAGTCACATTACCTCACACTTTGATTACTATGATAGCCTATTGGGGGTCTGCCTGCCTCAAGTCTCTCATCACTCTAATCCATCCTCCATTCAGCCATTAAATCAATTTTCCTAAAATGCAGGTCAGATTATGTCATCCCTCTATTCAGTAAACTCCAGTCGCTTCCTGTTGCCTCCAGGTTGCAAATACAAAAATCCCTGTTGGGTATTCAAAGCCCTTCATCACCTACCCCCCCTCCTACCTTTCCAGTCTTCTTTTTCCTCATTCCCTAACACATACTCTTCAATCTAGTAATACTGATCTACTAGGTGATGCATGAACTAAACACTTCATCTCTTGACTCCAGCCATTCTCTCTGGATATCCCCCAGGCCTAGAAGGCTCTCCCTCCTCCATTCTAACAACTAACCTTCCTGGCTTCCTTTAAATTCCAACCAAAATTCTACCTCTTACAAGAAGCCTTCCCCAACACCTCTTAATTCCAGTGCCTCTTCTCGGTTAATTATTTCCTATATATCCTACAGTTTGCTTGGCATGTATGTTTTTACATGTTAGACTGTAAGCTCCTTGAGGGAAGAGCCTATCTTTTGCCTCTTTTGTATCCCCAGTGCTTAGCACAGTGCCTAGCACAGAGTAGGTGTTTAATATATGTTTAGTGAATTGAATTGAAGCTCTCAATAGCCCAGGAAATTCTCTAAGATTCTAAGTTACAGAGGAATTGATGATCTCCATTGGTTGAGGGACTTTCTTTACTGGAAGTTCCCTACATCAGCAAAATCACAGGTGGAGAATAAATACAAACATATGCATATATACATGTGTATAATACATACATATACACATATGTATAATACACACATATATACAAACATATACATATATGCATTGTACATGAACCTGAGTCTCTTGATTTTCAGAACAGTATACACACACATACACAAACATACACATATACACAAATATGCTCATAATTAATCTCAACTAAGTTGTAAGGACAAAGGTTATCTTAAGACTTCTTCATATAATGGAAAGTAGTTTAATGTTGTGAAAACATCACTGAACTTGGATTCAAAAGACTTGGATTCTTGTCCTAACTCTATCATTGTAAGACCTTGGAAGACACACTTAACCTCTCTGAACCTCAGTTTTATCATCTGTCAAATGGAAATGCTAATACTCATACTATTGACTTCACAATATTGTAATGAGGATCAAAGGAGATAATGTATGTAAAGTACTTTGAAACTGAGTAGTACAATATAAATGTCTGCTATTAATGACAACTTCCCATAGTTCTTGGCTATAGGAAATATTGAAAATATTAAGAAACAACTTCCATACTTCAAAAATTTAAAGACCTATGATTTTGCCACTGACACAGATTATAGCCCTTCTAAATCTTACTTAGTAGGTAGTCTTTAAGGATTGCCATGGGAGGTTCAGCTGGATGGCTCAGTGGATTGAGAGCCAGGCCTAGAGACAGGAAGTCCTAGGTTCAAATATGACCTCAGACAATTCTTAGCTGTGTAACCCTGGGCAAGTCACTTAACCCCCATTGCCTAGCCCTTACCATGCTTGCTTTAGAACTAATACAAAATATTGATTCCAAGATGGAAGGAAAAGGTTAAAAAAAAGTTGCCATGGGTAAAAACTTTACCACCCTCAGCCCACCAGGTGATAAGCCTCTATACACAGGTAAACTGGGCATCCATTTATTTAATACATACTCAGTAAATATGTATTAAATAAATGGATACCCACTGTCTTGTAAGTCAAGAGACAAAAGTCCTAGCTCTGGCTTTGCCACTGCCTTTCTATATGGTCATGGACAAGGAATTTAAGCTCTCTGAATCTCAGTTTCCTCATCTTTTAATAGGCATGATAATAATGCATCTATATGCTTTGAAGGAGTGTGGTGAGGACAGAATAAGAAAAATGGATATGGAAATCCTTTTAAAGATTATAGAGCACCATATGCCAATGCAAGGATGAACATTATATCCTTGGCTTTGGTTTCTGAAAGAATGACTGGTTCCTTTTCTTCTTAGGGGACTTGCGAAATGTATGGATGAAATGATTGTCCCAGGAGATGGAATTTATCAGTAAACAAAATCTTAGCCTCTGAGAGCCTAGAAACCTTCAAGCAAATGGATCAAACTCCAAAACTCTTTATGTCCCTTCTTTGGCTCTCACAGTACAAAGAAAATCATGGCTGGAATTTAGGAGATCTGGATTTTACTTGCAGCTCTACCAGAACTATGTGTGACCTTGAGCAAGTCATCTCCCCTCTCACGGCCTTGGTTTTCTTATCTGTAAGGTTAGGGAATTGGACCAGATGATTCCTAAGGTCTTTTCTATCCCTAACATTTTGTACATTTGTGATAGCTTGGAGATCCTAGACAACAGAAAACAAACCAGAAAAAAAAACATCAAATCCTCAAGATTAAATTTATATAGATTATGGGAGATTTAGGGACCAGGAAATCATCAATAAATCTTTAAATCATGGAAAACTTCCCAAAGAATGGCTCAGGACTTTAATACTAAACCTAGAAACCATCCACAGCTCTTGCCCAGATTGCTACTGAGGGTTTAGAAGGGGGTAGGAAGGATGAAATGCACACCTAAAAGGGATGAAGACATTGTCCACCCCTATACTGGCTTATTTGTGGGCACAATAGTGTCTATAAAGTAATATGAGGGATAACTCTAGAGTTATGACTTCTCTTCTTAACAGATGAGAATTGATGAAGTGATACCTACACCAAAGTCATCACTGTGTGGAGTGTAGTGGAGAGCTTTGTACTTACTCTAACAAGACTGCCACTCGTAACTTTGTTGTAGTCCTTCTTTAGGAGTTATCTTCACATTTTTCACATATTTACACAAGAAAATCTACCTTGTTTTATAGTCCTTTCTCATTTTTGTCTTCAGTGTTGCCAACAATGTGATCATATACACAATACACATAAAATACATACAAACACTACTCATACGTTAAGATTCTTCAGTTTATTCAACAATATTATCTATAAGTTTTTACTTCAATTAAGTTTGGCCATTTCCAAAAGTAAAATCCACCCTCAGAGGACCAAGATTTATCATCACTGTGATATTGTTGAAATGTGTCATCGGCTTGGAAGGCATCTCCCAAAAAGGAACAGAGCAATGGTAGACTCATGTGTGTGGTCTCCTAAGGTGATTGCTTTGAAGGGGACAGCTTTAATTTGGTCAGAGAAGTTCTGGTCTGTTTATTAAATAATACTATCCATCACTTAGTCATACTTTCTCATCCTATCTTCCCCAGGCTGATGGAGTCCCCCCACCCATTTCCATTTGTTCCTAGGCCTCCTCCCCCACCTCCCAAATCCACCATCCTACTCCACCCTCATCTCCATCCATGCATGCACTCAGACAAATGCAGGGAGGAGCTGAGTCTTCAAATTCTGTCTTCTATCTAAAAGGGTAACTCTAATGGATTCTGGAAGACATTCACAGTAATCAGTTCTCTTTCCCAAAAGCCTCTTCCCTGACTAAGGATAATGCTTTGACTAGATATTTCAGAAAGAAGTCGAGACCCAGAGAACCACTTTGATGTTCTAACTTGGGCATCCCAAGTATGTGCTGGATGCTTTAGAAATCTCCCTAACTGCCTAACCTTCCACATTCACACCCTTCAGACATATACTTCTCTCACAAACAGCCCCCACAGTCACTGAAAGGCATTCTCGGTACATACTCTACACACAAATACACACATATATACACTTTAACTCATTTTCCCCCATGTCACCCCCAAACTAACTTCAACTCACACATACAGCGTATTGCTATATAAGATACACTCACCCATTATACTCATTCTCTACCCCAACCTCAAAGACTGGGCCCAAAGAACAGAAGTTCCTAAAAAGTATTATCTGCAGCCCACTCTCAGATGCTAAATGACCAGTGAGAATCAGGCACAGGAGGTGAGGGGACTTTAAGAAGTGGCACTGACAACCCCAGATAATGTGTACTCAAAAGTCCTTGTCTCTTCCCTCATAGAGCCAGAGACCTCTACTTCCCCCCAACACCAATACAAGCAGACTTAGAGGGAGTCTGGGAGGCAGGAACCCTCAAGTCCACTGTGCATGGGCCCTGGGGTCCCCCAGGTTTCCTCCCATGGCAACTTCCACCCTCCTACCTGCCAGCAGTTGCATCCAGGCACAGATCTTGTAGACTGTGGCTGTGTTGCAGAAGAAGAATAGGGCGAAACAGGTGATGCAGCCCAGGATCAGCACCATGGACAGCAACACGAAGAAGGCAGCCGCCTTGAAGGCCCCAGACGGGATGGTGCTGAAGTCGGTGAAGGAGCCCCGGCAGGTGAGCTCCCGGCCGGCCAGCCCGCTCCCCACGCAGTAGTGGAAGAGGCCGAAGTAGCCGGGTTTAGGGGTGCTCACGCTGTCGCCCACCCAGTAGGGCTGGATGAAGACCACCACGTTGATGATGGCGAAGCAGATGGTGAAGATAGCCCACAGCACCCCAATGGCCCGCGAGTTCCGCATATAATGCTCATGGTACAGCTTCGAGGCCTCCTGGGAGGGCAGCATGGTGGCAGGATTTGGGGTTGGGATAGAGAGTGAGAGCGGAGATGCACTGGGCTATGGGACCAGGAGTCAGGAACCTGATGGTTAGGAGCCTGGGAACTGAGAGAGGGGGTGGGGCGCGGAGAGGGGGAGGGAGCTAAGGAAACGAAGGCCTGACAGCCTGGAACCCCAGGGCTGAGGGGTGGGAGTGAGGGGCCGAAGGGCAGGGGAGGCGGGGCAGGGGCCCCAAGACTCCTAGAGGGGCTGGGGCTGGGAGAGGGGGGGCCCCAGGGCCCAGGCCCAAAGCCTCCTTCCCGGGGGAGAAGATGCTGGGGGCAGGGAACTGGGGGGAATGGAAAAGGATGGGGAGAAGCTGGGGGCTGAGGGGAGGCCAGAGCGAGGGGACTGGAGGCGTGGGGAGCCGGGCAGGCACTGGGCCGAGCTGAGCCGAGCTGAGCGAGGGGCCGCGAGGCCCAAGAGCAGGGACTCCGGGGGACCAGGCCCAGAGGGGAGCAGCGCAGCAGCAAGCCACGAGCCCCGAGGAGGCGGGCCGGGCGGAGGAGAATGCGGGGCCCCGGGCCGGGGCCGGGGCCGGGGCCGGGGCCGGGCCGGGAGACGAACCTGTCCGGGTCTCCAGGCAGCGGCTGGAGCTCTGGAGCGGAGCCGACCTGGGGTGGGGGACCGCGTGCGCCGGACCCGGACCCAGGAGCAGGAGGACCCTAAGCACCTCGGCTCCGGGGCCCCGACGGCGGCGGCAACGGCTGCAGCTTCAGCGTCGGCGGCAGCTTCGGCCCGGCCTCCATCTTTGCTCCGGTTCTCCCCCGGGGGCGCGCTCCCGCGCCGAGGCGCGTCCCCGTCGCCACCCCCCTCCCCAGGCGCGCCCCTGACGGAGGCGCGCTCCTGCCCCGTGCAGGTGGGGCAGAGGAGGGTGGGAAAGGATAGAGCTGGGGGTGCGGCCTTGGGTCTACCGGCTAGGCGCCTACCCCTGGCCTTCCCGGGTCTAGCGGTGCTTGAGGGGAAGGGGGTGGGGAGGAAGGGGCCTGGGCTGCCCTTGGGAACGCGGCACCTTGGCAGACCCCCGACCTCTCCACACACTCCCAGGTACCCCCGCTCTCTCCATTTGCTGATAAGCAGGGAGGGGTGCGGCTAAGGCCACTGTGGTCCCAGAATCCTGAAAAGGCTCCCCACCACCACAGGCAGTCTTCCCACTGTAGCTTGCCCCGCCCCTCGACTGGGCTGTCCTCTCCAGAAAACCTGGGGTATCCTCTGGGGCCCCAGACTGGACTGAGTCCTTCCCTTCCAGGCCCAACTTTGCAAGGGTGGCTCTGCCTGGTCCTCGGGTTGGTTAAGAAAATGAGATTGTCCAAAATGGGCTCCTTAGAATGGAGTAACAGAGCTGGAAGCTATCTTAAAGGCTCTCTAGTCCAACTCCCTCATTTTACAAATGAGTAAACTGAGGTTCAGAGAACCTGAGTTATTTGTTCAAGGTCATACAGCTAGTGAGTGGCAGAGCTGAGATTTGAACCAAAGTCTTCAGCCTTCAAGTTCAGGACTCTTCCTATTATTCTTACCAGGTTGCTAGACAGTGTGCAGAGCAATCCACAAATCATTTCACTCAATGCATTTACTCAACAATTCTTGACTATCATATACAGAGCATTGTACTGGGTATTGGGGTTGGGAGAGGAGAACTATGGGAAGTTTCTGTGTTGCCTTAGGGATTTTTTTAAAACCCTTACCTTTTGTCTTAGAATCAATACTAAGTGTTGGTTCCAAAGCAGAAGAGAGATGAAGGCTAGGCAATGGGGGTTAAGTGACTTGCCCAGGGTCACACAACTATAAAGACAGATTTAAACCCATAGCCTCCTATTTCTAGGCCTGAGGCTCAACCCACTGAGCCACTAAGCTTCCTCCACTTTAGAGATCTTATAGTGGTTCAGCAGTGATCTTTCTAATCTCCCAAGCACTTGTCAGAATCTACTTTATATTACAATAGTTCACATTTATATAGCTCTTTAAAATTTATAAAGCATTTTCTTCACAGCAACCCAGTGAGGTAGGTCATTAGTATAAATATTATTACTCTCCTTTGACAAATGAAGAAACTGAGCTTCAGAAAGGTTAAATAATTGCCAAGGGTTACACAGTGTCATTATGTATGTGTAACATCTTCTCTTCTCCCAAGACTATAAGCTCCTTGAGGGCAAGGACAGTGTCTTATTAACCTATGTATATTCTCAGGGCTTAATGTTAGTCTGCACATAGTAAGAACTTGGTAAATATTTGACAAATTGAACTAATGACGAGCATACAGATAAATAAAAGGCAAATTAGAATGTATCACTTTACAAGGATTATAAAAATGGTGAGAGATAAATGACAGTCCCTGCCCCCCAAAAGCTTATATTCTAATCAATAAATCATCTTAAAAGGGGTGCTGGAAAGCAGAAAGAAAAGAGTACCTATTGATACTTTTTTGAGGGGAACTGGGCTATAGTCCCCAGGGAGCTCAGGAACCCTAGACTAGATGAATATTGACAGATACACACACACACACACACACACACACACACACACACACACACACAAAGACAAAAATCCTTGACATCTCTGATGTCTTTGACATTGTCAACACTCTCATCTCCTTGAAACGCTCCTCTTTGGGTTTTTGTGACACTGTTTTCACCCAATTCTCCTCCTACCTGTCTGACCATTCTTTCTCAGACTTCTTTCTTTGATCTCCATTTGGATCATTCCTACTAACCATGAATAAGACTGTCCTGAGATCTCTTTTTTCCTAACTATCTCATCAACTTCATAGATTAAAGATTATTTCTAGGCTGGTAATTTTCAGATCTACTTATGTTGCCCTACCCTCTCCACTAACCACTAGAACAGAATTTCCAACTGCTTTATTGAACATCTTGAAGTAGATATCCCATAGATATCTTAAACTCAATATGTCTGAAACTGAATTCATTATCTTTTCCCTCATATCCCTTTTTCTAAGTTTTCCATTACTATCAGGCTACTAACAGTCTTCCAGTCACTCAGGCTCCCAATAATTATCATCCTCATTTTCTCACTCTCTCTCATCTTCCATATCCAATGTGTTGCCAAGTCCTATTGGTTCTACCTTCATAACATCTGTCCTATACATTTCCTTCTTTCCTCTAATGCTGCCCAAACTATCTAGTCTTACCTAGGGAAGTCACCTAGACTACCAAAACAACCTACTGACCAATCTCTCCTCAAGTCTCTCTCTACTATAGTTCATCCTTGTCTCAGCTGTTAAACTGATCTTCCTCTATTCAACAAACTCCAGTGGCTCCCTTTCACCTCCTAGATCAAATATAAAATCAGCTATTTGGCATTCAAAATTCTTTTAATCTTGTACCCTCCAACCTTTTCTGTCTTCTTATACCTAACTTCCCTCAATTTCCTTGCAATCCAATAAGTGGCCTCCTGGCTGTTTCTTGAACAAACTATTCCATGTCCCAATTTCATGCTTTTCACTGGCTGCCTCTTATGCCCAGAATTCTCTCCCTCCTCAAATTTGTCTTAGTTTTCCTGGCCTTCTTCAATTCCTAACTAAAATCTCACCTTCTACAATGATCTTTTCCCTGACTCCTTTACTGTTAACATTTATCCTCTGCTCATTATCTCCACTTCATTTGCCTCCCCCTTTAGGCTATGAGCTCCTTAAAAGCACGTACAATTTTTTTTGCCTTACTTTGTATCTCCATGATTGGCACAATACCTGGTACATAGTTGGTGCTTAATAAATGCTTGTCAACTGACATGAATATACATACTGGTATCCACCTGCTATTTGGAGGGCAGTATAACAAGTAAATCTCATTCTGCTCTTTATCTAGCATCAATGGAATTTGAGAGAGGTTGGAAAGGGGTTCATTAAATAGACTGCTGAGACCCAGGACTCTAGAAACTACTATTTAATGTTCTTGAGTAGTCTAACCTTAATATGAATGCTCTCTCTAAGTCAAACCAATTTATAAACTGTGAATATATTTATAGAGTAATTAATCCTCAAGAGTTAGTCAAGGGGGCAGCTGGGGGGCTCAGTGAATTGAGATCCAGGCCTAGAGATGGGAGGTCCTAGGCTCAAATATGGCCTCAGACACTTCCTAGCTGGGTGACCCTGGGCAAGTCACTTGACCCCTATTGCCTACCCTTACCACTCTTCTGCCTTGGAGCCAATACACAGTATTGACTCCAAGACAGACGATAAAGGCTTTTATTTTTTTAAAAAGAGTTAGTCGAGTAAACTTTCTTGTGAAGCAAAAGACTACCTTAAGGGGAAACCAGGTGGCTCAGTAGATAGAGAACCAGACCATAACCAAAATAATCAGAACCTAGTCCTGGGTTCAGATATGACCTCAGACAGATACCTAGCTGTGTAACCTTGGGCAAGTTACTTAACCCCAATTGCCTAGCCCTTACTTCGACTTTGGAACCAATACTTAGTATCAGTTCTAAGGCAGAAGGTAAAGAAAGAGAGAGAGAGACAGAGAGGTGTATAACACCCCAAAAAATAAAATAAATAAAAGAGAGACTACCCTAACCCTAAATTATTCCAATTAGTTCCAATTAGTACAAATAATGAATCCCCTGAAGTGGTTGCATGTATTCACATGTGTCCTGTTCAAATCCATAATTATGTAAAATATGGTCATTGGTTCCATCTCTACAAAAATATTCAATGCAAATGAAAAAATGTGACCACTTCAAGGGAATTAATTATTTACACTAATAGGGACCTAGCTACATCTCTTCTACCTCCTGCCCTGGAGGTAGAAATTCCACTTTGTTCCCTTGAACCTTGAAGGCTTGTTGGTCTTTCAAAGTTCTCTCTTTCAAAGATGTTGGAATGAGCCACTACTTATGCATCATCATCTTCAAAAACAAAAAGCCTATGTTAAGTGTTTATTTTCCAGGCACTACAATAAATACTGGAGCTATAAAGAGAAGCAAAAATATGGTTTTTTCCCTCAGAGAGTTCACATTTTAGTAGGGAAAAGTAATATGCAAACAACTATATACCTGCAAGATACAAACAGCATAAGGGAGAGATAATCTCAGAGAAAATACATGAAGGGAAGGAGTTGAGGTATAGGAAGGGAGAAAGAAACTGGAAAAGACCTCTTGAAAAAAAAGATTTAACTAGTCTTGAAGGAAGCCAGGAGGAAGCCAAAAGGAAATCAGGAGGTGGAAGTAAGGAAGAATAAGTATGAGACACATCCACTGAAAGGAACATAGAGAAGGCCAATGTCTCTTGATTGTAAAGTAATAAGAAGGCAGCAAAATGTAAGAAACCAACAGTTTATTGTAGTTATTAGTGGATGTCCAGCTGAAAACAATGCCCTGAAGAATGGAGAAGAGGGGCTTTGAAAAGGGGAGGGAGACAGTACCAGTTCCACAATTTTGCTGATGGTTTTCCCTGTTGTTTTTTCTCTTTACATGCAGATTGTTATGGTGCTCAAAGAAATGTAGCTATCCCCACAAGACACTACATCCCTAGGCACTCTCTCCTTAAAACAATGGGCTAGGAGGGAGAGTAGGCATACTTTTTGCTCCTTGACTCTACTTCCAGACTGTGTCTTGACCACTTACATTCAACAGCTTCTCCTTTAGGCTGTTCATTCCATCCATCCTTATTATCTGGTTCAATTCTTGTTACAGTTTTTTACCAGGCCATGCTGCTTCCTTTGTCCAGGAGTCTAGTACCTAACAGTCTTTCTCTCTACCCTAATCTCTGCCTTCATAAAACTTCAAAGTATATAGCTGGGTCCTCTCCTGGAGACTTGACCTTTTTCATTGACCTAAGTTGTCATGACTTCCATTTTCATTCTATCTCAGCCATGCAAAGCCTGTATCTCACTATCACCCATAACTGTTCTATCCCTATAATTTAAAATTCTGAAGCCCCTCTCTTTGATTATAATTCTCTTTCCTTCAATAGTACCCTAGTCATGACTTCCAGGCAGCTCAGTCTTCCCTATTTTCCCAGTCAATTCTACTTTCACTGTCCCTACTTCTTAGTCTTGACCTTATGGTTGACAAATTCAATCATACACTACTAGTTATCATTGAATCTCTTACTCCTTGTCTTATCACCAGCCATATCTTGCCAGGTCCTAATCCTGTGTTACCCTCCACCTTCTCCCTCTCCTGTTGGATGCTGATCATGTTAATCAATGATGCAGTAGAAAGTAGAACTAGGCTAACTGGATTCACATATCTAGTTTTAACTGGACCTTTGCTACATGACGATTCTTTTATTCTTCCCTAATTGAGTCTGTCACATTCTCCACAGAAGCTATTCTAAAATTTCTCTATTCTCTATATCTATACTACCTATTCCTTTCCCTTTCAGAAAACCTTGTCCTCTACCTTTCTAAGAAGATAGTGAACATCTTCCATGAGCTCCATCCTCTTTCCTAGTCCACATCTCAAAACCACTCATCAACATCCCCCATTCTCTTTTGCCTGAATCTCCAAAATAAAGATGGTCCTTCAGTCTGCTAAGCCCCATCCATCTTCTCTCATGTCCTTGGGAAGTTTGATACCAAATTATTTCCTTTCATCTTCAATCTTTCCTCTCACATTTATTCCTTCCTCTTACATATAAATATCCCCAAATTCCCCAATCCACACGACCTTTTTTCCCTTCAATTATCATCTCATCTCCCATTCCTAGCTAAACTCCAAAAAACTGCTTTCTACTGGTTCTTTTACTTACTGACTAGTCTTTCTCAGGTTCCTTTAATAGATCAGTATGATCATCACACAGTGTGATTGTTCCCTAAAATTCTCTCTTGATCCTCTGCTGTCTCTCCACGATCTCTTGGTGATCTCATCTATTCCCATAGGCTCAATTAATGTTTCCACATAGATCAGTGATTCCCAAAGTGGGCGCCACCGCCCCTGGTGGGTGCTGCAGCCATCCAGGGGGGCGGTGATGAACACAGGTGCATTTATCTTTCCTATTAATTGCCATTAAAATTTTAAAAATTAATTTCCACAGGGCTAAGTAATATTTTTTTTCTGGAAAGGGGGCGGTAGGTCAAAAAAGTGTGGGAACCACTGACATAGATGAATCCTAAGTATATGTATGTGGATATTTGTGTAAGAGTGTGAGTGTGAGTGTCCAGCCCTAATCTCTCTCTCCTAAACTTCAGTTTCACATTACTAGCTGCCTGCTGGACCTCTGCAACTGGGCATTCCATCACATCTCCAACTCATCAAAATGAAGTTCATCATGTTTTGCCTCTACCAAAAAATCCTCCTTTCCACAAACTTCCTCCTCTTTGTTGAGGTCCCTATCATCCTTGCAGTCGCTCAGGTCTGCCACTTTGATGTCATCCTTGACTCTTCCCAGTGCCTCACTCTGAATATCCACGTCAGCAGTCTGGTCTTGAGGATCCTATTTCCAAAAAATTTCTGTCTCCTTGTCTCTAACCACTCAGGCCCTTAGCACCTCTTTCTCGGACTATTATGATGAACCATGTCCTAATTGACCTCTCTGTTTTCTGTCTTTCACCTCTCCTCCAATCACAGCCTGCCCAATTGCCAGGTTAATATTACTAAGACATAAATCTGACTCTGCCATCCACCTACTCAAAAATCCTTAATGGCTCCCAAGAACTTCTAGGATAAAACAAAACAAACAAACAAAAAACCCAGCCTAGCATTTAAGGCACTTCCCAATATGATTCTTACCTCCTTTTCCAATCTGATTTCATATTACGGTGCTTTATGTGCTGGCTAGCTGGTTCTCATCACAGCAATCCAGCACCTCTTTTTATGCCTTTGTATAGGTGGTCCCCTGGGTTTGCAATTTATTCTTTACCTTCACCTTACAGAATCCCTCAATCCCTCGAGGGATTGGCTCAGGAGCCACTTCTTACAGGATGTTTTTCCTGCTCCCAGAATTGTCATCACCACAACCTGATGGGATAGATATTACAACTATCATTATAGATACTTTATAGAGGTTGGGAAAGTCACATACAAAATACTGCTAGCCCTTGGCAAGTCCTCTGGAAAAATGGCCACTTAGCCTATGGAGAAGTCTTCACTGCCCTGCTTTTCTCCATTTGGGTCTCCTCAACTCTAACAACTTGAGTCTTTTTATGAAATTTTGGTGATCAGTTAGAAGGCATTAACTGCCCACTATGTGCTAGGAACTGGGTTAAGCAGCAGGGATACAGAACATCCCTGGCCTCACAGAGCTTATATTCTAAGGAAGTAGACAACACATATGTATGTGTGTATATATACACATTTAACATATGTATGTTTACAAATAATATACATATACACAATATGTATGAGTACTACACATATGTACACTTAATAGAGACAACATAAAGTCAAAGTAGTTTGTGAGGAAGCACACTAGAAACTGGGGGGATCAGGAACAGCCTCAGGTATAAGGTAATGCTTGAGTGGAGTCTTTCATTCAAGATTCTTCACATTCTGGTCTCAATAAAATTTAAAAAACAAACCTTTCCTTCTGTCTTAGAATTGATTCTAAGTTTTGGTTCTAAAGCAGAAGAGCGGTAAAGGCTAGGTAGTTGGGGTTAAGTGACTGACTGAGGGTCATACAGCTAGGAATCTGTCTGAAGCCAGATTTGAACCTGATCTCAGGCTTGGCATTTTATCCACTGAACCACTTGGCTGTCCTTTAATGTGCTTTTCTAGACTTATTTTGGGGCACTTCCTGCTAGGAACCCATTGATTCCACTAGATTTTTCTCCTCTCAGAATCCCCCAATTATACCTTTTCTTTCCTGCCTCCTTGTCTTTATTCATATTCTCCTCACCTGGGAAGCCCATTACCGGCTTCTCTTCTCTGTCTATCACAATGCTCTCCATCTTCTCAATAATGACCTTAATTCATCTCCTTAATTCCTAAATCACTTTCTGTACTTTTCATTTGATACTTGGCATAAACTGCCAAACATGAGGCATCCATGATATAGTGGCAAAAATACCAGAAAACCCAGATATACTTTGCCCCTTAATAGTTATGTGGCATTAGACAAATTATATAATCCCTCTGCATATCAGTTTTCTCATCTGTTAAATGGGGATAATGCAAAAATTATCCCCACTTAACAGATAAGAAAACTGATATGCAGAGAGAAAACTGATATGCAGAGTTATTATGAGAGCTCTTCTTTCTATATAAAAGTGAACGATTTAAAACAGCTCTTCTTGTGGAGGCAAAGAACTGGAAACTGAGGGAATGTCCATCAACTGGGGAATGACTGAACAAGTTGTGGTACATGTTTGTTGGTGAAGGAATACTATTGTTCTATAAGAAATGATAAGCAGGATGATATCAGAAAAAGCTGGTAAGATCTACATGAACTGATGCAGTGCAAAATAAGCAGAAACAAAAGTAACAGAAATATCGTGGGATTACCAACTGTCAAAGACTTAACTACTCCTTTTAGCAATACATTGATCTGGAACAATTCTGAAGGACTTATGACAAAGATTCTATCTACCTTCAAAGAAAAAATTGTTGGGATCAGATGTAGATGAAACATCTACCTTTCACATTAGTTTACTTACAGTTTTATTTGGGGGTTTTGTTTTATATGATTATTCTCTTACAACAATGACCAATATGGAAATATGTTTTGCATGATAATACATGTATAATGCAGACCAAATTGCTTATCATCTCTGAGAAGGGAGAGGGAGACAATTTGGATCTTATAATTTCAGAAAACGTGTTGGAAATTGTTATTATGTGAAGTTGGGAAAATAAAATATCTTTGAATAAAAGGAAAAAATGAGTGATTATTATATTCATCATTTTATAGATTTAAAACTTGAAGGAAACTTTGAGGCTATCGAACCCAATCTCATCATTTTGGAGATAAATAAAGGCCCAGAGAGCTGAAATGACTTTTCCAGGATCACAGAACTAGTAAATGTCTAAGGCAGGATTTGAACACAAGTCTTTCTGACTTCAAATCCAGCAAATTATCCATCCACTATGCCATTTAGGGACCTTTAAAAAAAGTTATCTTCTAAAGTTTTTATTCTCAGTCTATTAATTCAATGTAGCTAAGTGGTACAGTGGATAAAGACCCTGCACCTGGAATCGGTAAGACTGAGTTCAAATCCATTCTCAGACACCTACTGATTCTGTGACCCTAGGCAAGTCACTTTAGTCTCTGTTTGTCTCGGCTTTCTCAGCTGTAAAACAGAGAGAAAAGCAGCACCTACTTTGTTATCAGTACCAACAAGATAATATTTATGAAGTGTTTAATATAGTGACTGGGAAATAGGAGGTGCTAGCTTTATATTCCCTTTCTTTCCTTTATAAACCCCTTGAGGGCAAGTGCTCAGTTGTTCAGTTGGTATGATTGTGTCCCACTCTTAGTGACCCCATTTGGGATTTTCTTGACAAAGATACTGGAGTGGTTTGTCATTTCCTTCTCCAGCTCACAGAAGAGGAAACTGAGTCAAACTGGACTAAGCAACTTGTCCAGGGACATAGCTAGTAAGTGTCTGAGGGCAAGTATCTTTCCTTAAATTTCTTCTGTATCCTCTATAGCCCCTGGCCCAGAGCCTTGTACATAGTAAGTGATATGTAAACACTTCTTTATTGATTGCTATTTATTGATATGTGCTCAGTGATTCCTAGTCTTGGCATAAAAAGCTTTAAACAAGGAAACATTAGAACTTCTAGAATATGGAAAATCACAAGGGTCAGTAAACAGGGCTGGCCAAATGAAAAGCAGTCAAGGCTAGTAGTTGATCTTCAGGGTTCCCTGGGAGCCCTAGAGGAGTTTTCTATTTCCTTCCCTCTCCTTAGCCCAGCAGTCATTATAGGGCAGGTAGATAGCTCAGAAGAAAAGAGAGTCAGGCCTGGGTTCAAATATGGCCTCAGACACTTCTGAGCTGTGTGACCCTGGGTAAGTCACTTAACCCTAATTGCCCAATCCTTACACCTTGGAACTGATTCTTAGTATGGATTATAAGACAGAAGGTAAAGGTTTAAGGAAAAAATTGCATTTGATAAACTCATTTGCACTACACAGTATTAGAAACCTGTATCAATTTCCCATAGGGATTTCCTTGTTGTTAATAAACTTTCTTTAATTGTTGTAACATAAGTTTAAGTCTCCAAATACATGAGTAAATAATCCCCACCAAACCCAACAACCAAGCAAAATTATACTCAGAAAGTGATTGTAAATGATTGTCTATGTAATCCTACACCTCTATTTTTTACTGATTGTTGCAAGATCTCCACAGAGTGCAGATCAATTTTAACAAGACGGTAACAAAGTTACCCTCTATGTAGGGTGAATCTGGAAGTTTTTTGCTATTTTCTTTATTTACCTAGTTGCAGTCACTATGTCTATTGTCCTGTGAGTTCTTCACTTTATATCACTTCAAAAAACTTTCCCTATATTTCTTTGAATTATTCATATTTGTAATTTCTTATGGCACAGCAATATTCCATTATGTCCATATGCCATAATTTATTCAACCATTCCCCAGTTGTTGAGTACATAGTTGAGTTTCCTTCTCTCTCTTTTTTTTTTCTATTAAAAATGGTGCTCGGGGAATAGTTTTACACAGATAAATATCTCTTCCTCATCCCACCCTGATAAAATCCTTGGTTATGGTCCTGGTAATGAGGTCACTGAGTACAAACATTTTTGTAACTTTCATTTTGAAGGACTGCTTAGAGTAGTCTTTCTGATCAGTCTGATGAGTCCCCACCATTTCTCCATCTTGATAAAGACCCTGCTACAGTGTACAGAGTATTGCACCCAGAATCAGGGAAGACATGAGTTCAAATCCAGCCTCAGCCACTTACTAGCTGGAGGCCCATGAGCAAATTACAAAAACTTCTATCTTCCATAGTTTCTTCAACTATAAAATGAACATAATAATAGTACCTCCCTCCTAGGGTGGTTGAAAGGATCAAATTAGATAATATTTATAAGGCACTTAGCCCAGGATGAGGCATATAATATGTAACACATAGCAGGTGCTTAATAAATGCTTGTTCCTTCCCCATTCTCCCAGTCCTCCCCCAGCCCCTACTGAAAGTCGCTCTGGCTTAGCAGCCCCTGCCAGACTTGAGTTTTACTGGCAGAGACTTCATGAATACATAGTAAACCCTTTCTGTGATGAAGATCAGAATGAGACTTTTTTTTTTTATCAACTTCAGTATACAAATATCTATAATAACTAATCAGCTACATTCTCCCTCTCACTCTCTAGTTAGTAAAGTGTAGCTTGCGTCAAAGGAATACCCACAAGGGACTTGGTTTTCACACAGACCCAGATTCAATCCTGGGGACCTTAAGCCTAAAGGGGACAGTTTCTTTCTCTGTCTCTGCCTCTGCCACAAAGCTTAGGCGACAGGTAACAGGATCTACTTCCATAAAGATACTCTGTGTAATATAAACATCTGGCATTGGACAACCTTTTATTTCCTCTTCCATGGAATTTGCATAAGATGAAGAGGACTCATAGGCACACTTGAACTAATATAGATGTAGCTAGCACCTATTCTGGGGATCATTCTCCCCAATCTTCATTTGCACTGGCAGACCAAAGCCCTGGAGAATGACTGCCACTTCTCTACTCACTTTTCTAGGGATTGGCAAGTTCTTTTTCCAAGACTAACTCCCAAGCCCCCAGCACTGTGTTCATTTCACTGCTTATCAGTTGCTCGAAGTTAGCCAGATCTAGTTAGGGTTATCTATTCAGGTGATATAGTAAGAATTCTTGGTACAAAATCCTTCTTCCCAAGGTAGATGACACTCTCCCACAAATAGATGCAGAGTGCATGTAGCAAAAGGAGAAAAACGTACGGCTCCTGGAAGTTCTTTTGCTGGAGTCCATTATTCTGATATAGTTTTTTGCTAGGTTCCTTGTAGAGTTTGAAACTTCTTAGGGTATCAAATATGTCTTTGGCTCCAGACCATTGGGAGTTCTGGGGATAGTGTTAGCACACTAATAGCAAGTCCAAAATTTTTGAAGTTTAAAAGAGCCTTCTTTACGAAGCAGCAGCAAAGGTGGCTCAGGGGCTTGAGAGGTAGGGAAAAAATGGGAGGCCTTGAGTTCAAAAATGACCTCAGATTCTTCTTAGCTGTGTTTCTAATCAATGTGTTTTCTCTTTTCAATTTTGTTAAGCTCTTTGATTTTTAAATTTAATTGATATTTAAAAAAACACTTTTGTTTTTCTAAAAGGTTGGTTTTTTTAGTTGCATATCTTATTTGTTGATCTATGTTTTTCTCTCTTTTTGTTTATGAAAGTGTTTATAGAGGTATACATTTTGCCCTAAGGACTGCTTTAACTGAATATCCAAAAATTTGGTATTATCTCATCTTCATTATCTTTAATTAAATTATCTATTGTTTCTATGTTTTGTTGTTTGCCCCATCATCTCTTTAGGATTATATTTCTTAATATTCAATTAAATGTTTGTTCATTTCTCCAGTGGTCCTTTCTGGTCCTTTTTAGATGTATATCTCTCAACAAGGAGCTAAGCTACACAAAGAGTTCCAGGGGAAATGCCAGTCATTAGGAAAATGCATCATGTTGAACAGAACATTCTCCCCTCCCCCAATTAACCTTCCTTTATTTATGTAGTATATGGAGTTATATATTAATAATTCCATATTGTTTCTCAGAAAAATTGAACCAATTCACAACATCGCCAAGCCTTGCCTGAGCATGCTAATTTTTCCACAGACATACCAGCATTGGATTTTATAATCTTTTACTATCTTTACCACTTTTCTGGATGCCAACTTTTATATTTCAGAATTGTTTTCATTGATTTCTGTCTTCATTTGTTGCATTTCTCTGATTATTTGTGATCTCAAATATTTTTTCAGTGATTGTGGGTAGTTTGTATTTCTTCTGAAAACTGCTTATTCATAGCTTTTACCCACTTATCTTTTGGCAAATGGCTCTTACTCATAAATTTGAATCAATGCCTTATAAATTTTAGATGTGAGACTTTTATCAAGAATGTTTAATGTATAAGTTTTTTTTCTAATCGGGATCTTTCCTTCTTATTCTGGATGTTTTCCGTTTAAGTGTATAAAAGCCTTTTATCTTTTATAACCAAATTGATCTGTTTTTATTAATCTCATAATTTCCTCCAAGTCACAGATAGATAAGACTTTTACCCCTTCCCACAGCTGTTTAAGTTATAACAGGTCTAGAACTTTATCACCTTGCCTGGTGTCATATGGACCCCCAGGAACTCAGGTTCAGTGGAGAACCGCATATAGTCTTCACATGGGGTATATCTTTTGTGTATGATTCCTAGCCAGCCATTTTCTGATAAGGCTAGAGTTGTGCCATATAGGGGGTAAAGTTTAGCCTTTTGGACACTTTGTCACTAAGTATTTACTTAGCCAGAAACCTAGCCTAAAATATCTGGTGACCCTAATACTACCTCCCTGATGTTTGCATAGTAAATGCTGCTGCCACTTTGTACCCATAATCAAGTGAGATAACACTGGCACAGCTTTTTATAAACTTGAAAGTACTATGTAAATTCTAGCTGTTATTATTGTTGCTATTATTGTTATTTTGTATATGGAACAGTGTGTGGAAAGAGGTCCAGCGAGGTAACGTTAGCCTTGAAATCAGAAAGACCTGAATTCAAAACCCCATCTCAGACATTTAGAAGTTGTGTGACCCTAGAAAAGTCACATAACTTCTCTCATCCTCAGTTTCCTCACCTGCAGAATAGGGATAATAATAGCACTTACCTCAGAAAGTTGTTCCAAGGAGCAAATTTAAAATAATATATGTTCAGCACTTTGCAAACCTTGATGGGAAATATAAATGTAGCTATTATCATTGTTATCTAAGGACACTGGAGAATGGGAACCTCAACCATTATTTCTTCTCTCCTATTGCTAAAAAACTCCTACCTGTTAATCTCAGTGGTTCATTGAAGCTATATATCCTTTATCCTGCTTTCTTTCATAATACTCTCTAGCTCAACCCTTTACCTCCCCAATCCTTTTCTATTAAAACCTTTCTTCTCATACTCTAGGGTCCCCTAACCACCTCTCCCTTAGTCATGAGAGGGGGGTATTAGACAATACTGATTATGCAAATGTAACTCAGACTCTTATTTCAAGGTATATTCCTCATTCACAAACTATGCAGGAACCTTAAATCAAATAGAAAAATACTCAATTATTATAGGATAACAATAATTGTTATTTATCTTGCTGGTAGGGAGCATAGAAGATAGCACCTGAGGCCTGGAATCAGGAAGACTCATTTTCTTGAGTTCAAATCTGGCCTCAGACACTTACTAGCTATGAGACCTTGGACAAGTCATTTAACCCTGTTTGCCTCAGTTTCCTCATCTTTAAAATGAGCTAGAGAAGGAAATGGCAACCACTCCCATATTTTTGCCAAGAGAACCACAAATGGAGTGATGAAGAGTTGGACATGACTAAACAATAAAAAGAAGATAATTAACAGGAAAAATAAATGGGCATTGGAATGATCCTCGGCCCCCTCCCTTACTCCCTTTCAAAAAGTTCAGTGCAATGCCCTATAGACACTGGTGGGGAAGTAATAGCTGTCAGATGAATTCCCATAGAAATGGGTAGAACAAATAAGATGAGGAAAGAGTAGTTTCCTGTCTTTTCTCAACTTTTTCTTCGTAGCTAGTATGAAAATCTGTAGTTTCTTCTTATATGCTGTCATTTACTTCAGTGACTCCAGGGTTCTCAGAATACTGCTGGATCAGCTGGGTTCAAGGATGCCATTGCAGATTCATTCTTGCAGTATCTCTCCTTTCCTTCCTACTTTAGCCAAAGACTATCCCTTGGCATAGCAGGAATTCATCTTGGTCTCTCTTAACTCCCTTAGTTTATTATTTTTTATTTTAAATTATTATCTCTTGTTTTTGCACTAATTATATCCCTCAAAGTATCCTTCCCCTTGTCCCTCATCAACAAGCCATCCCTTTCAATGGGATAAAAAAGTTAGGGGGGAGAGGAATTTAGAATAATTATCTATAACATTGACCAAACCTGAC
Organism: Gracilinanus agilis; assembly: GCF_016433145.1. Classification (NCBI taxonomy): domain Eukaryota; kingdom Metazoa; phylum Chordata; class Mammalia; order Didelphimorphia; family Didelphidae; genus Gracilinanus; species Gracilinanus agilis. Next base: position 53,388,589 of record NC_058130.1, read on the forward strand.
AGTATAAGTAATGTTCCACACCCACAGTCCTCCACCTCTGCAAAGAAAGGAAGAGATATATTTCCCCATTTCTTCTTTTGGGATAAGTTTGATCATCAGAATATGCAATAGCCATTTTTTGTTGTGCTATTGGTCTTTCTCTTTATGTTATTGAAGTCATCCGTTGCATTGTTTTCCAGGTCCTATTTACTTCACTCTGTATTGATCGCTACGTCTTTCCACATTCTCTGATTTCTTCATATTCATCATTTCTTATGGAGCAGTAATATTCCATTACATTCATGTACCGCAATTTGTTTAGTCATTTCCCAATCAATGGCTACTTGTTTTTGCTACTCTGAATATTTTGGTGGATATGAGACCTTTCTCTTGTTGACTTCATTGGATGTATATTCCTAGCAGTGTCATTTCTGGGCCAAAAGGTATGGACAGTTTACTCATTTTCTTGGCAAAATTCCAAAATGCTTTCCAGAATGGTTGTACCAATTCACAGTTCCACCAGCATTGTATTGTCCCTTGTCCCTCAGTTTATTCTTATTTTTTTAAACCCTTACCTTCCATCTTGGAGTCAATACTGTGTATTGGCTCCAAGGCAGAAGAGTGATAAGGATAGGCAATGGAGGGTCAAGTGACTTGCCTAGGGTCACAAAACTGAGGCCAGATTTGAACCTAGGACCTCCCGTCTCAAGACCTAGCTCTCAATCCACTGAGCTATCCAGCTGCCCCCCCTTACTCTTATTTTCTGCTGGATCTTAACATAAACATTTCCTCTCCCTGGTACTTTTCAATTGTCCCCATGTCTTCTGTCACAATTTTTCCAACTAGATGTGTCAGAATATTTTGATGTCTTTGGGCTGCTGTGATAATGTGGTCAAGAATCATGATAGTAGATGCCATTATATGACTGGAAATTCACCATCTGTGCCCTAAGCTTTCTTAAAAGGCAAGGCAATTGTCTTTGAAGCTTCCAGGAACTAAAGTTTGGCCTGCTGAAGTAACTTCCCTAGTTTCCTAAGAAGTCTAAAAAGCTTCCCCAAACATACAACAATCTATATAAGTACAATCACAAAGGAGTCATTAATGGGCTTATAGGCATAGTCCCAAGTGGTTATCCCCAATACACAGACTAAATGCAGCTAAAATTATATCCAGATTAGAGTTGTAAGTAGTACATACATAATACATTACATATTAGGGTTGCATACAGTAGACCAAGGCCACATAGGATTTGGTGTATGAGGAGATTCTTTGGTACCTCATTGATGGTTGAGGGATAAGCAATTGTAGTACACCCATTAAGTTTGTAAACAAAGATTCTGATAGAAAAGTGAAGTAGGTTCATTGGAGTGGTGAGACAGGGCAAGATGGAAACAACTGGTGAAGAGAGATGAAGGGATACTTAGATCTGACCCAACATACTAAGTTTCTTGTTCCCAAATTCTCTCCAAAAATGGGATTTTTTTAGGACTACATTTAGACCTTGTCAATGTCAGTGATGGCACAGCCTACAGATTCCCTGATCATTCATATTCTTAGTCTGAGAAATACAGCATAACCAGTGCTGCTGGAGAGAACATTACTCTAATATCTTGCCTGCTACACCTATAGGCAGAGGAACTGGAGAGGGTAGATCCAAAAGCCTTTTTTTTTCTTTTCACTGCTTTTCAGTGCCAGGCTGGAAAGCTGGCATAGGAATGGAAGCAAAGAGAACTTACAATCTTACCTTTCTTGGAAGTCTGCAAGATCAGAGTTTAGGAAAGGGGTGGGTAGCATGTTCTTTGCTCAATGCTTATCTCTTCTTATATAAAATGCATTCTATGTCAACTAAATACACTTTTGTATTGCTCTTTGCTGTTGCTCAGTTGTTTCAGACATGTCCAACTCTTCATGACCCCATTCAGGGGTTCCTTGACAAAGACACTGTGCCTGTTTGGCCCTTCCTTCTCTAACTCATTTTACAGATGAAGAAATGGAGGCAAACCAGGTGAAGTGGCTTGTCTAGGATCAAAGAGCTAGTTAAGTGTCTGATGCCAGATGTGAGCTCACAAAGATAAGTCTTCCTGACTCTAGGCCCAGTACTCTATCCACTAGACCACTTAGTTGTTCCTTGTATTCCTATGATTAATTCTGGCTGGTTGGGGAAGTTTACTTCAGAGCAATGGTTGACTAGATGATGAGCCCAAAGAGGTTTTAGGAACTTGAACATGACCATGTGGCTCTATACATACATACATACATACATACATATACACACACGCTCTCCATCAATAGGCATATTTTAAATGTATTTATAACCTCTTCTCCCATTATATGCATGTCATCATGTTTCAGCCTGTTGCTGGCCAGAGTTCTGACATGTCTATAGAGTGATCCCACTGTCATTATGTAAGGATAATCTTAATATCCTTAGACCCATTGGTTTACAGTCCCTGTCTTGAACCTAGGCTGTCTATCATAGTCTAGATTCTAGTGAATCAGATTTTATAGATATTCTCTTCTCTTTTGAGGCTCCCATAGATATAGTTTTAGGCAATAAAAGAAGACTTTCCATCCTGTCTCTACTTGAGTAAAGATGTTCCTCAGTTCAGGCAGCCTTGGCAATCTCATCAGGGGACCATGTTATAGTTTTCTCACCATCTAAACCAGTGATGGGCAAACTACAGCCCCACAGGCCAGATTTGGGGAGGGGGCCTGAAATGTTCTATCTGGCTGTACCACATTATTCCTTATCTGATGAATACAATGAGTAGGATACAATACAATGAAACTTTTAGAGAGTTGCCTTAGAAACAAACTGACAGATGAGCATTTCCTTTCTTTTGGCCCCCTCTTTAAAAAGTTTGCCCATCATTGGTCTAAACCATTCAATCAACAACTATATAACTAGATCTTCTTTACCATCAACTGGTAGAAAGACCTTTCTTGGCACCTACTTCTTTTACCCTCCACTGCTCTAGTTGTTCTAGGCATCAGTTGACTACTCTGTGTCATCTCTGAAGAATTTCCAACAACCATTATCTAGTGCTATTTATAGCATAGAATATTATTTAATCTTTCATATGCTTACTAAGGCAAAGCTCTTCATCAATTGACTACGTTGTGTTTTCTTGAGCAATAAAATTTTCTGTTAAGAATTTATTCCTGGTTAGAGCAGAGTATGACATGTGGTCATCTTGCCATTGCTTTGACAAAAGCAATGCTCCATTTACCTCAAAATATTTATAGTAGCATTTTTATAATAGTAAAAAAACTGAAGGAGAAAAGTAGGTATTGGTCAACCAGCATTTTAAAAAAATCTTACCTTCTATCTTAGAATTGATACTAAGTATTGGTTCCAAGGCAGAAGAGCAATAAGGGCTAGGCAACTGGGGTTAAATGACTTGCCCAAAGTCACACAGCTAGGAGGTGTCTAAGGCCCATTTCCAGGCCTGGCTCTCTTTCCACTCTAGTCACCTAACTGGCTCAATAAGCATTAAGCACCTGCTCTGTGCTAGACTCAGTAAATGAAAGGAAATCTCAGAGAGAAGACACTATCAGTGAAGGAAAAAGGGAAAAGTCTTTGCATAAGCTGAGATTTGAGCTGAGTCATGAAGAAAATCAGGGGAAATCAAGAAGCAAAGGTGAAGATTGAGAGACCTGAGGGCCTGAGAAAAGCTAATAAGGAGGCACCAAGATGGTAGATGTGATGTCTTATGCAAGAAATAACTTGGTCAGTATAGCTGGATTGTTGAGTTCATGGAAGGGAGTTAAGTGAAAGAAGACTGGATAGGGCAGCTATGTGACTCAGTAGACAGAGAGTCAAGCCTGGAGTTGAAAAGTTCTAGGTTCAAATCTGGCCTCAGACATTTCCTGACTGTGTTACCCTGAGCAAATCTCTTAATCCCAGTTACCTAGCCCTCACTGCTCTTCCGCCTTAGAACTGATATCAATTCTAAGACAGTATGTAAAGATTAAAAAACAAAAGACTGGAGAGGGAAGAAAGGACTAGGTTGTGAAGAGCTGAACATGATAGAGCGTTTATATTTGACCGTGGATCTAATAGGGAGTCACTAGAGCTTCCAGAGTCAATGGGACGATGTCAGGCCTGTGCTTTGGGAAAATCACTCTGGTAGCTGAGCAGAGGATGGATCTGAGTGGGGAGAAAAGTGAGAGAAGGAGTCTGAATAGAAGGTTATAGCAATAGTCCAGGCAGGAGATGATGATGATGATCTATACCAGAGTGGTGGCTGGATGAGAGGGCAGAAAGGGGTAAATATACAAGGCGTGTTGGGAAAGTAAAAACAATAAAACTTGGCAATAGATTGGATATATGAGATGAATGCAGTTGAAGAGTTGAGGATGGATACTGGCATTATAAACCTGACTGGCTGGGAGAATGGTGGTAATCTTTTTTTTTTAAACCCTTAACTTCTGTGTATTGGCTCATAGGTGGAAGAGTGGTAAGGGTGGGCAATGGGGGTCAAGTGACTTGCCCAGGGTCACACAGCTGGGAAGTGTCTGAGGCCAGCTTTGAACCTAGGACCTCCTGTCTCTTGGCCTGACTCTCAATCCACTGAGCTACCCAGCTGCCCCGGTAATCTTGACAGTACTAGGAGAGTGGGAAAGAGGGGAGGACTTGATGGGAGCAGGAAGAACAATGAGTTCTGTTTTGGATATATGCAGATTAAGATGTCTATGGGATATCTCAGTATGAGATGTCCAGTAGGTAATTAGAGGAGGAAAAAATGGAAATCAGGACAGAGACTAGTGGGTGTACATATAGAACTGGGAATCTCCAGAATAGGAATTATTGAACTCAGGAGAACTGATGAGATCACTGAAAGTGAGTATAAGGGTGGAAGAAAAGAGGGTTCATGACAGAAGGGATAGACACTCATAGTTATTTGCTGTGACCCAGACAAAGATCCACAAAAGGAATCTAAGAAAGAATGGTCTGGTGTATAGGAAGAGAATCAGGAGAAAGCAATGTCAAGAAACCTAGAAAGGCGATGCCATAAACAAATTAGGGGAATACAGAATAGTTTACACATCAAATGAGGGAAGAATTTATAACCATGCAAGACTTAGAGAACATTATAAAAAAATGAAATGAATAATTTTGATTACCTGAAATTAAAGATGTTTTGTAGAAACAAAACCAATACAACCAAGATTAGAAGGGAAACAACAAACTGGGAGAAAAGTTATATAGCAGATGTCTCTGAAAAATGCCTCATTTTTCAAATATATAGAGAACCAAGTCAAATATATAAGAATACAAAGCATTCCTCATTTGATAAATGGTTAAAGGATATGAATAGGCAGTTCTTAGAGGAAGAAATTAAAACATTCTGTAGTCATATGAAAAAATGCTCTGGTCACCAGTGATTAGAGAAATACAAATTAAAACAATTCTGAGATACCACCTCACACCTATCAAATATGAACAAAAAGGAAAATGATAAATGTTGGAGGGGATGAGGGAAAAGTACACTGTTGGTAGAACTGTGAACTGACTCAACTATTCTGGAGAACAATATGGAACCATGCCCAAAGGGCCATAAAACTATGCATATGCTTTGACCCATCAATACCTCTACTGGATCCATGTCCTAAAGAAATCAGAGCTAGGGTAAAGATAAAAATTGTCAAAAATTATTTCTGCATGTAATTGAGATGTTTTAAAGTTTTATTTAAAAAACTAGAAAGAAGATTGTTGTTTTGTACTTCATTTTCAAAAATATCGTGGGCTGGGGGCAGCTGGGTAGCTCAGTGGATTGAGAGCCAAGCCTAGAGACGGGAGGTCCTAGGTTCAAACCTGACCTCGGACACATCCCAGCTATGTGACCCTGGGCAAGTCACTTGACCCCCATTGCCTACCCTTACCACTCTTCTGCCTTGGAGGCAATACACAGTTTTGACTCTAAGACAGAAGGTAAGGGTTTAAAAAAATATCATGGGCTATTTGACTTAACTTGTGCATGAATTGGATTTAAGTGAGGCAAAGTTGCAGAAAGTCATCAACCTCACTTTTTCTTTTAGAGTTATTAAAGTCCAGTGACAAGACAAAAGTCAGGAATACTGATGATGGCCCAGAGTACAATGCATCTTCACCTTGCATCTTCAAGCTCTAAGCTCTAGTGCTCCAAGCTCTAAGTGCTCCATAGCACCAGCTGTCTTTGTGGCCATTGGAACAAATTGTTCTGATCTGCCCATTCTATCAGGAGAAGTCTTCGCATGCTTGGGATAAACATTCTCCTAACTCAGGTTTAAGGCCAGTCAGTTACCCTCAACCTGGTTTAGCCCATTTGCTGAAATGTTTTGACTAGGTGTCACCACTGTGTATACTTCAGCTTTTTGGAGCCACAGGTAAGAATTGGGTAAAAGTTGGGCACCAAAGGTGTATGAGCAGCCCTGAAAAGGGCCTGGCAAGCCCTATGCAAGAGTTTCTAGTCCTCCCTGAACACCCCATATGCCATAGAAAGAAGATCTAGGAAAAGCAGATCGCAGAGAATTTGGAGGTAAATGAGAAGAGAAATAGAAACACCTAACATAGACAGCTTACCTCATAGAGTTTAGTTGAGAAGGGAAAAAAGGAAGGAAATAAGCATTTATTAAGTGACTATTTTGTGCCAAGCACTATGATAAGTGCTTTATAAATACTATCTCTTGATCTCACAACAATTCTGGGAAGTAGGTGTTATTATTATCTTCATTCTATAATTGAGGAATCTAAGGCAGACAGAAGTTGTGATTTTCCCAGTTATGTGGCTAGTAAATAAATGTCTGAGTTTGGATTTGAACTTTTTTCTTTTCCTGACCCCAGGCCTAGTTCTGTATTAATTGCACCATCTAGCTACCATCAAAGGGACTTTTATATGATAGTAGCTAGTAGGGATGATCAGATCAAGAGACAGTTTCTTTAAGGATGGGGGACACCCAGAGAAGTTTGTAGTCAAAAGGGTAGAAATTAAAAATTATAGAGAGTAGATGATTTGTTAGAGAACTGAAAGATGATCAAAGTTGAGGTAGAAGAGTTTGCTTTGTCAAAGAAGAATCCTCTTTATGTCAGGCTGGTATGAAGGAGGTGAGAATGAGAGATATCTGACTAATGGAGGTAAGAATAGGTATTTCTCCACGAATGGCATTAGTTTGATTTTGGTGTTTTGTTTTGGTCAAGTATGAAGCAAAGCTCTCTGCTGAGAAAGTGGGGGACTCTCTCAGGAAATGTGAGAATATTTGGACAAGTCTTTGTGGTGAGTGGATAGTGAACTGAATAGGAAAACTAATTAAAAATTGCCTTGCTTCAGTGAGGTCCCAGTTGAGATTTTGTAACATAAATTTGCAGTAAATTTAGTCAGTATGATTTCATGATCTCCTCCAGCTCCATTCAGCAGATGTCCATCAGTTGTGAAATGGATGAAGAAACTGTGGGACATGAATGCAATGGAATATCACTGTGATGTAAGAAATGATGAGTATAATGAAGACTGAGAAGCATAGGAAGACTTAAATGAATTGATTAAAAGTGAAACAGAACCAAAAAAACACAATACACAATGACTACGTCAATTTTAAATAAAAAGAACAGCAATGAAACAATTGAAAATGAGTCTTGCAAGATTATAGTTACTAATCTTTGCCCAAAGAAAAGATGTAAGAAAGTACCTTTCCCATCCTTTCTTTTAGAGAGGTGGGGGACTATGGGTATGGAACAATGTCAGATATTATCAATATGTTGGTTAATTTTGTTGAATTTTTTTCCTTTAAAAATTCTTTATTAGAAAAGACATCGCACTGGAAAGGGAGGGCAAAGAATATATTGGGAAATGTAGGTTATGTAAAAATAAAAAATATTAATAAAATTTTATTTTTAAAAATGATACCATTGCTTGTTCTCCGAGACTATTAACTATAGCTCGGAAGTAGGCTTTTCATTCATTGATTTTTCAGGCAAGATACACTAGCTGAAAGTTTCTACATCTTTGTCATCTTTTAAAACATAGCTTGTAACACCAGCAAAAAATGTCTCTGTGGGGCAATCAGTATGTTCAGCTGTTAATTAAAAGATTTTGGTTCTATCCCACTTATAATGGTTTTTTAAAAAAACAACTTTACCTTCTTTCTGTCTAAGAATCAATACAATATCTTGGTTCCAAGGCAGAAGAATGGAAGGTCTAAGCAATGGGGATTAACTGACTTGTTTAGGATCAAGCAGCTAGGAATTGTCTGAGGCCAGAATTCGACCCAGGATCTTTCATCTCTAGGCCTGGCTCGCACGCCACTGAGCCATCTAACTTCCCCTTCATAATGACTTTTTGATGGTAGTTAGTTGGTACAGTGGTTAGAAGGTTGGACTTAGAGTCCCAAAAGACCTGAGTTCACATCTTGCCTCAGATACTTACTAGCCGTGTGACTTTAGGAAAGTCACTTCACCTCCATGAGGCTCAGTTTTCTTGTCTACAAAATGGGGGGGAAGTCAAAACCAAGGGTGTCTAAGTTTTCTTATAATCCCATGACTCTATGGACTCCAAAGCACAGATCAATAGGAAGATGTGATTCTCATCCCAAAACATAAGGGTATGGAACAAAGTTTGGAAATATTGTTCTTGAGAGTATCATAGGCAACATAGAGCTTGCACTAGGCTCAAGTGGCCAACACAGCCTGGGGAAGCATTCCCAGTGACTCTCCTCCAAGGAAGGGAAGGGACAGTGGCAACTTCCCCTAGAGAACACCTGGCATACCTTCTCTAAATGCCTATGGGTGGCATTATATGCATGGTTGGTATTATACACATGCATCACATATAGTTATATAAATGTATTGTATGGGTGGCATTATATGCATGCATTATATGAGTGGATATATATATATATAGATATAGATACATATATATGGCTATGCACTGATCCTAAAGGGCTCTGAGGCATACTCTTTACTCCTTGACCAAGGCCAGCCCTTCCTCTAACCTTTTGCTCTCAAAGTCTCAACCTTAATCAGAACAGATCCTAGCAGGGAAACCATAGACAAAGATATACTTTTCCCAAAATGCCTTGGCTTTCTGGGCCTTGTCCACGTAGGTCTGTACTCTTAGGATGCTCCCTGGACCTATGGTCTGTCCTCGGTAGAGTGTTGGCACACTGCTTCTCTATGCCCTTTTTGTTCTTAGCTTTTAGAGTTGCTAAAACAGTGATGCATATGCATACATCTACACACATGTGTACTGTAGGGAATAAGGGTCCAGATTAAAATCGCTCTCTCCTTTCATTTCTCCTTGCTGCTGACCACCTTGTGCTGGATGGAACCAGGTGGGAGCTGCCCTGAACCAGATGCATTGCTTCACACCAGCTTTACACCAGGTGCTGAATACTCTACAGGTTTCTTATTCCATTCTTGAGTAACCCTCCATTGTCTTTTGTTCTCAAATAACAATTTAGACACAGATTAGCAGACTAAGCTTTTCTTTTATCTAGCAGTGGGATATCCAATAGCAAAGTGGAATGTATAATAGACACAGGGGACAAAGGAGAATCTTGTGGGTGAACGCTGACAGCTGCCATAGGAACTGGGGCTTTCTGGCATCAACTCCTCCTGCTTACAAGGAAGAAGATGGGGGGGGAGGCAGTTAATGGCATCTGCCTTCTGCCTGGGTCAGAATCATGGGAGAAGGCCACTGACTTCAGGTTCAGCAGGGTTCCTGTAGTTCTCATTTCTCCAAGGTTTATTCTTATCACAATTTAACATTAAAACTGCAAATTTTAAAAATTAATAATTTAGAATAGTGAAACAATTTAAGCACATAAAAATCCCTCAAAGTTCTGTCTCATAGTCAAAGTTCTGTGTATAAATATATGTTCATGTACAAAAATGGTGATCATCCAACTTGGCCCACTAGGCTCAGCGTTCAAGGGTCATAGTGGTTTTCTCCATCCCATCCCCTCCATTGTTCCCTAGGGCAGCTGCCACTGCCATAGCAGGATTTCATTTCAGGATTGTTGAAGAGGGAAGCAGAGAATCATGAATCCTATGATAAGTGCTTGACTCTGCAAAGTTGACAGGGTCTACCTCCAGAGAAAGAACTGTTGGAGCCAGATGCAAATCAAATCATCCTATCTTTCCAATTTAATTTATTTATGGTTTTATTTGGGAGTTTTGGTCTTATATAATTTACATATACATATATATTTAATCTTACAACAATGACCGATATAGAAGTACTTTGCATAATAATACATGTATAACCCAGATCAAATTGCTTACCATCTCCATGCAAGAGGGAGGAAGACAATTTGGATATTATAATTTTGGAAAACATATTGAAAATTGTTATTACATATATTTGGGAAAATAAAATATCTTTGAATAAGAAAAAGAAAAAAAAGAAAGTGGAATTGGGAAATGTTTAGCAAAATTTAAAAAATACAAAAAAAAAAAAGTTGACAGTCTTAAGATTAACCTTTCTCCCTAGATCTGCCTTTCTCCTCCTCCTGGCATCTCTTCCAGAACTTTCTGAGAACTAATTCTAGTCATCTTCCAACACAACCTTCCCAGAATCTCTGTCCCCACATAGCTACTGCTGTAGCTTCTGGCAATGGAATACCTTATATGGTAGGACTATATATTATATCATACGGCCTCTCTAGTTTATTCACAGAGAGAAAGAAAATGAGTTTTAATAATCATTTGGAACCAAATTCCACCAATTGTGTTTTCCAGGAACCATTGCAAAATGGCAGACATCAGAAATTCCTTTGGGCATATGCTCAAATTGTTAGAATCCTCCTGGACAACTGAAAAAAGTCTTTTCTTTATCTTTTTCTACCATCAGGAGCTGATAGTATCCACCATGCAGGTCTAACAATGAAAACCACTGGCTTCCCAGCAGGCAGTCCAGGACATCTTGTACACTTGGCATGGTGTACTGATCCACCTTAGTTCTATTGTTCAGAGTACAATAGCTAATACATATGTGGGCATTCTCAGTCTGCTTCTGTATAACCACTAAAGGTGAAGCATAGAGACTATAGGATTCTTTGATGATGCTGTTGTCTGACATCTTCTAAGATGATTCCTGGGGTTCCCTGTCCCTCTGAGGGCAACTTTCTGAGCATCTCATGTATCCCACTCATGTAGTGAGCTTCTTCCTTAGATAATCCTTCCATTCTTCAGATGCTAGGGAGCCTCCAAAATCAACCTCTCTGAATCCATCCTTGAAATGGATGGATCAGTGCAAGATCCATCTAGTTGGAGCTAGTTCAAACTGGCTCACACTATTATTAAGTTTTCAATGTGAGCATTATACCTTAAAAACTGGCAGACACTATAAATCAGGGCTTGATTTATTGTGTAGTCTTAATAACATGATGAAGAAAATTATGCAGATTAATTAATACAAATTACTAGCAGATTATTTTGAAGATTAAAATGGAAGGTTGAAAGTGAGTCATGTACTTTTTTTTGGAGAGCTGATTGTTAAATTTTTACTAGCACACTGCTGGTTCAGCATCTCAATATACTCTGACAGTATTGTAAGTCTTCTGCCCAAGCATGAATTATCAACGTGTTTAAGTACTGAGCCTCTGTTCACTGAATGCAATATCATGCTAGTACTTTGAGTGAACTAGAGTTAATCCCAATTAATGGTGAAACTCTAGGCATGTTATCTAGACTCTACATCTAGGAGTCAAGGCATTTACTGAGACCTACAACTTCCCTAGAGGTTCCCTAAAAATTTGGTCTGAGATAACCCACACAAGGATAGTTCTTTTCACTCAGTCCACAGGATCTGTGCAGGTTAAAGAGGTATGTGCTAAAAGTATCATTCAAAAAATGACCAAGAGTTTTTTTGCCCAGGGAATTCTGGGAAGATGGCAGCTTAGGCATGGCAAAACACCAGACCTCTGAAAATCCTTCCACACTGATGTAATGTAGAAAATGGCAGGTTGGAATTCCTGCAAAATACAGGGTCAAGCCTCACCCAGAATTCCAGGGGATCCCCCCCCCAGAGAACTTTGGGTGAGGGGACAGTTGAGAGGGAGTTAAACAGTTGTTTCCTGGGTGTTGAGGGGAACAGATCTTTCTCCTTGCTGCTCCTAATTTGGAGGTTCACCTGGGTAGCCATAGTGGCAAAAGCCATTGTGGTTTCTACTCAGGAGTTTGCCTGTCTAGTAGGATTAGACCTTTCCAGCATCAATATAATAATTATTTAGTTATATAGACATTAGAAGTAATTACTATTAGCTTAGAGAGCAAGTTAGCTAAAGGTCTGCCACTCTTTCCAGGGGAGAGGGGCAGCTTCAACCTGACAGTTCAGGGTTTCCCAGTTCTTATCCAAATCCTAATTACCCCCTCTTGCCTTCTCCTTTCTTTCTTTCATCAATATAAGCTTTAGCTTTAATATCTGTGCCTGGGAATTATTTGAGGATACTCACTGCTGCCATTAAGCTTGATTCCTGTCAGTTGCCAGCCTAAGAAGTCAGATCCATCTCAGTCCTTAACAGTAAGGTATCTAGCTACTACTCAGTCTTCAATCAGACCTGTGAGGAATATAAGTTAGAGAAAGGGAACATCATTAAAGATTAGCCTCTGCTGAATCTTGCTAGAAGACACTCAGCCCTGTCTCCATCTTCAACTGAAATCAAAGGCTTGGGGGGAAGGGTTCGAGAGCAAGGAGTACCTAACCCCCTCCCTACTCACTCAAGCCTGTCTGTGGGAGGAGAGTGTCTTGCACACATCTGGCCCAGGCCAAACCATCAGCTTCCCAATATTTCTGTTATTACAAACATAACAGTTTTGGCCAGCCAGCCTAGGATTTTTACTTCGGAACCTAGTGGGGAAGTGATCAATATGGCTAGCTTCATCAATAGGGCTGTTGTTACACTGGGGTGCTCTGGGGTCCTGATGTATGGGATTTGGCAGACTTGTGCCACATTTTGGTTGATTACGGTTCCCCAATTCTTTAAGCAGATTATAGAAATTTATGATACATACATGAAGACTTCTTATCTGCCCTATTGATAAGATTAAGATTAAGCCAGGGTGGAGTTGATCTGCAGAGCTGGATGTGCCCTGAAGCCCAAACCTCCAGAAATAGCAAGGGGCAAGATGGAGTGTTTTGGCTGCAACTAGGCTGCCCTCTCTGTGCTTCTCTTCCAGCTGCTTCCCTGCTGTCTGTGTTCAACACCCTGAGCCTGGCACAGCTGTGCCAGCAAGGTACTCCCTCCAGACTAGTGCCTTTGTCTGCTCAGAGATTCCAGGATCCATTGGAGAATCAGCACAGTAGGTGGGGAGGGGTCCTGCGATCTTCCTTCTTCCTTTCCCTCCAACCTGACAGTTCAAGAATTCAGGCTTTTGTGTGTGTGTATGTGTGTGTGTGTACCTTTTTAAGTTGGGTCCATCAGGAAGATCCCCTAGCTCTGTTCTGTTGTTAGATTTGTTTTTCTGTCCCCTTGAAGCACTTTGTTTTTGATCAGTGTTATGTTTGTAATAACAGAAATATTGGGAAGCTGATGGTTTGGCCTGGGCCAGATGTCTACATGACACTCTCCTGCCCCTACACCCCTCCCCCATAGACTACAGTGAAAGTAGCTGTAATCACATCTTCAGCTTCTGCTGCCAGCTGGGGAAGATCAGAACTCAGGGCTCATTAACCTAGTCAATCAGCAGAGCAGAGAAGTCCCTTCAGGACAGATTAGCTCAAACCCACAGATCCAACAAATAATCAGAGGAGCAAGATTACAGCCAATTACAGGAGGGAAAGAAGGAAAAAACATGAGTAAACAACAGAAAAAGAAAAAAGAAATTACAATTGACAGCTTCTATCCAGGAAATGAACAAAGAGTAAATGGAACAGAGGAGGACCAAGGAACACCAAGAAAAAACAGAAAGCTCCAGTGAATTGGACATGGGCTTTGGAAGAACTCAGAATTCAATGAATTCAAGAACTCAAAATTCAATGAACTCAAGAACTCAAAAAAAATCAAGAGAAAGCTGTGTGAACCTGGGCAAGTCACTTGACTCCCATTGCCCACCCTTACCACTCTTCCACCTAGGAGCCAATACACAGAAGTTAAGAGTTTTTAAAAAAATTTTTAAAAAAAATCAAGAGAGGCCAAAGACAATTGGGGAAAGAAAATACATGAACTAAAACAAGAAAATAGTGTCTTGACATCCAAAACTGACCAGCTTGAAAACAAGGCAAAGAAGGTAAAAGATGACCTACAAAGAAAATCAGACCTGAAGGAGAAGGATGACCAAAAAATGACCAGAATACAAATGTTTCTTGGAATTCATTAACCAGCACAGCAAGATATTCAACTTTCTTCAGTCCTCACCATTACTACAGCATGCAATCCTAGAAGTCCAGGTAGAAATGATCTAGCAGAGAGTACTGGGGCAGGGATTACTTCTTCAGGATCTGAGGCAGCACCATTCCCTAGGCCATCATTACCTGTATCTTCATCATGTATAGTGGACTTTAGCTCTTAATAAGCAAAGGCTGGATTTGCTTTTCCAATGTACCCTATATATATGTCCATCTTGTCCAAGGTTGTAACCAACCCCAGCTTGGCCTCATTGGCAGTAACATATTGATACTGTTCCCAAAGGGAATGGCAGTGGAAGTTGATCCCATGCCCCTTTGATCTTCAAACAAGCCACAGGCATATTAAGCATATACTATGTGCAAGGAATACAAAGATAAAAAATGAAACAGTCCCTATCCTCATGGAACTTATAGTCTATCAGAGGAGATATAGAGGGTACGTGTATAAGTTCAGAATAAATTAAAAATAAATACAAGATAATTAAAAATGAAAAGGGAGGGAGCAGCTTAGGGATCAGGGAAGGCATCATATAGGAAGTGGTTTTTGAAGTTATCTTGAAGGAAGGGTGGAATATTTTGAGGCAGAGGTGGCGAATGAAGAGGGAGAACATTCCAGGCAAGACAGGGCAAAATTTCTTGAGACAAGAATGAAATAATTTATCTGAGGAACCAAGAGAAGCCCAGTTGGGAACATAATATGTAGGATGGGGAATAATGCATAATGAAGCTCCTCCAGCTGGTTATAAAAAGCTTCATCTGATCATCTTTGGTAGGCTCTGGTTGTTCCTAGATAGACTCTCATTTGGTCTCTCTGACTAATACCTGATAAAGTGTCTTGGAGTCACATGGAGTCACCCTCTTTCTGCTTCTAATCATTGTCATATTTCCGTGACCAACTGTATTGACTACATAACTGAGGGAAGATTCTTGGTGCTCACACATAACTTTATCACACCCATACTATTTTGCCCTTCAGTATTTGAGGACTCATGGCTTCTGTAATCTCTAAGAAAGATGTAGACTATCTCCTAGTCAAGTTCAGGTCTCTCTCATCTTCATATTTTATTATTCACTAGTTTTTTCCCTTCAGTTTATAAACTAACCCAGATCTCCCCTCCTTAAAAAAAAAAAGAAGGAAAGTCTTTTAATTTATTCTGACATTACCATCAATGTATAATCTTATATATCTTCTCCCTTTTACAGCCAAACTTGTTTTCTTTTACTTATTATTTAAATTTTTTTAAATAAAGATCTTATTTTTACCTATTATATGTAATAAATTTCCACATAAGTTTTCTAAAGTTATATCATCTGAATTGTCTCCTTCTATCTCTTCCCTCCCCCTTCCTAGAGCTGGCAAGCAATTTGACCTGTGCTATACATGTATTATCAAGCAAAACATATTTCCATGTTGTTCATTTTTATAAGAGTATAATCACATAAACCAAGTCCCAAAACAAAAACCCAACTAAACAAGTGAAAAATCTCAAGCTTTGATCTGCATGCCAACCCCAGCAGTTCTTTCTCTGGAGGTGGATAGCATTCTTTCTCATAAGACAATTAAGAATTGTCCTGAATCATTGTATTGTGGTTAGTAACAAAGTTAATCAAATTTGATCATCCCACAATATTTTACTTACCATGTATAATGTTCTGGTTCTGCTTATTTCACTCTGCATCAGTTCGTGTACTTCTTTCTGGTTCTTTCTGAAATTATCCAGTTCATTTTAGCCAGTCTGATAGGTGTGAGATGATATCTCAGAGTTGTTTTGATTTGCTTTTCTCTAAACAGTAATGATTTAGAGCATCTAAAAAAAGTGATTATATCTATATATCTTTGATTTCTTCATCCAAAAAACTGTTGGTATCTTTTGATCATTTATCAATTGAGGAATGGCTCATATTCTTACAAATTTGACATTATCTGTATATTTTAAGTATGAGATCTCTATCCAAAAAATTGTCTATAAAAATTTCCCCTCGTTTTTCTGCTTTCGTTCCAATTTTGGCTACATTAGATTTATTTATATAAAACTTTTAAAATTTAGTGTATTAAAAATTAGACCTTACACCTCAAAATGCTCTCTATCTCTTGTTTATTCATAAATTCCTCTCCTGTCCATAAATCTGATAGGGAATATGTTTCCTTTTCTTTTAATTTGCTTATATCTCCCTTTATGCCTGGGTCATATATCCATTTTGTTCTTATCTTGGTAAATCATGTTAAAATATCAGTCTGTGTCTAATTTATTCTTTTTAACCCTTATCTTTTGCCTTAGAATTAATACTATGTATTGATTCCAAGACAGATTAGTAAGGGCTAGGCAATAGGGTAGGCAAATAAATGAATTACCCAAGTCATACAGCTAGGAAGTGTCTGAGGCCAGATTTGAACCTAGGACCTCCCATCTCTAGGCCTGGCTCTCAATCTACTGAGCCACCTAGCTGCCCCCTCTATGCCTAATTTTTGTCAAATTTCTTTCCAGTTTGCCCCCAAATTTTTTACCAAATAGTGTATTCTTATTCTCAAAACTTGGGTCTTTGCATTTGTCAATTACAAAAGAACTTTTACTATTGATTTTATGACTATTCTGTTCCACAGATCTACCTTACTACTTCTTAGTCAGTTCCAGATAATTTTGATAGTTATTGCTTTAAAACACAATTTATAATCTGGTATTGCTAGACCTCTTTCCTTTATATTTTTTCATTAATTCCTTTTATATTCTTGACCTTTTGTTCTTTATTATTTTTTCTGGCTCAATAAAACTTTTTTGGGTAATTTAAATGGGATGGCACTCAATAAGTAGATTAGTTTTGATAGGATTGCCATTTTAATTATATTGGCTTTGCCTATTCATATTAATTGTTCTCCAGTTATTTAAATCTGACTTTATTTGTGTAAAAAATGCTTTATAATTATATTCATGTAGTTTGTTTTAGCAGGTATACTCCCAGGTATTTTATTCCATCTCTGGTTATTTTAAGTGGCTTATTTCTATCTCTTCTTGCAGGACTTTGTTAGTGATATAGAAATGCTAATGATTTATGTGGCTTTATTTTGTATCCTGCTACTTTGCTAAAATTATTGTTTCAATTAACTTTTTAGTTGAATCTCCAGGATTTCCCATATATTATCATCATATTATCTGTAAAAAGAGATAGTTTTATTATTCTTTGCCCATTCTTTTATGTATTTTTAAATAAATATTGAGCAGTCATTCTATCATGTTCAAGGTACTCTCTCGGGGCACCTTCAACTCCACAGCAGTTGTCTTACCCCTGCTCTGGTGCCTTTCTCTCCAGCCCCCTTACCCCAACATTTTCCAATTTCCTCTAGATGCCTGATATCCTAGGACAACACCACCCCAAGTATGAATCACTAAGGACAATGATAGCCTACCAGAACTCATTACTCAATGATTAACATACTTTTATCTCATCATACCTCCATCTCCCTATCCCTGTGATTCTGAACTCCTGGCTGCCATTGTTTGAACCCATTCTTCACCCTCCACTGAATTCTTCCTTATCTCTATTCCCTTTGACCCAACCCTTCCAATGTCCCAATCTAAATCTACCCCCTTCTTCCACTATGTTTCTCTGGATCAACTACTCTAGAGGTAACAAACTAGCATTTATCTTAAACCTTTTCCTTTCTCATGCCTTTCTTCTTGTACTTACTGAGATCTGGCCCCTTTCCTCATACTCCATGAATCGTTTGTTTTGGAGGGGAAGCTAGAATGCTCCTTGCTCCCTACTGCCTTGTCCAGGGTTTCCTCCTACCATCATCATTCAATAACTTCTCTTTCAACATTCAATCAATCCACATTTTCCAACCAAACAAGATTCTGGTGTTTGTCATCTATGAACAGTCTCCTTTCCTTGTTGAGTTCAGTATCTAACTTGAATTCTTTCTATCCTCCCCAATTCTTGCCCTCATAATAGTCAGGGACTTCAACATACGTATTGAGACTTCCTCAAATACCTTAACCTCACAATTTCTCAATTCCTATCACCTATTCCTCCTGCTCATGAGAACTTTGTACAGAAATGGTCATTCTCTTTATCTTGCCATTACTCACAAGTGTTCCACTTCCATTGTCATTCCACCACTCTTTCAGTCTTACAACTCTAATCCTTGCTCTCTGTATTCACTTTGTCCTCTAATTCCTCTACCCTGAATAATCCTTGCCCTAACTAAACTCTCTTCTCTTCTCCTTCTTGACTTTGATGAACCAATTAAAGTCTAAGTTGTCCTCTTCTCTTGAGTTCCTTGTACCTTTATACTATCAATGGCCTTGCCTTGACAAACCTCAACCTCAAATTACTCCCTCTATCCACTAACTTTGTTCCTATTCATATACTTCTAAATGAAGCTAAAGAAAAATCACAAAATTGTGCTGACACAGTCCACTACAAATTTATTTTTAAATAAATATTATTATTCTCTGATTTTTTCTCAATTATGTGTATAAATATTTAATTCATTTTTAAAATGTTTAAGTTACAGTCTCCCCCTCATTTCCTTGTCCCCCTCCTGGTGAAGAGAAGCAATTTGATATGGATTATACATGTGCAATCAGACAGAATATGTTTCCATATTAGCCATGATGCAAAAGGAAATATCAACCAAACAAACAAAAAGGAAAGAAAGAAATATAAAGTTTAAAAAGTATAGTTTGAGCTTCATTCAGACTCAATCAGTTCTTTCTCTAAAGGCAGATAGCATTTTTCACTACAAGGCCTTTGGAATTGTTTTGAATAATTGTATTGCTGAGAATAGTTGTCAGTCACAGTTGATTATCATACAATATTGCTGTTACTGTGTACAATGTTCTCCCAGTTCTGCTCACTTAACTTTGCATCAGTTCACATAAATCTTCCCAAGTTTTTCTGAAACCATCCTGCTTATCATTTCTTATAGTACAATAGTATTCTATCACCTCTTTTAGTGGCTAAACTCCTCTATTGTAAATCCAGTTCCCTTGCCTTGGAGAATATATACAAAGCCTTCTGGTCTTTCAATATGGAAGCTTCCAGATCCTGTGTAGTCCTGACTGGTGCTCAATGATATCTGAATTGTTTCTTTCTGGATGCTTGCAGTATTTTCTCCTTGACCTGGGAACTCTTGAACTTGGGTATAACATTCTCGGAGTTGTCATTTTGGGATTTATTGAAGGAAGTGACCTGTGGATTCTTTCAATCTCTATTTTACCCTCTTGTTCAAAAATATCAAGGCAGTTTTCTTGGCTAATTTCTTGTAATATGATGTCTAGGATTTTTTTTTAATCATGACTTTCAGGCAGTCAAATAATTCTTAAATTGTCTCTCCTGGATCTATTTTCCAGGTCAATTTGTTTTTTATGAGATATTTCATATTTTCTTCTATTTTTTCATTCTTTTTATTTTGTTTTGTTGTTTCTTGATATCTTGTGAAGGCATTAGCTTCTATTTGCCCAATTCTAATTTTTAAAAACTGAATTTCTTCCATGGTCTTTTGATCCTTCTTGGCTAACCTCATTAAGAAGGCCATCTCTAATCATTATCTCCACTTCCTTTCCTCTCACTCTCTTCTTAAGTCTGGAGTCTGACTTCTGACCTCATCATTCAATTGAAATTACTCTTCCCAAAGTTACCAACTTCCTCTTTATCTCTCTGTCTCTCTTTTTCTGCCTGTCTGTCTGTTTCTTATAAACCTTTACCTTCTGTCTTAGAATTAGTTCTGAGTTTTAGTTACAAGGCAGAAGTGTGGTAAAGGTTAGGCAACTGACTTCTTTGTAGCCTTAGATGTTGTTCACCACCTTTTCCCCAGATACTCTTATCTTTCTAGGTTTTTAGGACGCTATTCTCTCCTGGTTCCCCTCTTCCCTATCTGACCATTCCTCAGTCTCGTTTTTGGGGGCTTTGTTCAGGTCACACCCACCAAGAATGGGTATCTCCCAAGGCTCTGTCCTATGCTATCTCCTCCTTCTCTTCTGTGGCATTTCAATTATTGATTCATCATTTGATTCAGTTATTTATCTCTAGGCAGATGATTTTCAGATCTATTTCTCTAGCCTTGACCTTCATTCTGACAACTTAACTTGCCTGTTAAGCATCTCCAATTGAATAGCCTATAGACATCTTAAATTCAGCATATCCAAAAATGAACTCATTGTCTTTCCTCCACACACCCCTCCCAACTTTCCACTCTTCCCAACTTTTCTATTACTATGGAGAGTACCACCATCTTCCCAGACACCAAAGGGACTCACAATTTAAGTGTCACCCTTGACCTGTATCTCTTACTCTCCATATCCAACCAACTACCAAGTTCTATTGTTTCTACTTTTGTAACATATCTCACAGATTTCTCCCACCTTCTCACCACTATCCTGGTATAGGACCTAGAGCAAGGACTATCTTACTTTTTCATTTGTATCCCCAGGACTTAACATTTTACTTGGCACATAAGAGTTGCCTAATATTGTTCCATTTATTTACTCAACAAAGTATTTGTTGAATCTACTATATGTAAAATACCATGTTAGTAATCAGGGATACAAAGATAAAAATGAAGCAGTCTTTGCCATCAAGGATAACTTTCATTTTTCCCTATTAATTTTTTTCAGTAATGTTTTATTTTTCCCATTTATATGCAAAACAATTTTTGGTATTCATTTTCTAATATCTTAAGTTCCACATTCTCTCCCTCTCCTCTTTCCCCTTCCTGAGGCAATAAACAATTTGAAATTGTTTATACACGTGCTATCATACAAAACATTTTTCTAAATCCTTTGATTTTTTTTAAGAACTGAGTATTCGCTAGTACAAATTTTTAAAAGCTTTAAAAAACCATGTTTCCAATTTGTCATGTTGTGAAAAAATATACATTTTTTAAAACATAAAGAAAATATAATGAGGAATGGTCTTCTCTGCATTCATACTCAATCAATACTTTCTCTGGAAGTGGATGGCATTTTTCAGCATAAGTCCTTGGGATCATCATAGATCACTGTATTGCTGAGAATAGCTACGTCATTTACAATTGTCCATCATACAGTATTGCAGTTGCTGTGTTTAATATTCCCTTGGTTCTGCTCATTTCAATCTACATCAGTTCATGGAGCTCTTTCCAGGTTTTTCTGAAACTAAACTGTTCATCATTTCTTATAGCAAAATAGCATTCCATTATAACCATATACCACAACTTATTCACTCATTACCCAGTTGATAGGTATCCCCTCAGTTTCTAATTCCTTGCCACCCCTAAAAGAGCTGCTATAAATATTTTTTTACATATAGGTCCCCCCCCCCCTTTTAAAAATATCTTTAGTATATAGTCCTAGTAGTTGTAGTGCCGAATCAAAGGCTATTTTCAATTTTATAACCTTTGGGGCATAGTTCCAAATTGCTCTTCAGAATAGTTGGATCAGTTTACAATTCTACCAAAAGTGCATTAATGTCCTAATTTTCCCACATCTTTTCCAACATTTGTCATTCTTCCTTTCAATCTGGTAGGTGTGAAGTGGTACCTCAGAGTTATTTTAATTTACATGTTTCTAATACCATATTACATTTTTTAATGTTTTATCTAATGCTGTGGTTCATCATCTTGGTATTTTTTTTAAACCCTTGTACTTCGGTGTATTGTCTCATAGGTGGAAGATTGGTAAGGGTGGGCAATGGGGGTCAAGTGACTTGCCCAAGGTCACACAGCTGGGAAGTGGCTGAGGCACGGCCTGAACACAGGACCTCCTGTCTCTAGGCCTGACTCTCACTCCACTGAGCTACCCAGCTGCCCCGATTGGTATTTTGTTTTAGTTCAACAAATCTATAGATTCTTTTGAGTAGTATATTCATCTTTACTCTATTAGCATAAGTCCCTATGTATATTGAATACCTCTAGAATGACTTGGTTCTTTAATTTCTGTAAAAATGATTTTGTAGTTGTATTAATAGAAATGCTGTTTGTGTTGTTAATTCCCAGATATTTCATGCAACTGGAATATTTTGAAAGATTTCACTTTTGATCAATTCTTTCCTGTTTGTTAGCTATATATAGAAATGAATATTTATGTATACTTATTTTATATCCTATTTTTGTAAAAGCCATTCATTATCTTGATTAGCTTTTTCTTTGATTCCCTTAGATTTTACAAGTAAACCATCATATCATCTGCAAACAGGGATTTAAGCCTCTTCTTTGTCCATGCTTATTTCCTATCATTTATTTTCCATATCTTATTGCTAAAGCAAATTACATTGAGGAATATTGGTGAAAACAAATGTCCTTGTTTCACCCATGTTTTTAGCAGGAAGGCTTCTAATATTTCTCCATTAAAAATGCTGCCTCTTGGTTTTAGATAAATCTGTTTTATCATGTTAAGGGAAAGTCCTTTTATTCCTATGCTTTTAGTCTTTTAACATAGAGGAATATTATATTCCATTAAAAAATTTCCATATCTATTTTAATCTTGAGTTTTTATTGGTATGGTTTATTAAGGTAATTGTTTTCATAATGTTGAAGTATGCTTACATTCCTGGAATATAACTAACTTGGTCATAAAGGAAAATTGTTATATCTACATATCTATGTACATACATATATTTATATTGTTGTTTAATTATATTTTGCCAACATAATGCTTACTATTCACAGTGGGTTCCCAGAAAAACTATTTCAGGTTCAAGGTATTTCATTGGTCACCATCACTCAAAACCACATGATATATGGGCCACCACCTACTCACCATAATATGTTTACTTTTATCAGATAGCCAGAGATATTGATATTAGATATTGAGATATCTAGAGATAGTAAACATTAGTTCAAAACAACAAAGATAACAAATAAACTGACAATAAATTATTCTCTTACATACACAAAGGATATATATATTCCCATAGGTTACCACATCATCAGTAGAGGAGAACACATATAGAGGAAACATGACCATGGAATAAGCATGGAAAGTATATATGTATAAAATATGTATGACCAAGGAACATGAAGAGGGATGCACCAAGAACTTATATGATATGGGAACACATTTAGCCACCTCACATTTCCACTGATGTCCTCATAATGGAGCTTTCTACTGTTCTTTGCTGGGGATTCCATCTCTGCTATATACTGAGTGTATTGTCTTTAGTGAGCCTCTGTCCTGAGTATCCCATCTCTTCCTAGTAGTTTCATCATCCTTGAGGGAAATCTCCACAGATATCACTGCCCCAAGCTGCTCCCTGTTATGCACTGAAGTAGTGCAGGGACTAGAAAGTTTCTCCCTGACAAGGAGAGCTATAATTCTTTTAATGTATATCTGAGAGTTCCAAGCTACCCCATCCAGCTAGGCAACAGTCAACCCAAACTAGCAAAAACCCATATGCAAATATTAAGTATTACTTTTAGCTGTCACTCTGTTGCTAATTTGAAGTCTTTAGTACAGAACCCATCTGGCTGGGTTTAGAAATTCCTTTTAACTTTGTTTCATCCCTGATTGGAACCAGTCCCCCTAAATATATTTCAGGGATCTTGGGGAAAAACTTCTCAGGAGTTTAGTGGAGACTAAGCTCTCCTGGGCCATATTACTACACACACACACACACACACACACACACACACACACACACACACACACATTCCAGCAACAAAACCTTGCTGATCCTTTTTATTTACTTGTGACCTGCAAAGGTACTCTTTCAATATACCTAGAGTCTAATATTTTAATTCTAATGTTTTTACATGAAGAACATTAGTAGTATCTGTTCATTTTTTGTCCTTTCCTGGTTTGAGTATCAAGATTATATCTTTCAAATTCAGTAAAGTGTCATATTTACTTTTTTTAAACAGTTTGCAAAGAATAAGGCCCATTTTTTAAGTATTAGGATTTGTGAATTCATATGATACTGATGTTTTAGTATGTAAGCACTCATTTTGTTTGTTTAATTTTCTTTCTGGAAAAATACAAGATCTCAGTTATTTGGAGCAAGAACTATTTGACCAAAACTGTTGAGAAAAGAGGGAACCAGTTGGACAGAAGCTTGATATAGACTAACATCTCATAGCATTTACCAAGATAATGTCCAAATAGGATATGATTTAGCTATAAACAAATTATAGGAGTATGGAAGAGATTACCCATCAGATTTATGATAGGAAAAGTTTGATTTAACAAGTGAAAGAGGGGTTCACACATGGTAAAATCGATCATTTTAATTATGTAAAATTTTAAAGTTTATGCACAAGCAAAACCAATTCAGCTAAAATTAGAGGAGAAGCAGGAAATTTGGGGGAAATCTTTGTAGCAAATTTCTCTGATAAAGGTCTCATTTCAATTAGTCCATCATTAAGTATTTATTAAACACTGACTTTGTATCAAACATTGTGGTGGATGCTAAGGATACAAAAAGAAGCAAAAGATAGTCCTTATCCTCTAAGAGTTCATAATCTACTAGGTGAAGACAATGCCTAACAAGGAGCTGAAAAGATAGAATGACAATGGAGTAGGTTGCAGTTGAGGTCTATGTGGGAAACAATGAGATGACTGCCCTAGATTCCATCTTATAATAGAGGATCTGGGAGGAACCCAAAATGTCCATCCTCCAACTTTTCCAGTCAAAGGTGGAGGGTCCCCATTGCAGGGAATTCTGAGGAGCAGTGTTTCAGAGCTGATTCCATCTTTCAAGATGATAAATTTCTGGAGACCAGGAGAGCAATCAGGTGAAGAATGGTTTCTAGGGGGCAGCTGAGTGGCTCAGTGGATTGAGAGCCAGGCCTAGAGATGGGAGGCCCTAGGTTCAAATCTTCCTAACTGTGTGACCCTGGACAAGTCACTTGACCCCCACTGGCTAGCCCTTCCACTCTTCTGCCTTGGAGCCAAAACACAGTATTTTGACTCCAAGACAGAAGGTAAGGGTTTAAAAAAATGGTTTCTAAAATCTACAGGGAATTGATTCAAATTTATAAGCATAAGAGCTATTCCCCAATTGATAAAAGGTGAAAGGATATGAATAAATTGCTTTCAGAGAAAGCAATATAAGCTAGTATAGTAATTGCTATGTGAAAAAAAGCAACAACCTCCAAATCACTAATAATTTAGGGAAATACAACAACAACTCTGAGTTGCATATCAGCTTGACAAGCTTGACAAAAAAGGAAAACAACAAATATCTGACATGCTGTGGGAAAAAACAGGTAATTTGATGCACCGTTGGAGCTATGGTCTGATCCAAACATTCTAGAGATTAATTCAGAATTTGGGTATTTTATATTTATATGAATATTTAGCCATTTTCTCTAAGTTATCTATTTTGTTTGCATATAATTTAGCAAAAATTATTTCTGATACCTTCCTTTATTTCATCTTCATTTGTTGCAATTTTTTCCATTTTTTATACCATTTCTTGCTTGACTTTCCACTCTCTCTTTTTAAATCAGATTCTCTGTTTTTAAATTTTTATTTGTTTGTTCAAAAAATGAGTTTCTAGTCTCCCCCTCCCCCCACTGGGTTGAAAGTTCCTTGAGGGCAGGCATTATCTTTGGTCTCTTTTTGAATCCCTAGTGCTTAACACAGTACCTAGCACAGTGGTTCCCAAACTTTTTTGGCCACCACCCCCTTTCCATACCTATCAAACTACCAAAAAACTTCTTTACTGAATTAGAAAAAACTATAACAAAGTTCATTTGGAAGAACAAAAGATCAAGAATATCAAGGGAAATAATGAAAAAAAAAGTGAAGGAAGGTGACCTAGCAGTACCAGATATTAAACTATATTATAAAGCAGCGGTCATCAAAACGATATGGTGCTGGCTAAGAGATAGAAGGGAGGATCAGTGAAATAGACTTGAGTAAGTGACATCAGCAAGACAGTGTATGATAAACCCAAAGAGCCCAACTTTTGGGACAAAAATCCACTATTTGACAAAAACTGTTGGAAAAATTGGAAAACAATATGGGAGAAATTAGGTTTAGATCAACATCTCACACCCTACACCAGGAAAAATTCAGAATGGGTGAATGACTTGAATATAAAGAAGGAAACTATAAACAAGTTAAGTGAACATAGAATAGTACACCTGTCAGATCTATGGGAAAGGGAAAATTTTAAAACCAAGCAAGAGTTAGAAAAATTACAAAATATAAAATAAATAATTTTGATTATATTAAATTAAAAAGGTTTTGTACAAACAAAAACAATGCAACCAAAATCAGAAGGGAAACAACAAACTGGGAAAAAATCTTTATAACAAAAAACTCTGACAGAGGTCTAATTACTCAAATATACAAGGAGCTAAATCAATTGTATAAAAAAATCAAGCCATCCCCAATTGATAAATGGGCAAGGGACATGAATAGGCAATTTTCACATAAAGAAATCAAAACTATCAATAAGCACATGAGAAAGTGTTCTAAATCTCTAATAATTAGAGAAATGCAAATCAAAACAACTCTGAGGTACCACCTCACACCTAGTAGATTGGCTAAAATGATAGAAGGGGAGAATAAAGAATTTTGGAGGGGATGTGGCAAAACTGGGACATTAATGTATTGCTGGTAGAGTTTTGAACTGATCCAACCATTCTGGATGGCAATTTGGAGCTATGCCCAAAGAGCTCTAAAAGACTGCCTGCCCTTCGATCCAGCCATAGCATTTCTTTTTTTTTTTTTTATTTAATAATTTTTATTTTTTAGAAAAGTTAACATGGTTACTTTCCCCTTCACCCCCTTACTTCCCCCGCCCCATAGCATTTCCCCTGGTTTTAACATGTGTCATTGATCAAGACCTATTTCTAAATTGCTGATAGTTGCATTGGAGTGGTAGTTTTGAGTCTACATCCTCAATCATGTCCGCCTCGACCCATGTGTTCAAGCAGTTGCTTTTCTTCTGTGTTTCCACTCCTGCAGTTCTTCCTCTGAATGTGGGTAGTGTTCTTTACCATAAGTTCCTCAGAACTGTTCTGGGTCATTGCATTGCTGCTTGTCCATTACATTCTATTTTACCACAGTGTATTGTTCTCTGTGTACACTGTTCTTCTGGCTCTGCTCCTTTCACTCTGCATTAATTCCTGGAGGTCTTTCCAGTTCACATGGAATTCCTCCAGTTTATTATTCCTTTGAGCGCAAAAGTATTCCATCACCAACATATACCACAATTTGTTAAGCCATTCCCCAATTGAAGGGCATCCCCTCATTTTCCAGTTTTTTGTCACCACAAAAAGCACGGCTATAAATATTTTTGTACAAATCTGTTTATCTATGATCTCTTTGGGGTACAACCCCAACAATGGTATGGCTGGATCAAAGGGCAGGCATTGTTTTATAGCCCTTTGAGCATAGTTCCAAATTGCCATCCAGAATGGTTGGATCAGTTCACAACTCCACCAGCAATGCATTAATGTCCCAATTTTGCCACATCCCCTCCATCATTCATTGCTCTCCCCTTCTCTCATTTTAGCCAATCTACTAGGTGTGAGGTGATACTTCAGAGTTGTTTTGATTTGCATTTCTCTAATTATTAGAGATTTAGAGCACTTTCTCATGTGCTTATTGATAGTTTTGATTTCTTTATGTGAAAATTGCCTATTCATGTCTCTTGCCCATTTATCAATTGGGGAATCAACCATACCATTTCTGGGTTTGTACCCCAAAGAGTTCATAGATAAACAGATTTGTACGAAAATATTTATAGCTGGGCATTTTGTGGTGGCAAAAAACTGGAAAGCGAGGGTATGCCCTTGAGTTGGGGGATTGCTGAACAAATTGTGGTATATGCTGCTGATGGAATACTATTGTGCTCAAAGGAATAATAAACTGGAGGAATTCCTTGTGAACTGGAAAGACCTCCAGGAATGGATGCAGAGTGAAAGGAGCAGAGCCAGAAGCACATTGTACACAGAGACTGATACACTGTGGTAAAATAGAATGTAATGGACTTCTGTACTACCAGTAATGCAATGACCCAGGACAATCTGGAGGGATTTATGGAAAAGAATGTTACCCACATTCAGAGGAAGAACTGCAGGAGTGGAAACACAGAAGAAAAACAACTGCTTGAACACATGGGTTGTTGAGGACATGGTTGGGAATGTAGACCTGAAATGACCACACCAATGCAACGATCAATAATATGTAAATAAGTCTTGATTGATCACACATGTTAAAACCAGTGGAAATGTGTGTTAGATATTGGGGGGGAGGGGTGAAAGGGAAAGTAAAAACAAGACTCATATAACCATGGAAAATTTTTCTAAAAAAATAAAATATATTTAAATCTAAAAAAAAAAAATGTCAGGAGTCCTTACCACTCCTCTGCCTTGGAACCAATACATAGTATTGGTTCTAAAATAAAAGGTAATGGTTTTTTAAAAAATAAGAAATGGTGAAGAAGGCAAGGGAGGTGGCTCAGTGGATTAAGAGTCAGACCTGTAGATAAGAGATCCTGGGTTCAAATATAACCATAGACACTTTCTACCTATGTGATTCTGAGTAAGTCACTTAACCCCAATGCCTAGCCCTTAATTCTATTCTGCCCTGGAATTAATAGACAGTATCAATTCTAAGACAGAAAGCAAGGGTTTTATAAAAGAAAAGAAAAAGGAAGAATGAAAGGGAATGGTTTCAAAGAAATCTGGGAAAACTTCTATTAACTGATATAAATTAAGTGAGCAGAACCAGGAGAACAATTAATACAAAAGCAATAAAATTATAAAGACAAACAACTTTGAAAGATTTAGGAACTTTGATGACACAATTACTAACCACAATTCAAGAGAACTAATGATGAAACAGCCTGATTGGTTGGTTGGTTGTTGTCCTTTGTGCTCAAAGAGAACCAAAATGTCATCACTATATCAGGGTCAATGTATAGTGTGGAGAACTGTGGCTAATCAGATCAATATGAGCTCAAAGATTCTACCACAGATCAGGCACATAGATCTCGTATGAACATTTGGGGTGAGATGTCTCTAAATTTGTACATCTCACAGGCTACCCACCTCTAGATAGGCTGGAAATGGATTCAGAGTATAGATTGAGGCATACATCTAAAAAAGAGAGAAGGTTCATTTTTATGTCATTTTTTCTTTTTGCAAATAGTGAGCTCAGCATGTCAAGAAACTGTAGGTTCCCCACAGCTTAACAATATTAACATTAAAATATAACATGATTGAGAGAACTGCCTCATTGCAAGTATTGTCCTTTTTATGAAAATTACTTTCCTATCTTAAAAAAATTTTTTCCTTCTCTTTGAACTAATTACGAGTAAGATTCATGTGCTCCCCTCCCCAACTTTCCCATTTTCCCCTCCAATATAAAACTTTTTGATCCCTGTTTTTTGTGAGATAATTTATCTCATTTTATTTTTCTCTTCTCCCTACTCCCAATGCATTCCTCTTTTTATGCCTTAATTTAATTTAATTTAATATCATCCCATCATAATCAACTCACAACTCAACCCTTACCCTCTATGTATACTCAGAAGGCTCATTTAGATGTTCTTTTTCTGGCTTTATTGGTATGAATGTTTTATATTGTATAGATATTAATTTCATTTAAAATTTCAAGATAATTATTTCTGTTGTTTTTTCTTTGCCTTGCCTTCAATTTCCTTAATTATTATATTTGTGTTTGTTTTGTTATATTAATTTGTTGATTTTCTAGATGCATACTCAATTTATTAATCTTCTATTTTCTTTTTTTGTTATTGTAAACAAAAATTCAGGTATATGAATTTATCTTTGCATTGCAAGTGCCTAGCACATAATTGATGTAATCATAAATGTTTTTTGATTCTTAAAGAAATGAAAAACAACTCAAATAACTGGATTGCTATTTCAGTGCTCATGATCAGACCACACCAATATAATCAAAATGACAATGCTACCTAAATTAAGTTATATATTTACTGTTTCTCCAATAAAATTATCAAAAAGATATTTTATGTAGCTAGAAAAATAAATTTCATTTGTAGGAGTAAAAAATATAGTAATTCAAGAGAAACAATCAGGGTAGGAGTGGGGCAAGGAAGAATGAAGGATAAGCTCTTCTTTCTTCCTAAAATCCTATTATAAAGCAATAGTCATCCAAACTATTTGACACTGCTTAAAAAATTAAAAAGTAGACCTATGGAACAGACTGAATAAGGAAAAAGCAGAATATATATATGTATATATATATATATATGACAAAAAGAAAGGTATTTTGTGCAGCAAAATATTTATAAAGGGTAATTTTTGTAGTAGCAAAGGGCTAGAAACAAAGTAGAAACTTTTTGATTGGAGAATGGTTAAACAAATTGTGGCACACGATGACTCATACATAGTAGGTGCTATGTAAATGTTTATTGACTGAGTATAAGAATGTAATGGAATACAGTGGGACCTCATTTTATAGGAACTCAACATACATAAATATATGGCTGGCAAATGGAAAAAAAATAAAGGCAGAAAAATACATTTAAAATTTTAATTACCCACTAAATCTGAGCCATTTTTCCAAGTAGTGTAAAGTCTCATAGCCAATAGCCGAATCATTCACTCTCCATCTCAGAAGCCTTAGTATGACATTGACATTGTTTTGCACCAAACATTAGCTCCTATATCAATCTTTGACTTAAGTTAGGACAAGTAGAGTCTGTGTCAGAGCAGTTCTTCTCTTTGCTTCATTAACACTATTTAGCTATTAATAATAGTCCCAGACCTAGCAGTATCAGATCTTAAACTGTACTATAAAGCAGTGGTCATCAAAATAATATGGTACTGGCTCAGAGACAGAAGGGTGGATCAATGGAATAAACTAGAGGTCATTTACCTCTAGTAAGCTAGTGTTCAATAAACCAAAGATCCCAGCTTTTGGGACAAGAACTCACTATTTGACAAAAATTGCTGGGAAAATTGGAAAACAGTATGGGGAAAAGTAGGGTTAGATCAACATCTTACACCCTATACCAAGATAAATTCAAAGTGGGTAAATGACTTAAATATAAAGAACAAAATCATAAATAAATTAGGTGGACATAGATTAGTATACCAGATCTGTGGGAAAGGAAAGAATTTAAGACCAAGCAAGAAATAGAGAATATTGCAAAATGTAAAATGAATGACTTTGATTATATCAAATTAAAAAGATTTTGTACAAATAAAACCAATGCAACCAAAATTAGAAGGAAAGCAACAAATTGGAAGAACATTTTTATAAGAAAACTCTCTGGCAAAGGTTTAATTTCCCAAATATATAAGGAACTAAGTCAAATCTACAAAAAAAATCAAGCCATTCCCCAATTGACTGCAGGAGGCTATCAAAGTTCATGATGTTTGCACAGCCCTGCATGAGCTCTGACAAACCCACAAAGCAGGTGTCAGAAGGATGGACATTTCTCACTCAATTTCCCCTATGTGACTCTTTTCTTACTAGCATTCACTTTTTACTGAAACTATTGTTGTCAGTATCCTTATTCAGCCCCAGGAAGACACAGAAAAACAATACAGGTTCATGGCAAGAACAACCACAGTCCCAGACTACTCACTATCCCAAAATAAACTCCTAAACAAACCTCCATAATACAGAAACTTCCCCTAGAATCATCCCCACAATAAACCATCAGTTAGTGAGTTTCTAAATTCCCCAGCAAGAATGTACCTGGCCTGGATTTGCTCCCAAACTCCCACTGACCAAGGAAACAGTGAGTTACTACAAGGAAAACAGGGGAATGACAAATTAGCACAGAATCACCCTTTCAGAACTGCATTCTTATTAACCCTGTAGCAGAAAGAATAGCAAACTTACCCTTGAAAAATAGTGAAAAATGAAAAAATATAATGGGAACAAAATTTGGACCAGACTGATATTATTGTATCTTATTTGATGTAATCAACTACCATAAGTGTCTTCTTGATTAATGATAGCACAAAGCAAGAATATACATGATTTATATTTAGTTAAAATATAATCAACCATTATGCTTAGCTAGGAAATGATGTTTTTGTACCTAACGGATGGCTGAAAATAATAAAGTTCCAACTAAGCCATTCCGTAATGAATAATTTTTGACAAGCTTGCTTCTTTGTTTAATCACAGTAGGATAATTAGTAAATGCCAATCGTATGATATTTCAAAAGTTAATATGTGATTTTGAATGTATGGGAAAATCAAAACCTGTATGAGATCATAAAGGAAAAAAAGGGTATAAAAATAAAAATCAGCAGATGGCATCAGAGAACAGCCTTTGCAATTTCACTTGCACTCTGGCTCATATTTGCATTTCATTTTGCCACCCCACCCCACCTCCAGAGACCCCCGAGTGAAGAGCACATTCAAAATTGACAAATGGTCAAAGGACATGAATAGGCAGTTTTCACACAATGAAATCAAAACTATCAATAAGCACAAGAAAAAAGGGTTCTAAATCCCTCCTGATTAGAGAAAGGCAAATTAAAACAACTGAGGTACCACCTCACATCCAGCAGATTGGCCAATATGACAGCAAAGGAAAGTGATAAATGTTGGAGGGGGATGTAGCAAAATTGGGATGCTAATATACTGCTGGTGGAGTTGTGGATTGGTCCAACTATTCTGGAGGGCAATTTGGAACTATGCCCAAAGGGCTTTAAAAGACTGTCTGCCCTTTGATTCAGCCATACCACTGCTGGGTTTGTACCCAAAAGAGATAATAAGGAAAAAGACTTGTACAAAAATATTCATTGCCTCGCTCTTTGTGATGGCAAAAAAATTGGAAAATGAGAGAATGTCCATTGATTGGGAAATGGCTGAATAAATTGTGGTATATGTTGGTGATGAATATTATTATGCTTAAAGGAATAAAGAAATGGAGGAATTCCATGTGAACTGGAATGAGTTCCAGGAATTGATGCAGAGCAAAAGGAGCAGAAACAGAACATTGTACAGAGATGGATATTCTGTGACACAATCAAATATAATGGACTTTTCTACCAGTAGCAATGCAATGATCCAGGACGATCCAGAGGAACTTAGGAGAAAGAACACTATTCACATCCAGAGAAAGAACTGTGGAACCAGACCATGTAGTGTGATAGGGATATAATTAAGGTATTGATGTTAAAGAATCACTCTACTGCAAATATGAATAACACGGAAATAAGTTTTGAACAATGATACTCGGATAACCCAGTGGAACTGCTTGTTGGCTTTGGGAAAGGCAAGGAGAAAGCGGTGGGGGGTGGAGGGAATCATGATTCCCATGTAACCATGGAAAAATATTCTAAATTTAAAAATAATAAAAATAATAATAATAATAATAATAATAATAATAATAGTCCCAGAGCACCAGAGTAGTAATACTGATAGCTCTGATAAGCCTAAGAAAAGTCATCAACTGTTTAGGTAAGTTCATATAAGAAATATTTATTAAATAATGGGGTTCACTATTATGTGTGATTTTCAGCTCATGAAAAGGGTTTTGGAATGATATAATGGTCATGTAAAACAAGGTCTTACTGTTTTATTATGTCTTTAGAAAAAATAAATATAAATATAGAGAAGCATGAGAAGTTGTTTTTTTTTTTAATCTTTAACTCCCAGCTTAGAAGTAATACTATGAATTGGTTGTAAGGCAGACAAGTGATAAGGGGTTAAGTGTCCCCAAGGTCTCATAGCGAGGAAGGTTCCAAGTTTAGATTTGAACTCAAGACATTCCATCTCTAGATCTGGCTCTCAATCCACTGAGCCAACTCACTGCCCCCATTTTTTTTTCATGGGAAGGTTTATATAAACTGAAGATGAAAAGTGAAGTAAGAAGAAAGAGGGAAATAATAATTACAATGCTACAACAATGTCAATGGAAAGAACACCAGCAAAACAATTGGAAATTAATTCTATGAAATTGTGATAATCAAGAAAAGATATGAAAATGTACTTCCCTACCTTCTTTGTAGAGTTGGGGGAGACTATGGGTGTAGTACACTGCATATAATATTGGGCTTGACTGATTAATTTCACAAAACTGCCTTTCCCCTCTTTTTTATTCTTTGTTATCAGAAATGGATCCCAGGAAAAGGGGCAGAGAAAAAGGATATGCTAGAAAATGCAAGGAGGGGAAAACAAAATATATCAATTTAAAATTTTGAAGTACAAAGGGCAAGGGCTAGGCAAATGGGGTTAAGTGACTTGCCCAGGGTCACACAGCTGAGAAGTATCTGAGGACAGATTTGAACCCAGGACCTCCCATCTCTGGGCCTGGCTCTCAATCCCCTGAGCCACCCAGCTGCCCCCAACAAATATTTTTCTCTTGAAAAAATATACCCAGTTTTTCTGCATAAATAATTTGGAGATTAAAGTCCATTTTCCCTTGAATATTAGCTTATATTATTTCTAGCATATGCTAATTAACATTGATTATAACAATTACCTAAAAATTTTAACCAAACTAGTAAGTCATTTGCCATAACAAGGAGACAGAATCTGGAAACCACCTCAAACCAACAAATGCCAGATGTCCTTGATAAATCAAGAAGTATGTCAATCAAGGATAACCACAGAATATAAACTCACTTGTATACTCTTAGATAGACTAGGGTGTGGTGGTGCATGCCTGTTATCCTTGAAAATTCTTGCTTCCATCTTCAGTGCTTCTTTTTAAAAATTTAAGTTGTTGGAACCTCAAGGTGGCTCAACAGATGGAGATCCAGGCCTGTAGATGGGAAGTCTTGGGGTTAAAATCTAAATTCAGATACTTCTTAGCTCTGTGACCCTGGGCAAGTCACTTAACTCCCATTGTCTAAGCCTTATTGTTCTTCTGCCTTAAAACCAATGCACAATATTGATTCTAAGACAATAAGGTGGTTGTTGTTGTATTTTAAAGTTATTATTTGCTCTGCTTTTTTTTTTTTTTTTAATTTTAAACCCTTAACTTCTGTGTATTGTCTTATAGGTGGAAGAGTGGTAAGGGTAGGCAATGGGGGTCAAGTGACTTGCCCAGGGTCACACAGCTGGGAAGTGTCTGAGGCCGGATTTGAACCTAGGACCTCCCGTCTCTAGGCCTGGCTCTCAATCCACTGAGCTACCCAGCTGCCCCTATTTGCTCTGCTTTTAGCACAAAAAGAGAGTTATGGAAGACT
Source organism: Gracilinanus agilis (assembly GCF_016433145.1). Lineage (NCBI taxonomy): Eukaryota > Metazoa > Chordata > Mammalia > Didelphimorphia > Didelphidae > Gracilinanus > Gracilinanus agilis. The sequence goes on from NC_058130.1 coordinate 53,423,968, forward strand.
GGGTCATTGAAGTCTCTCATCATTACCATAATAGTTTCCTATACCAAAACTCTGACTCACTTCCCAAATTGCTTATTTATTTTCTCTTTCTCTCTAGGTAATTTGTAGTATATCACAATCACAAAATTACATCTGTTTCTCTCTCCAGTGACATTCACACAGATGTCTCCACCATGCTTCTCCCCATCTGATTCCTAGATTTCCTCCTATGAATATCACTTCTGAATATATATGCTATCCCACATCTCCTCCTCACTCCCACCTCCTTTTACTTCTCTTCCTTCCCTATTTTGTTGTTGTTGTTAGTAAACCCTCACCTTCCACCTTAGAATCAATGCTAAATATTGGTTCCAAGGCAGAGGAGTAAGTAAGGGCCAGGCGATGGAGGTTAAGTGACTTGCCCAAGGTCACACAGCTGGGAAGCTGAGGCCAGATTTGATCCCAGGACTTCTCATCTCTAGGCCTGGCTCTCAATCCACTAAGCAACCTAGCTGCCCCACCTCTTCCTTCATTTGACAAGTCCTACTTATTTTCCCCACTCACTCCCAGAAGACATAGATTCACTGTCCAGAGTTAAATCTACTATGGAATTTAAGGATGAGAAGTCATGGTATTCCCACCCTCTAGAGATGGGAGGAAGGGCCTGGATGATGGGGGCAATGAGAAAAGGGAGAAGTCAGAAGAATTTACCTCAGGAAATGGAAGCCACACAAGCATGGCGTAATATCAGTCTCAGTCCTAAATCTAATACTAACCTACAGATCTCGAGAGGCAGTTAGCAAATTGTGGATAGTGCTCTGCCCCACCGATAGCTTCAGCTTCAGATGCATACTAGCTTTGCTACCCTGGGCAAGTCACTTAACCTCTGCTTCAGTTACCTTGTATGCAAAATAAGGATAATCCTAGCAACTTCTTCCCAGAGTTGATTGAAGGATCAAATGAAATATTATTTGTAAAGCACTTAGCAGAGTGTTTGGAGCATAGTAGGTACTTAATAAATGCTTATTCCCCTTCTTCCTTGCGTGTTTTGATTTGAGAGGCTCCAATAAATGACCTCCTCCATTCAAAAATAATTCTCACACAACCCTGAAATTCCACCTTTGGAAATTTATTCCTTTAAAGTTAAATTTTTCCTCTTCTGGCTTTCATTTAAAAAGCAAGCCTCATTGGGAGAAGGAGAACAGAGTAAGCCCCAACATCTGTCATAGATTCATAAAATGTTTCTGCTGGAAAGGAACTTAGAGGTCATCTAATACAAATTATTCATTTTACAGACAAGATTTCAGGGTGACATGACTTATCCAGATTACAGAGCACGAGAGTTGCTGAACCAGATTTAGGAATGAATGAATTTAGTGCAGATTCCCAAAGTGGGCACCACCGCCCCCTGGTGGGTGCTGCAACGATCCAGGGAAGCGGTGATGGACACGGGTGCATTTATCTTTCCTATTAATTGCTATTAAAATTTTAAAGAATCAATTTCCAGGGAGGTAAGTAATATTTTTTCTGGAAAGGGGGCAATAGGCCAAAAAAGTGTGGGAACCACTGATTTAGTGGCTCCTTCTTGTCCTATAAGAAAAGATGAAAGCACCCTTCCCCCCATGGCTGGGAGACTGGTCAGAAAGTAAGCAAAACGGCAAATAAATGAGCACATTTTGCTGTGGGAGGGGAAGAGAAAGAAGGAGATGGGAGGAAGGCTGGGCTTGCCCAGTCAATGTTTTAGCTGTTTTCCCTTGTGAACAATGTAAATATTGAATCTATGTATCTATCCTAGGTTGGGAATAAATATTTGTAGAAAGAACTGATGAATGGTCAGTGTGTTCCCTGTATAATCCTCAATTCTTTGTTTTCCACAAATATTGTTACACTGTATTCAGCACAAATGCAAACATCTAATCTTTTTCCTTGGTGTATTTGTTCACTATCAGTCAATTGTCTCAAGGAAGAGATTTCCAGTTCAGACTCAGTCAGTGAAATCCTTGGCTTCTGCAGAAATATTTTGCAGAGGGAGTTGAGTATTTTTCTGAAGTTATTGAGGTTTTCCACATTCTAAAGTTTAGGTAAGGCTAGGCAAAGAAGAGAAGGATCTGTGTGATTTCTGGCATGTTGGGGATCTCCCTGCACTAAAACCAGTCACAGTCATGACTAAAGCGGTAAGTACTAGGAAGTTGCTTAACATCTAAGTTATGTAACTTGCCCAGGGTCAAGAGCTAGTATCATACCAGAATCTAAACTCTGGTCTTCCTGACTCCAAACGTGGCATTCTAGTCATTATTACAGGCTGCCTACTGTGTAACGAGTTGCCTGTCCCTTCTTCTAAGGACGTGGTGTTTTGGAAAAATTTCAGGGACTGTAAATTAGTGTCCTTCAGTTTCTAGTCCCATTTCTGCAGCCAAGTAGTTTGTATAAGCCAGGAAGAATGACTTCCACTCTCTGGAAATCAGCTTCCTATTTGTAAATGAGGGGGTGGGACTTGATGATATCAAAGGTCCCTTCCAGTTCCAATAGTAATACATTTACTTATTCAGTGGTGAGGACGTTATTTTTAGAAATTCCAGATTGACTCTTTACCAGAGTGTTAAAGCAAAGAACCCAGGAAACACTTGATGACTGGGTTGGTTAGAATTGGTCTTGCCTCTTTCCCAGGACTTCACTTCTTTTGCCTAAGAACTGAAATTGAGGAGGACAGTCAACCTTCCCAGTCACCCTGGCCTCCGCCTCCTGCCCCTTTTCCCAAATACTGTGGGGCTGGCTATTGCAGCTTTCCCAAATGTCTGTGAACTCAATGTAGCCTAGCTGCGACACTCCCCTTTCCGAGAGTCTATTTGAGCACCCCCTTTTCCGTGGTTCTTTGGAAGTTCCAGTGCTATAGCTCTGTGTGTTTTCCAAGATTATAATTCCCTTGCCCAGATTAAAGACCCTTTATTATAACTACTTTAGTATTTTCATAATTGTTCCAGACTGACAGTGCCATACCAATTGAACTACCAAAGGATTACTTTATAGAGCTAAAAATAATAATGATGATGAAATTCATTGAGAGGAACAAAAAATGAAGACTCTCAAAGGAAAGGATGAAAAAAGAAGGAAGGGATGCCTAGAGGTACCAGGTCTCAAACTTTCATATGGAGCAGTAATCATCAAAATAATTTACTACCAGTTAAGAAATAGGTCAATCAGAGGAATTAGATACATAACATACAGAAACAAACTAACCATTAGTCTGGTGTTTGATGAACTTAAGATCCCAGTTATTGGGATAAGAACTCACTATTTGACAAAAATTGTTGAGAGAACTAGAAAATAGTAGAAACTAAGTACAGGCCAACATCTTATGCCAAGATATACTCCAAATGAGCACATGGCTTTGCAATTAAATTAGAGCCATTATCTTTCAGACCTATGGATTAAAGTTCACATCTTTAAAAAAATAAAAGGTAGAAAAGGGTGCAGAAGATAAAGTGAGCAATTTTGGTTATATAATTTTTAAAAATTTTTCCACAAACAAAACCAATGCAGAGAAAATTAGAGAAGCAGGTAACTGAAGGGGAAAAAACTTTTGTAATAAGTTTTCCTAATAAAGGTCTCATTTCTAAAATATAAAGGGAACTAAAACAAATTTGTAAGTAGTGCCATTCCCCAATTGGTTGAAGGATATAACCCAGAAGATTTTAGTAGAAGAAAACCAAGTTGTCAATAAGCATATGAAAAAATTGCTCCAAATCACTAATAAATAGAAAATGGCAAATTAAAGTCCCTCTAATATTCTATCTCATACCCATCACATTGATAAAGTTCATGAAAAGGGAAAATGGTAAATGCTATTGGGGCTGTGGGATGCTAACCTGGGAAAAACACAGAACTACTAAAGTAGTCAGAAAAAACCAAGTCTCTAATCAGGAAAGAGTGTTCAATAATTCAGCCACCACACAGAGCCAAAGGCTCTGGCACTCTGGCAATGGCATCTCTGAGAGGATCACTACGCCAGATGATTCTCCAGAGAACTATAGAATTTAAGGAACTTGTATACCATTTGGGGAACTAAGGACAGGGAAGTATGATTGATTGGCATTACCATGGTTACAAGGAAATGAGAGGTCCAAACTACACTGATGAGATACAAACAGGTCTGGGGAAGAAACTGTAGTCAGAGGCTGGGGCATCAGGGAATGGTCTACTTACAATAGATATTAAAAGGATGGTTCCAGCACAGGTGATGGTCTTCTTGGAAACTTCTAAGACTAAAAGGGTACTTAGTATTTGCTTAGACCTGCTAGCCCCACCTGAGCTGGGATTATCAAGTTCTTTAAGGCCTATTGTTCAGTCTGAAACTAGGAAGTATGGTATATGGAATATTAGTTTCCCAGGTTCTATTGTTCTTTGGAAAAATCATCTAGCACCAGTGCATTCTCCCAGGGATATGTCCCCAGAGTCCCAGGATGTTATCTCTGAGCAGTTTCTGGTGCTTGGCTCTGGGATAGCAGCTGATTACTGGACCTATCTCTTTCTTGATTAAAGCCTTGGTTTTTCTGACTACTTTAGTAGTTCTCTGTTATTTCCAAGGTAACAACCCATTTCTTCTTAAGAGTTGAACGGGGGGCAGCTGGGTAGCTCAGTGGATTGAGAACCAGGCCTAGAGGTGGGAGTTCCTAGGTTCAAATCTGATCTCAGATATGTCTCAGCTGTGTGACCCTGGGTAAGTCACTTAACCCCCATTGCCTAGCCCTTACCGTTCTTCTGCCTTAGAACCAATACATAGTAGTGATTCTAATCAGAGTCTAATGGAATTTAGTTAATGTCCTAGTATTCTTGTCATCATTAATACTGTTGGTAGTGTAAAGGCTAAATTAGGAGTTTTGACAAAATAAGAAAGCAACTTTTAATAATGTAAGTTTTACTTCTTTTATTTTTTTTTTTGAACAATGAAACTTCCTTTCAAGGAACCATTTAATCTATTTCCAGAGAATTAAGAATTCGTCAAAGGAATTGTGCCAACTGACAGTATATTTATACATCCTTGAGACAGTGGATAAAAATGTTTATCTCAAAGTAAAAATAAAATATTTGCTTATAATAAATAAAGTAAGTTTTAATTAGAAATATGGTAGAGTTGCAAATTCATATTATCCCTTTAAGCCAGAGAAAAGAAAACTTCTAGCAGCTTTTAACAATTAACAATTTAGTTTTATTAAAATAGAGATAGTAAAAGAATATAGTAAAATGAATATAGTAAAGGAGAGAAATATAGGAAAGAGGTAGAGAAAGAAATTGCCTAACCTAATACCTAACTAGCTAACTACCTATAACTGCCTATGACTACTGTTAGAGACAATCCAGCTGATCACCCTTCAGCTGAACTCACCAGGTAGAATATATATATATATATATATATATCCCAACCAACAAACTAACCACCAACTAATCACCACACCACCAGCAACCAACCCTCAAAGAACAACTACCAATCACCTCCCAACTATAAGGATGATATTAGGAAATAAGTATTATTTAATTAGTTTAAAGATAATAAGTAGAGAAGCTGCTTGAGGAAGAATTCTGTTTTCAAATAGAGCTGAAAGAGAGTGTTAATTTCAACTGTTGTCAGTTATAACCATTATTCTATGACAATTACACTCTCTGGGTGTGGCATTCCAGGAGGGGCTTCTGGCAATCAACAGAGCCACATGCAGCTGCTTTCTCTCTCTCAGGGCTGGAGAAGGTAATATCTTTGCCCCTCTCTATCTCGGTCTGAGTGAAAGACTTGAAAGAGTGGAGTGTTTTCTTTTTCACCTTGGGAAACACTCTTCATTTATCTCAGTGATTCCCAAAGTGGGTGCTGCAGCGATCCAGGGGAGCGGTGATGGCCACAGGTGCATTTATCTTTCCTATTAATTGCTATTAAAATTTTTTAAAAAAATTAATTTCCAGGGGGCTAAGTAATATTTTTTTCTGGAAAGGGAGTGGTAGGCCAAAAAAGTTTGGGAATCACTGATTTATCTGTTACTGTCTAACAATTGGTTAAACTGTGAAAAGACCAAACAAAACCTGGTCTTTGGTTTGGATTCTGAGTCTATTAAGACTCAGAGTCCTAACCTGATTCTTGTGGAGACTCAATCTGCTAGCCTTCGTTATCTTTGTAACTTAAAGGTGAAGTTAAGAGTTACAGTGGTTGGGTTTGTTTAGAATAGTATAAATTTGGTTAGTTAGATCAGGGAGGATTAGCGTAGCCTATGAACACAGGAGAAGCAGTTCCTTGCGGGACCTGGGAGTTTATTTGGTTGGAGTTAGAATCCCTTAGAATTAGAAATCCTTTTTCTCATATATATATATATTTAAATTGTTTATTTTTCATAAACAAGAGTCTCTTTAGCATTCCTTGCACCTTGCTTTGCTTGCCCTAATTTTATTTATTTATTTATTTATTTTTTTTAAACCCTTGTACTTTGGTGTATTGTCTCATAGGTGGAAGAACCTAACTTTATTTTTATACAACCCAAAAAAAGGTCAAAAAGCCCTCTCAGTCCTTGAGCTGGCCTTTTTATAACCCCCTCTTACCTCACTTCCTGTCTCTCTGGTTTCTACTTCCTTTCACTGTGGGCTGGTATATCTTTATATATCTCTATGGTAAAAGGACCTCAGGTCCCCAGTTAAATTAGAAGAAAGGGATTAAGAATTCTCTTTTACATTCCCCACCTGTGATCCTTTGGGAGCTTAGTCTCCCCAATGGATCATTTAAACATAATTATCTTATATCTTTAAAAATCTTCTAGTTAAAGGTAATATGAGGAAAAGAGAGAAAGAAAAGAGAAAGAAAGCAAAACCAATGGTATATAGGCTCATTGACAAAAAGTAAATTAGGGGGCAATTCACTTTGGCATAAAAGTTTACATTCATTAAATGCATTCAACCACCTTCAATTCAATCAATACTTCCCACAGTTTATTCTAGATCTTCTTTGCAGTGTAGGTTTCTTTATGGCATCTTCTTAAAACAGTTCATTTTCCTTGAATCAGGGAGCTAGTGAGCTTCTTTTCCTGTAATTTCTCAAAAAATTTTAACTCTTGAATTTTATAAAATACAATGCCCAAATTATGAAATACAATCTCTAAATTACAAATAATTACAATTACAAATAATACAGTCCTAAACCTTAGATTTTTTTACAAAAATTATACTCTATGGAAAATAAGAACCTAGAGATTTCAACTTAAATCTAACAAATGCCACATAATAATTATACATACAATCCCCCCTGAGGCGGGAATTGGCCAACATCTGATTCACCAGATTTGTAACACTTATAATTTATGGTACCAAAACATAAAAAAATATAAATTATGTGTATAAAAATTATACATTTACCCATTGATTAAACTTATTCTATTGAAAAAATAAAAAAAATTCAGGAGTTCAGCATCAGTCAAAATAGTATCCAGTTGTCTATGGACTTTTATCTCCAGTGCATATGATGGGATACAGTCAATCAGTTTGTATGGAAGGTACTTGTTTTACGTGTGAGCAATGTATACAAGAGTTCTTTTCTCCAATTTTAATAGCTGTTGGAGTGGTTAACAGTACATCAAATGGACCTTCCCAGGTAGGTTGAGTTGCTCCTGTGTACTGGAAGTTCTTTATGTATACTTTGTCTCCTGGGTTTAGATCATGAAGGAAAAGTCTATAGCAGTGATGGGCAAACTTTTTAAAGAGGGGGCCAAAGGAAAGGAAATGCTCATATCAATCTGTTTCTAAGGCAACTCTTTTAAAGTTTCAATGTACTGTATCCTACTCATTGTATTCATCAGAGTAGGAATAATGTCGCGTGGCCAGATAGAACATTTCAGGGGGCCGCATCTGGCCTGTGGGCCATAGTTTTCCCATCACTGCTCTATAGTCCTGATTGTACTGCAGCTCCAGATTCTTGAAGTTCTCATAATGGTGTCTTTGCTAGACAAGGTTTGCTATTCTGTGGTGGGCCTGCCTCTGCCAGCATGTGTTCTTTCCCAGACTTACATTTTTGTATTTTGTATAAAGGAAACAATAAAATATTTGTAAATGGTGGGGAAAAAATGTTCCTTTACCCCCAGAAAAAAAATCTGTAAATACTGTATATAGGAAGCAATAGAAATATCTCCCCCTAGTAATGATATATATATGCAGGGGGAAAAGGCATAGCCTGTATAGTTGGATGTCCAAAAAGCATCTCAAATGGTGAGAAGTGTAGATCTCCCTGGGCTTGCTTTGAAGATAAAATAGAGCTAGAGGGAGAACTTCAGGCCATTTTAAATGAATATCAGTGCACAATTTTTCAATCATAGTTTTAAGATCTCTATTCATTCTTTAAACTTGGCCTGAGCTCTGGGGATGATAAAGTACATGGAAGAGTCAATAGAACTGAATTCAGAATCTGTTTTACTCATCAAAACTTATCTGGAAGCTCCAGTGTCTAAGAGGCAATCATAATATGTATTTCCAACTTTTAGGATTACATGCAGTTCATTATTATGTTGGAGAGAATGGGCTGGAATAACTGGTGTTAAGATATCAGTGTCTGGGAAATCAAAATTTCATTCTCTGATTCCAGAATCCTTTCTCCCCTCTCAGACCTTCATAAAGGTCATTGGTCATTTCTCTGGAGTTTCTCTCATTGAGGGGGATTTCTATTCTGAGTATAGTGTGGACAAGTCCCATTTTGGATATATTGTTCTGAGTTATCATTTGACCCATTCAGGTTATTATTTCTAAATGTGTTTCTATTATTGTTATTATTTCTAAAGTTGTTGTTATTTCTTAAATTACCATTATTCCTAAAATTTATGTTATTGAGTACCTGATTCCAGTTTCTACAGTTTAACATTAAGTGACCCCTTTTTCCACATAAGTAACACATTGGTGTTTGATATCTGGATTTTTGCAAAGGGGCTATAGCCACTGCTCAATTTGCTTTTTGTTTTTCAATTTCCTCCTTTAAACTTTTAATTTGTTTCCTTAATGTCTCTATTAAGTCATATAATCTTTATTTTTATGACCATTAAATACATAAACTGCTACTTTCCTCAATTCTTCAAGGTCCATATTAGCCCAGTTCAGACAGTTGGTTTTAAAATAGTCTTTGACTACTTTACAACAGTGTTTTTACAAATGGTCTTCTTATCTTAGTAAGTCTTTCCATAAATTAGGACAGATTTTCATCACTATTTTGCTTAAGATTTCCAAATTTTGTCCATATATTAGGCCTATCAGAACAGGCTCTTATTGCTGTTAAAAATGCCTCTCTAACCTGGCATAATCTTGTGTAATCTTGTCCATTGTTGGGGTTCCATTATGGGTCTTCATTGGCCCAATGAACTGCTCTCCTTCCCTGAGCCTGATTGACAAGAGAGATGATTTCATTTTTCTCTCTGTTAAAAAAGCTTGGAGCAAATTTTCCACATCCCTCCATACAGGATTATAAGTCTGGTAAATGCTCTCCAGCTTTTTAATAACTACAATAGGCTCATTTCCAAAGAAAGGGTATATTGCTTGAGTCTCTCACTATCTTGCAGGTTGAAGGGTGTATGATGTCTAAGCGAAACTACTTCTCCACTCTGATTGAAGATGGGTACTTCTTTTAGGAGGAATAAGCCTATAACTGAATTATTTTCAGTTTCTGCCTCTTGGCTTTGTGTTTGAGTTGCCATAGAGCAGGTAATGGGTATAGCAGGGAAATAGGTTGGATGGGAGGATTTGGGGGAGTTTGGGTAGATTTAGAGATGGTTAGAACAGGATTAGAGAAAGAGTGGTTTGAATATGAGCAGAAATGCTCTGAGCAGGACTGGGAAGAGAATGAGTTAGCTCTAATGATGAGGGAGTATTGAGAGATAAATCTCTCTTCTTACTCTAGGGATTTCTCAAGCTTTTCTCAATGCTTTTTTTTTATAAGCTTTGAGATCCCCCAGACTCTCCTCCAGCTTCTTTTCAAGGTGACTCAGTTATTTTCTAGTTTATCTTCAAGGTGAGTTTTTAGTTCAGCAAAACTATTATTCTGTTTCTTTCTGAGGATGAATAGGCAAAATGCCAAGCCTTCTATTGCTATAAGTGTAAGAATCAAAGTTGCAACACTTAACATATGTTAAGATGTAGGACTCTTCAAACTACACTGCCAGTCAGGTACCGCAGGTTGGCCATCATCTGGCTCACCCATATATTCCTGAGAGTGAAGGGAATGACAGGCACTTCCCTTGCATATAAATCTGGTCCTTTTTTCTCTCTCATAGAATGGCAACTTCCTGTAGTCTTTGCTGCAAATATGTGCAGTATTACTGCATTGTGTCCTACAGACTAGTAGGATGGAAATTATGTTAATTGGACCATAATACAAGGGCCTATTATGAAATTATTTTTATTCAGAAATTTTATATGCATAGCTTTTGATATTTCGATTCTGATTTTAATGTTTTCTTTTTTCCCCAAAGTTTCAATTTTCTTCTATTTGATTTTCTTTTTTATACTTTTGTTTTTTCTTTTGAATTGACTCATACAACCCCATAACTCAACCATGTATCCTGAGCTGATCTGGGTATTTCTTTTTTTTAAATACCCACATCAGGGGGGTTATATTTTTATAAAATCCAAGATTTAATTGTATTTTTATTAAATCCAAGATTTAATTTTTTGATTTTGTTCGAGAAAAATTATCAGGGAAAGAAGCTTGCTGATTCCTTAATCCAGAGAATGAACTATTTGTAGAGAGATGCCTGAAGAATCTACATTGAATCAAGAGATCCAGAATAAACTTTGGGTACAACTGATTGAACTGATGGGGTTTGAACAGCTACTTTAAATGTACATTTTATGCCAATAGGGGACTGCCCCCAATTGGTTTCTTGTCAATGCGCTTAGCAATTGGTTTTGCTTTCTCTCTCTTCCTTTCCCCTCTTATCCCTAACTATTGTAGTTAGAAGAACTTTGTGGGTATAAGATTATTATGTAAAATGATCACTTAGGGTGACTAGGCGCCCAATATGATCATCAGGGGGAGATTGTGTAAATGGAATTAGCTCAAGCTCATTCATAGTTAAAACTCTAGCCACCAGAGATAATGTCATCCCTACCTCCCTTAGTGGGGAAGGGAGATGAGTTACCCATATGTGACAATAAGTAACAAATCAAGTACAAGGGACTGCCCTTTGGGCAGTCCAAATCAGTATAGAGGCTGCCATTTGTCCACTTGAATTAGAAGTGGACCCACAGGAAAGTGACGAAAGACACTATCTCTCTTCAAGTATGTTGGTAACTTCCTGTGGAGACAGTTCCCGCTTTGAACTTGGTGCTGAAGGATCTCGGCTGAGACCTCAGGCAGCTTCTACTCTGTATTGTCACGTGGGTAAGTTAGGCTGACTTCCTTGGGCCTACCTTGGTGTTTCCAGACTCTCTACCTTAAGTAGGCCTCTTGCCTCTCTGATTGCCAAGGCCTTGTGGCCCGTAGCCTAGTTTGATTAGCCTTTTAACCCTCTCTCCGTCTGGGCCTCTGCAGGTCCGGACTAGCCTCTCCCTCTCTCTATTTCCCTACCTTCTACCTTCCTAATTGTAAATAAGCTACCATAAAACCCATCCTGACTTGGGTCTATTTTAATTATGGAATCAATCTGAATTATTGATTCCCAGAGACCACACCTTAAAATTTATATCTGCATAATATCTAATTTCTAAAAATAACAGTTCAGCACCATATAAAGCCACTGTGATATATTCTGTTGGATAATGAGCATCCCAATTTGAACTAGACTGCTCAGAATTATATTTATTCTAATTGTTAATTTTGTTTGCAGTTCTACTTTCTGTCAGTAGATGGTGCTGTTTAACATAAAGGATCAATAGCTGTACCGGAATTAATTGCTAGGAGCTTAACTTAGGGATAGTTTGAATAAAAAGTAAGGAAAATAATCAGAAGATTGTAGGTTTGACTCCTGGCTGGCTTACCAATTAAATGTGAGGGTTAAATTAAAAGTTTTTTTTTTTTTTAACCCTTGTACTTCGGTGTATTGTCTCATAGGTGGAAGAGTGGTAAGGGTGGGCAATGGGGGTCAAGTGACTTGCCCAGGGTCACACAGCTGGGAAGTGGCTGAGGCCGGGTTTGAACCTAGGACCTCCTGTCTCTAGGCCTGACTCTCACTCCACTGAGCTACCCAGCTGCCCCCTTAAATTAAAAGTTTTGACAAAATAAGAGAGCAGCTTTTAATAACTTAAGTTTTAATGAAAATATAGTAGAGTTGTAAATTAATATTTTCCCTTTAAGTCAGAGAAAAGAAAATTTCTAGCAGTTTTTAACAATTTAGTTTTATTAAATTAGTGATAGCCAAATGAATATAGTAAAGGAGAGAAATATAAGAAAGAGGTAGAGAAAGAAATTGCCTAATATCTAACTAGCTACCCTATAACTACCTATAACTGCCTATGAGTGTCATTAGAAAAAGTCCAGCTGATCACCCTTCAGCTCAGCTCACCAGGCAGAATATATATATATATATATATATAATCACCAACCCACACCACTAGCAACCCCAAAGACCATCTACCAAGGACCAACTACCAACTACCAATCACCTCCCAACCCAAAAAAGGTCAAAAAACCCTTTCAATCCTTGAGCTGGCCTTTTTATAACGCCCTCTTACCTCACTGTCTCTCTGGTTTCTACTTCCTTTCACTGTGGGCTGGTATATCTTTTCACATCTCTATGGTAAAAGGACCTCCAGGTCCCTTGTTAAATTAGAAGAAAGGGATTAAGAATTCCCTTTTATAGTACTAAAGTTAAAACAAAAGGTTTTGCTGTGGGGAGGTATAAACAAATGGAGAGAGAAAGAGAAAGGTAGAGTGTTGGGGAAAAAAAGAAGTGAAACAATCTGGATCTATAAATCTCCCAAACTCAAGAGAAGTATTCCTGCCTATTATGACCCTGCTCACCAACTCTTCCCCATCACTGCCACTCTTGGGAGAGTGTCCAGGACTTTTCCTTTCTCCACATCCTGCTGTGGTGCAGCCTCCCCTTCCTGCTTCTGTGCCTGGCCCAGAATTCCATGGGAGGTGGGATTGGGGGAGTAAAGAACCCTACCCCATTGCCAGGGCTGTATCCAGAAAAAAAAACCCAAGACTTTTTTAGGTGATAATTTTTTAAAACTCGTAGTAGAAAGAGGAAAATTAGGACTCGAACAACTGACTTTCTTCAGCCAGATATAATCTCAAAAGATATAATATTGTTGTATTTTGTCCCTTCCTTTTAATCTTTCCTTCAGGATTAGAAATTTGTTATGCTCCTGACTATTTCCTCTCCAGGATTATTCTCCCTTTTAACTGCACACCATCCCCCTTGTATTTCTACACCAAATTTTTTGTGGGTGGGGGTGGGGGTGGTGTGTATGTATTCAAATCCCTCTTATCCTTTTCTGGTAAGAATGAGATTCATCTGATGAATGTTCCCCTCAGTCCTTCGTGTTTGTATATACATCTTCTCACACACTCCACATAAGAAATAGCAAGGCATCCTCTGTTTCTCCTTTTATCTTCCCTTCTCTTTCCCCCTTTCAAACCCTCAAAACAGAACCAATCAACCCCCAGGATCTTTGGATGTTTTTTTTTTCTTATTTATCTCCTTTAATGTCCTTTGAAGACATTACATTTCTGAAGAGACATTTATTTATTCTCCTCATTAGACTGTTAGCACTACATCATCATACAGTTCTTTCCAATCATACAAATAAATGCACTCTTCTAAGTTTCCTTGGACTTTTGTGTCTATATTTCAAAGCTACTCAGCTTGAACATACCCTCATTAAAAATTATTTCATTAAAAATCCATTTTTCCCTAAAGAATTATACAGCTCTCAATTTTGTATGGTAAATTTTACCATTCTTGTTGTAAGCTTATGTCTTTTGACTTTTGAAATATTGTATTTCAAGATATTCCCCTCTCTTTTAGAAGAAGCTGCCAGGTCTTGTGCAATCCCAGCTATATTTTTTTTATACTTAAACTGCTTCTCTTTGAATGTTTGCAGTATGTTGATTATTATTATTATTATTATTATTATTTATATGGGAGCTCTGGTACCCTTTCCAGTTTTAGCTCATACTGCTCTCCTCCATTCACTGTGTTGCAGTAGAACTGGACAATTCTCTGTCTTGCTCATCTGTCCCAACATGCTCAACATCTCTCTATGCCTTTGCTCATATTGTTACCCTATGTCTAAGATGTACTTTCTCCACTTGTTGAGTCCTACTTATCCTTTATTTTTTTAATTTTTATTAATTTTGGTTTTTTTATAATATTTTCCCATAGTTACATGATTCATATTCTCTCCCTCCCCTTTTTCCTCTCTCCTCCTGGAACTGACATGCAATTCTACTAGTTTATATATGTCTTATTACTCAAAAGCTATTTCCATATTATTCATATTTGTAATAGTGTAATCTTTTTAAAACTACAACCCCAAATCATATATCCATATAACTGAGGGATAAATCATGTTTTTCTTTTGTGTTTCTACTCCCATAGTTCTTTCTCTAGATGTGGATAAAATTCTTTTTCATAAGTTCCACGGAATTGTTCTTGATTATTACATTGCTAATAGTAGCAGAATCTATTACATTTGATTGGTCCACAACATTTCACTTTCTGTGTACGATGTTCTCCTGGTTCTGCTCATTATACTCCACATCAGCTCAGGGAGGTCTTTCTAGTTCATATAGAAATCAAGCCTACTTGTCCTTTAAAGTCCAATTAAAATTCTACTTTCTGTAAAAAGTTTTCTGGAATTAATCCTGGTTGTTAATGTTCTTCCCAACCTAAGATGGAACTTTTTTGTGTAATTCTCCAATATATTTATCATTTTAGATTGTGTATTATTACTCTTATGTGGTGAAGCCTTCCTCCTCAGTCCCACTTAGTTAGTAATCATTACTCAAATTACCTTGAATAGTAATTATCATTACTCCTGTTAAATACCCTCAGAGAGAAAATTCTTGAGGGAATGGATCTTTTCATTTGTCTTCATATCTTCAAGCATCCTTTGCATGTAGGAAAGGGCACTTAATAAACATTGTTTGAATTGAACTGAATCCTTTTTGGTATCTAATGCCCCCTAAGGAGAACAAGAACTGTTTTTTATTTAAAACATGTATTTCCCTTTAAAACACAAAGATATTTTGTGAAAGTAACTTTACTTAGTAAAAAATTTTACTCAGTAAAATTTTGTTGAATGAACAAACCTAGAATTTCAGAGCTGGAAAGGGCCTTAGATCTCATTTAGTGCAACCTCCTCATTTTATAGAGAAGGAAAACTAAGATCCATAGAAGGGAAGTGACTTGTCTAAGGCCTCACAGCTAAGGTGACAGGAGAAGAGCATCTCTTCTTGGAAGTCAGAATGAGTTTTCTCATAGAAACAATGTTACAAACCATCCTTTGATTCTCTATTTCACTGGCTTCCTGTAGTATTCAACTACATAAATAGGCTTTTGTGGGCTGGCCTTGGGGCTGAATCACCATCTCTATGGGAAAATACATTCATTTATATCCAAATACATTCCAAAAAGCTGATTTAAGAACCCCAGATTCTTGCAAGCCTCTAAAGAAGGTTCCACAGAAAATGGAGATGAAAAGATTAAATAGGGCAGCAGAGAAAAGGTACAAAATTTAATGAGTTTTTCCTCTATATCCAACAAAATGAGAGTTCATAATTCAACAAAGTCATTTCACCAAGCATTTATTAAGCACCTCATGTTTAAGGCACTAGGATGCAAAAACAAAAAACAAAGTAGTCTCTGCCCTCAAGGAACTTACATTCTACTAGTAGGATATGACAGATTTGTACACAAATAAGTGAATATAGTGTATACAGATAAGTAAATGTAATGTAGATCTACAAAGTAATTTCATTGGGGAGGGTTCTGGGAAGGCCTTGTATAGGAGGCAGTAGCTAAACTTTGCACTGACAGGCACCATGGATTGTATTAAGTCAGAAGTGAGAAAAGTAATACATTCCAGACATGGGGAACCTCAGCTTGTGCAAAGGTAAAAAGATAAAAGATGGAATTTTTTATACTGAGAACAATTAGAAGGACAATTTGACTTATAGAGAGCACCTGAAAGGGAATAATATGAACTAAGACAAGAAAGGTGGATTCCACTATTCTTAAATAGACTCAGCTACCACCCCAAGAGAATGACCAGTTGAATTGAGAATATGAGAAGTGCATAAAAGGGAAAGACTTTAAATCCCTTAAAAGCTGTAAGGGGTAAAAAGGGGGTTTGGTTGGATAAATATTAAAAGGTTTGGTTGCCAGGGAATAGAATAATTATCAATCCCCAATTAAAGAATAACCTCAAGTCAAAGTGACTTTTTTATGGAAGTTTATTTACAATTGAAAAGAGAGAGAAAGTAAGAAAATTAGAGAGAGGGTAAGGTAAGATAATTAATCTGACACTAAATAATTCACTCCGGTCCCTGGTTTAACCCAAGCAGAACTAACTAGTCTTCAGCCCAAGGCCTGAGGCCCAAAGACCGGGGATGAATGAAGCAAAAGTTTGAGTCTCAGAATCTCTTTTTAAAGAGCAGTTCCTTTAAAGTCCAAGAAGATTTAGTCTTTACACTCATCACGTATAATTCCAAGGGAAAGATTTAAGAACAGTCTCACCAAGTCCAAGGTCTCAGCCAGTGGCCCTCCAGGTCCAAATCATGAACAAGAAGAGCTCCTTCAGATCCAAGACACGAGCCAAGAAGAGATGAACTGAACTCACTGAACCCTCTTTTTAAAGGGGCTTCTTTTGTGTCACTTCCTGTATCTTCCTTTTAGTTTATGTATCCAATCACAACAGAAGCTTTTCTTAGGACTGCCCAGGAGGCAGTCAGTAAATTCTGATTTGTCACTCACTCTAGTACACATGGGTCACAGACCTCCCAATTTGTGAGTTAAGTGGAGTTGTTTACACTTTTGGTGATTAGATTTGAGAATGGCCAAGGTAGATTTAATCTCATTATCACAAAGCACAATGAAGTATTATTTTTTGTATATGAATATTACTGTTGAGGAGATCCAAATAAGTCATATTTTCATTTCTGTATTTCATTATTTGCCAGATCTATGATATCATTGGTATGGATACACTGTCCTATGGAGTAGTATAAACTTAAAAATTAATATGCAGACTTCCGGGTTAAGATGGCGGCAGAGTAAGAAGCAGCTCTTAACCTCTCCTGACCGAAACACACAAAACTCCTCAAGGGGACATAAAAACAAGTCCAAACGAACGGAGGAACCCCACAACAGGACACAGCGTGGAAGGTACGTGGAATCGAGACATTTCCAGGCTATAAAGGGCTCTCACTTAATCGCGGGCTGAGCAACCGCCCCACCCCCACCCCCTCCACACTCATCTATAGCTCCGAACCCAGCTAAAAAGAAATAGAGCAAGTTTGGGGCACCCATCGAGTCATCAGCAGCTCCGGGACCTGTTCCTGAGAGCAGCAAGACTTAGGACCCCATTAAGTCAAAAAACGCACGCGAAATCTGAGCGCGGGAGCAGAGAGTGGACGCTGGGCGCAGGCGTGGGTGGAGGCAGACACAGCCAGGAACTAAAGCTCTGAAAACCTGAGTGGGGAACCAATGCAGACGGGTATACGACTGTGGAAGCAGCGCCCTGAGACTTGTAAAGGAACCTCCTGCAGAGGATCAAGCAAGGGGGTCCACCAGGGGGCTTGACCTTGGAAAAAACCAGAACTCAGACCTCAGGAACCAATAGACCACGAACAGACACTGAGCGCGAGGATAAATCTGAGAAGCTGCTGGGCTAATGATGGCTACTCAGTCACAGGAAGTTCAGAAGAGAAAGAATAATAATAACAAGAAAAAGAAGTCTTTAACACTCGACAGCTTTTACACAGAGAAAATCCAGACAACCGAGCAAACAGAGGAGGAGAACAAACAAGCATCC
>NC_058130.1:53446792-53502428 GCF_016433145.1 Gracilinanus agilis
GGGGTGGACATGATTGAGGGTGTGGACTCGAAACTACCACACCAATGCAACTACCAACAATTTGGAAATTGGTCTTGATCAAGGACACATGACAAAACTAGTGGAAATGCGCATCGGCCATGGGTAGGGGGGGTGCGGGGGGGGGGGTTGAAGGGGAAAGGAGGAGCATGAATCATGTAACCATGTTAAAAATGAATATTAATAAATGTTAAAAAAATTAATATGCAATATATCCAAGTATTATATTTAATAAGATTTATTAATAATAACTTGAAGTAAAGGAAAATAAAAAGCTAGAGTAAAGAGGGAGCTAACCCAGCCATGGTCACAAGAGAAGAGAGCAAGAGGGTGGTGTTACACACAACTTATTTACAAATCGTGAGGACGCAATGGAAGGATGAAAGAAAAAGGAATTTGGGGATGAGAAAAAGAATTCTGGGAGATGGAGTCTTTAGGGTACAACATTCTGATTACACATTTCACCTGTGATCCTTTGGGAGAATAGTCTCCCCAATGGATCATGGAAACATAACTAACTTATAACTTAACTAGAGGTACATACAACATTACAGTGTTTAAAGGGAAATTACAATAATTTGGGGATAAAAGGGAAACAAAAGAGAAAAAGAACAAAACCAGTGATTGCTTCATTGACAAAAACCAATTTGGGGGTAGTCCCATTTGGCATATGAGTATACATTCAAAACAAATGTATTCAACCCCCCACAGTTCAATTCACCACATCCCAAAGTTCACTCTGAATTTTTTGGTGCAGTGTGTGGTTTCTGCAGGCATCTTCATGGCACCTTCTCCAAACAATTCCCTTCATGGATTCAGGGATCTAGCAAGTTTCTTATCCTAAATTACTCTCAAAAGAATTTAAACTTTGCAGGATAATAAACTTTACAGAATAATAATACATTCTCTCCTGAGGAAGATATTGACAAGCACAGGGATCACTCAGGGATACATATCTAAGTTATGAGGTATATGAATCAATTGGCAAAAGAAATCAAAAACATCAAAAAATCCAAACAAAAGAGAAAAAATAACTTCTGGATGAAATATAGAATATCAGAGTCTTATGTGTAAAAATTCTAAGTAAAAGAAAAATAAATTTATAACAGGTCCTTGAATCAGGGCCCAATTAAAGTGATTTATCTCCCATAAGCCTGTAGTAGCAAGTATGTACTTACCCAGTCAGTGCCAGGACTACAGAAAGTTTGCCACACTATGAAAGGCAGAAAAGGGACTAGATTTTAGCAGCAAATGGGAAATAGCATTCTCTGGTTTGATTTTACCTTTTCTCTCAGGGATACAGGAGCCAAGATGGCAGCCAAAGTAAGGTGCTTGATAGAATGTGGGATGGTGAAGAGCTGCCTCTGACATATATCAAACAGTTGCAACCTCAAAGCTCAAACAAGTTCAAGTCCTCTTGACTTGGCTCAGAATCTCCTCAATCCCACCAGGATTGGTTGGTCTCTTTGACCTTGTGCTTGATTGGCACTATGCAGGTTAGCTTTGTGCTTCTTTGGCACTGTGCAATGGCTCTTTTTGTATTCCCTTCTCCTCGAATCAGACAGAATCATTAAGCAAAGTTCCATAATTTTTAAACAATGAATGGCAGGTTTCCATAGTCTAAAGCTTTTGGTTATACATTTATATTAGAGCTAATGGATATTTTAACCTTATCCTAGTACAAAATCAAAAAACCTTAATACTGGTAACATGTACTTCAAATACAAAAAAAAAATGAGAGAAAAAATAAAACTTAAATATTATATTGCACATACAAGAAAAAAACAATAATAAAAATGTTTTAAAAATGAAAAATACATAACTTACTATCAGTGACACACTGTGTCAGTCAAGGAGAGATAGAATACAAAGATTCCTCACCAAAAATGAGATCCATTTCCTTTTTTAACTTAGCCATGATCCACAGTGTGAGTGCAAATGATTTTCACAAAGTAACAGCTTTATAAAACAGTAATACAGCATGTAAAGCACATTCAAAGAAATACCCAAATTCCTGAAATTCACAATAGCAACAAACCCACTATCATATAAGATTCACATGAGTCTCTATATAGCCACTTGCTGTATGACACTTAAAAAAACCTATGAATTCATGGATACTTGACACAAGTTCTACAGATCTAGCCAAACTTTCAACCTTGGCAAAGATATTTTTTAACAAAGTCTATTATTGCCATCATTCCAAAATTTGGCAGAGGAGCCTAGAAAAAACACAAACCTCTGTACTGCTGATGAAAACCTTTTTGGGGTCTAAAATGTCACCAAGAATCTAGTTCATTCTGGTGGAAGGGTAGAGTAACCTGAAGAGTTAAAACCATAAAAATCATCCAGAAGCCATTAGGGTCCTGGGTAATGCTTCCTCTTGAGAATCATCCAGAGGTACCATGCCCCCTAGGAAAACCTTCCCACCTTGAAGATGAGATTATAACCCATTTTGAGGTAACTAAGCCTCTTGGGAAACCTTCCTCCCTCTGGTATGAGACTTTAACAGTGTAAAAGACCTGTCTCCAATATGTCCCACCCATTTACGAGGAGCCAAGGACTAAAATAGTGAAAATCACTTCAGATGTGTCATCCATTACAGTTTTAATAAATGTGGAAGTGGAGAATACAACAGTGCCATTGCACTTGTCTTCAGCTACTAAATGGACCCTTACCTCTTGTTACAAAGAACTCAAAGGCAGGCAAAAGATCAAGTCAGAGGTATTGATGCTACTAGATATCTGAAAATCATGTTTGAAGACCCCTTAAAATCAATTGAGATATTTAGCACATTAAATTCTCCAAAGATTGTAACCAGTTTGATGGAGTCCATCCATCATCTATGTGACAATTAACAAAAGCAAAATGGCACAAAAGGCTGTATAAGCAACATGTGACCTCGATGGATCAGGTGACAAACTCAGCATCCCTAAGGACCTATGGTTTTGCCAGGAAAAGGGTTTGTGCAAGATGTTGATGGGCTTTAACAATGATATGTTCTTCAGTACAGTCATAGGGGAAAGATACAAATAAATATCATGTAACAGAACATATAACTAATAGCCAAAACACAATAGCTTGAAATGATTCAGGGTAACAGAATAGTATTGATTAGATTAATATATTAACTTAAAAACAAAATTAAATCTTAAAATAATCAGCAAATACAATAAGCATGATAGGATACAGACACTGAATTCAAAAGTCCTTTTCTTCAATTCCAATAGATTTCTTCATTATTATGGAGAGGAAACAAAACTCAAAATGTTAACATCAATAAACTTTCAGATCTCTTTAAGGTTCCTTCCCCTCCCCAATATTATCATCCATTTAGATTCCTTTTGTCACACCTCTGGAGTTCCTCATACATGCACTGGGCACAGTGTGAAGAAATCCTATATTGGATGTGGTGCAGAAACTGGGCAGACCAAAATGACAAGGGGTTGTAAGATGAACCTCCCATCTGAATCTTAAGATTAGTCAAGCTATCAACTGCAATGTATCCAATCAGCACAAAAACTCTCATGAATAGAAGTAAGAAAAGACATCCTAAAGCTGTAAGCTGTGTGAGCTTGATAAGGGTCTCTGGAAACAGAAGCTATTTGAGAGAGGCAGGAAACTGAGTCATGCTCACAATCTCTACTTCCTGTTAGTAGGTGGCACTACCCTAGTATGCACTGGCAAGGAGTAAAAGTCTCACAAGGAATGTTTGGGAGAAAAGTTCTGATCCTTCCCCCACATAGGGGTAAAAACAATGGCCCCATGATAACTCAGTCCCCTTCCTCCACATCTAGGAGCATGGAAGCCCTCCTAGGTTAGCCAGACTGGGAAGCTAGACTGGATTGAGGGTGGGGTGGATAGCTTGGATTGGGATGCACCATGCTGTGTTCCCCTGCTGAAAAAATGACTAGCACAAGCTTGAGACCTGATGTGGGTGTGGAGAGTGGGGGAGGGGAAAGGGATTTATACTTCACTCTCTGTAGAAAAAACAAAGGTGCTTCTAAATGGCTCTTGAACCCTCAAGCAATTGGGCAAGGACTGTAGTAGCTCATTGACAGCAGAAATGACAAGGACTCCCAGGCTAAGTCACTTGAATGAAAGCAGGCAGGCAAGGTGGCCTTCAGAAAAACAGCAGAAGTAAGCACCAGAAGTGGCAGGCAAGAAAAAGTGGCTCGCAAAATTTATCTACTCCCTATTCTTTTTTCAAAGGCTTAAAATTTTTTTTTGAGAATTCTATCCTGAAAAGGATAGAATATAAGCTTAAAAATTAATAAATATAAGCTTAAAAATTAATATACAATATATTCAAGTATTATATTTAATAAGATTTATTAATAATAACTTGAAGTAAAGGAAAATAAAAAGCTAGAGTAAAGATGGAGCTAACCCAGTTGTGGTCACAAGAGAAGAGAGCAAGAGGGTGGTGTTACACACAACTTATTTACAAAATGTGAGGATGCAATGTGGGGATGAAAGAAAAAGGAATTTTGGGATGAGAAAAAGAATTATGGGAGATGGAGTCTTTAGGGTACAACATTCTAATTACATAGAAAACAACAGCTCGGCATAACTTTTCATCCTGTTCATGTCTGGTCCATATCATTATGCACATATCTTTCCAATGGGAGATCCACCCTTTGGGTTGGGGACCCTGCTCTAAATCTTTTGACAATATATAGAGACCAGTTGAGCACACGGGCTAGCTATAATCCATCTCTCATTCTCACTATAGGACCAGCTCTCTTCCTATCCTTTGTTTAAAGTCCAGTTAAAATTCTATCTTCTCCAGGAAGTTTTCTGTAATTAACTCTAATAAGTAATTCTCCACTCACCCACCCAAAAATTTCATATAGTACTATTTAAAAAATCTCTAATATATTTATCATGCAATATTGTTTATTATAACTCTCATGCTATAACTCTTCCCTAACCTGGCTTAGTTGGGAAAGCTCATTCCCCTCCTCATACATTCTCTGACCATAAATTTCTGTTGAGAGCCATTAGATGTAGAAAGCCATTAGAGAAATAGGATCAAATTTAGGGCCTGTTATCTGGATTCCCTATGTGACCAATCCAGGCTGAGGCAGTCTTTGTGTTTGGTTCTGGTCACCTGAGCCCCGAAAAGCTCTGGTACCAGCAGGTAGGTTAATCCAAAAACAACTTGATCCCTCCAAGAGACTATTAGGAGTCATTTAGAGAAACAGAGTCTGTAACAGATATTTTATCTGGATCCCATTACAAAATCATCGGCAAGTAAAACTGTGTGTATGATTTTTCTGCACTGCATGTCAGGACACAGACAGAATGGGCCATCTAAGATAAAAATATGAGGCTCCTCTTTTGACTCAGTTTTAGATCCCCACCTTTCTTAGAATTCTTATTGGAGAGCTTTGAAGTGGCAGACCAGCATCTACTGAGTTGATGATTCCTTTCCTTGATAATTGAGAAGCCTGAATCCTAACAAACATTACTTAGATAAGATTGCATACTTAGATTAGAATTGGCGCCTTTAGCAGGTCTCAATTGGTGAGCATCTCCATGGGGTATTTCCGCTCCCAGAGTTATCCCCTACTAAATTGGTGGTTGGAATTTGGCCATTTGTCTTTGCACCTTTACTCTTTAGACTTCAATGGGTTATGTGTGATTTGTTACCCCTTCACAGCTGTGACTCTTTTTTGTATTCTTTGTTTGAAATCAGTATATAATAAACTCCCAAGCCCACAGAATTCAGAACAGCATGGGCTAACCACTAGTCTATTTGTTCTCATTTTCTTTCTCCTGCCTTAACAATCCTATGCCACCAACACCACTCAGGACCCCAAAACCATATAGAGGCTGGCCCCCTATAAATTTCTTTGCTAATAACTTTATGCTGCTTCTCCTGTACAATTCTTCATTGTTTATACACTACAGTCATCTCTCACCCATCAATGCATCTTTCCCTGGCATTTTGGTTAAGCCACAACTTAAATTCTTTAGGGATTGTGGTATATTCCCCCCCCCCTAATGATTCAATTAAACAAATATTTATTATGTTTCTGTTACATTCAAAGCTCTGTGTTAACACTGGATATAAAACAATAAACACAGCACAATCTCTGCTCTCAAGACTTTGACAATCCAATGGAAGGGGGTTGGAGAATATGACATGCATACAGCTAAGTCAGGCACAAGAAAAGGCATAATGAGCTCAAAGGAGAGATACAGAGAAAGAAATCTAGGATATTTTAGGCTAGAGTAACACTTTCAACTGAAGGAATCAGAGAATGCTTCATTGAGAAGGTGGTACCTGAACTGAAACATGGAAGCAGAGAAGGTAGTTGACAGTGTGGTACAGTGGAGAGAGCACTAGCTAGAGAATCAAAGGACATGGATTCAAATCCTACCTCTGATCCCACTACCTGTAAGATTCTGAGTAAATCACAACCTCCGTGGGTCTGAGTTTCCTCATCTGTAAAACAAGGGGGTTGGACTAGATAGCCTTGGTTGTCTCTTCTAACTCTGGATCTATGATACCTTGATATGCTGTGATACCATGACAGGAAATGGGAATGGTATGTTAGTGGAGATAATAGTATGTAGCTATTGGAATGCAGAGAGGCAAGAGATAGGAAACTGCTACTGGTCTAATTTGACTTGAATGCAGAATAGAAGAAGTCCTGTGAAATAAGACTGGAAGTTTGGAGCAGGGTTGCAAAGGGCCATAGCCTAGATGAGTGCTTCTTAATCTTTTTTTTTTTGTCACAGACCCCCTACTATTCCTATGGACCTTTTCTCATAATTATATTCATAAATGCATAATGTGAGAAATGCATAGGATTACTAAAGAATCCAGTTATATCCAAATACTTTTTGATTAGTGTTTTTTAATTAATTTTTTTGTTGGCTACATTGAAATTTACAGGTATCTCTCTTCCTACCTCCCCTCTTTGCACTAGAGAAAGCATCACAACAACAAAAAAAGACACCCTGTCCTAGCAGGTTCTCAATAGAGAACCAAACAAGGTGTGTGAGTAGTGGGATGTTACAATGAGATTTGTACATTAGGAAGATTATTTTCATACTGGCATGAAGGATGAATTAAAGAAGGGAGAGGCTAGAGTATGGAGCCCAATAGGGACAATCAAAATAGTTCATTCAGATCATAATGGCCTGAACTTGGAGAGTGAAAAAATAGAGAACAAAAGGGATGGTTGTGCGGAGATTGGAAACAACTGGGAGGATGTGGGGAGTGAGAAGTGAGAAAGAGAATCTATCAAAGATGACTTCAAGGTTTCAAGTTTAGGGAGTCTGTGAAGATAATAGTGATCTCAAGAGAAATCAGGAAGTTAGAAGGAGAGGTGGACTTGAAGAGGAAGATAATGAGTTTGGCTCAGTCAATGTCATATCAGTAATAGCAGTAATTAATTTAAATGGGAGTGCCTGCTTACCATGAAGATTGAAGATGATGAATTAGAGCTCCAGGGTCCTCAAAATTAGGACTAGTTATATAGCTCTGGGAAGTATCTGCATAGATATGAAAAACATTTCTGAGTGAATTAAGGTCAGCAAAGAATGAATTATAGAGAAAGGAGGGCCTCCAACTTAGCCTTAGGAAATACCCATCTTTATGGAGTGAAAGAAGGATAATGAATTGGTGAAGGGGAAGTCCGAATTGGTAATACAGTACTGGTAAATTAATAATGAATTTATTAAATGGAAAAGAAGCAAGCAGATAGAAGAACCAAGAGAAAATGGCATCCTGGAAAGCTCAAGGAATGGAGAATATCCAAATAGAGGTGAGATACTAACAGTGCTAGAAGTGTTCAAGCAGAGATGGGATAATCATTTGGACAAGTTAGATGAGATTCTCAGTTAGGTAGTGGTTGGACTACACCACCTCAGAAATCCCTTCCAATGATCAGGTTTTCTATGCTGATAGAGTAGTGAATCTGGAAGACTTGAGTTCAGATTTGGCCTCAACAAAAGGAGTTCTTGAGGTGAGATGATTTGAGTTTGTAATGGACCCATACTGCATTTCTTCCAGCAACATAAAAATCCTATAATAGCCCTGTAAGCTAGGGAAACAGAGTCACATAAAAATGAAATAATTTACCTAAGGTAATCAAACAAATTCCTGGGGAAGTTGGGGCTTGAAACTAGGTCACTCAACTTCGGTGTGCTCTTTTCAACTACATGTCATTGCCTCCTGAACTCAAAATAGTCAGAGTTTTATGGGGCTAAGTAAAGAAGACCTTTTGCAGTAAGTGAAATAATAAAGGGACTGACATTGCTAGAAAGACAACTCCCTCTGGACTTTTGGGCTGAATTGGTTGAATTGTAATGTTTGCCTGCACTGGCCAGGATCCAGTTTCAGAGCAGCGCAGTGAAAATGTCCTTGACCTGGAGTCAGGACACCTGGGTTCTTGTTACAGTGCTGCTGTTTACTAAATCCATGAAAGAAGCCATTTAATTTCTTGGATACTCAGTTAGCTGGTTCAGTGTATAGGGTCTTGAACCTAGAATCAGAAAATCTTGAGTTCAAATTCTGCCTTAGAAACTTACTAGCTGTATAACCCTGGCCAAGTCACTTAATCTTTGTTTACCTCATTTTCCTCCTCTGTAAAATGAGAATAATAATATTATCTACCTCCTAACGTTATGGTGAGGATAAAGAGATAATATTTGTAAAGTTCTTTGCCAATCTTAAAGGCTATTTAAATGTTAGCTCTTTCTCCTCTTCTTTCTCCTCCCTTTCTGTCTCTTTCTCTATATACATGTAAATCCTTTTCCTCTTTCTTTGATTTCTTTGGATTATATGCTTGTTAACTGGCATTGTTAGGTCAAAGGATATGTAGTTTAGTGATTTTAGGGATGGAGATCCAAGCTGCTTTTCAGACTGGCTGAATGAATCTACACAGTCCATTAATGTACCTGCATCCTATTTTCCAAATCTCTAAAGGGATGGGGGTTAAATTGGACTAGATGGTCTTTGAGATCCCTTCTAGGGCTCTTTCTTTCTTCCTTCCTTCTGTTTTCTTCTCCCCCATTATCGGCACAGTCTCTCATTACACTATTTACATTGTGAGCTCCTTGAGAGCAGGGACTCTGGTTTTTTTTTGTTTGTTTGTTTGTTTTTTGTTTGCCATCCAAAACAATTACTACGATGCCTGGCAAATAGGAAGTACTTAATAACTGCTTGTTGGTAGCTAACATAGAAATATATTTTGCATGACTTTATATGCATAATAGATATCATATTGTTCACTTTTTCAATGAGTGGGGGAAGGGTGGAGGTAGGAGAGAATTCAGGGTTCAAATTTTTAAATGAATGTTAAAAATAATTAAATGAAAATTTTTTTGAATGAGTGACTGCCGCCCAACCCTTCTGTGAAAGGAGATGCTACCATGAGGACACAGCTTCCCTACGTGGCAATGATTATAGCTCCCACACCACGGTTCGCTCCAGGTGTGGGGAGTTCCATAGTCCCCTCCTTCAGCCAATCAGCAGCGTCGATGGTTTCGACCACTTTTCTTCAGCCCACCAAGCACGTGGAAATCGCTCCCCGTAACTATCCACACGTGGTTCCTTCCACGGCGAGGGGCGGGGGCGGAGGTGGAGGTGGGCGGGTCATCAACGGGGCGGGGCGCGCGTTCCAGGATGCCTATTGGCTGGGGACGGAGTAAACATCCGGTATGGGCGTCGGCGGAAGTGTGAGCCGTTCCCGGCTGTGGCTGTGGCTAGGGGGATCGAAGGCGGGGTTGGGTCGGTTCCGGTCTTGGTCCGGAGCGCGGGCTGGACTTGGGAAAGACTAGGCTGGGCTGGGCGGCGGGCTGGCGGGCGGGCAGGTGGCCCGGCGGCATGGGCTGGTGCGCGGCGCGCTGAGGTGGACACGAGCCTGGGGCATGGCCGGCGCTCGGGCCGCCGCTGCCTCCTCTTCTCCCTCGTCCGGCTCCTCCTCCGCTTCCTCCTCGTCGTCGTCCTCGTCGTCGCCGCCACAGGAGCCGGGGCTTGTTGAGCTGCTGGAGGAGTTCTCCCGGACTCAGTACCGGGCCAAGGACGGCGGCAGCGGCGCGGGCAACGCCAAGGTGCGGCCGGGAGGAGGGCGAGGGGCCGTGGGGAGCGGCAGCTTCGGGGCCAGACCCCTGCCCCCCCCCTCCACGCCTGCTTCCTCTTCCTCTTTCTGGTTTCCGAAGGGAGCGGCAGTTCTTTGTTTCCCCCAGGCTCGGGGCTCCGAGTTTCCCTGGTTAATCCCCTCTGGTTTATCTGCTGTCGCCTGGTCTGCCGGTTTAGAGTGGCAGCCTCCTGAGGGTAGGAACTGGCTTTGCCTTAAAGAGTTTCGCACACAGTTAGTGCCTCATAAATGCTTGTTAACTCGGTGCCTACAAGTTTTTCCCCTAGACACCTTTTAGACAAAAAAAAAAAAAAAAAATCCTTATCTTCTATCTTAGGATGGATATTAAATATCGGATCCAAGGCAAAAGAGTGGTAAGGCCTGGACAATGGAGTTAAGTGACTTGTCCAAGATCACATAACTAGAGGCAGTGTCTGGGGTCAGATTTGGACTCAGGACTTCCAGTCCCCAGGCCTGGTTCCCTTCGTCTTTTTGTTTTTCTGTTAACTCTGGCCTTCCATCTCTATTTAGTTCATGAAGTCAGCATTATATCCATAGAGCATCAGACAGTTTTATCCCCCTTTCAGAAGGCTCCTCTCTCTCGCCCCCCCCCTCCCCATGTTGGCTCATGACTTCAATCATTATAGTATCTGGGTCCCCTACCTTGTTTCCCCCATTTGAAGCTCTTCTTAAATGTTACCTATGTTAATTTGTAAAATGAAGGGTTGCAGCCTTTTTTAATCTTAGTACTTCTGAGACTATCTCCAATTTATCCTGCTATATGTTTATACACGCTTGCTTTGCATGTTATCTTTCCTGTTAGATTGTGGGCTCCTTGAGGGTAGGGATAGCTTTTTAAGTTTGTGTTCTCCTATAACAGTTGAGTTCCTGGCCCTACTATAGGCACTTAATCAGTCAAGGGCCCCCTATCTGTAAAATGAAGGGATTAAACTAGAAAGCATCGTAGCTCTCTAATCTTGGGGTTTTCCTTCTGAGATTATCCCCGATTTATCCTGTATAAATCTTATTTTGTGCCCTTTTGGGGGAGGGAATGTTATCTCCCCTATTAGACTGAGCTTCCTTTCAGAGAGGTAGTCTTTTGATTTTTCTTACTGTCTTTCGAACAGTGCCTGATATATAGGAATAATTAAATTCTTGTTGCTTGCAGAATGTGATATGGTTGTTCCAGTGTACCAGTAGGTATTTCAGCGAATGCTTCTGGGTGTTAGGCAAGCTCTGGCTTGGGTCAGGTAGTTGCCTGTTTTCTGTACCTGTCTAGACATGCTGTTAAAACCTTCTGGGGTTACTGATTATTTTAGCCTAAGGACTTCTCCAGTTAGGACAGAGTATTCTATACCCCTCTGTATCTCAAAATGTCCAGTGTGAATTTGATTTTCTGCTAATTCTAGATGTCTATCTCTATTTAGTTTATGGAGGGTCAGTTTTATGTCCATAGAACATCTGAGGGTTTTATCTACTTCCAGAAGGCTCAGTAATGGAAATATCTTAATATTTGCTCATAATTCTATTATTAACTTTTTTATGTAGTCCTCTAAAGTTGACAACACTTTCTTCAAAATCCTAGTTACAAGTATTATCCCTTTCATTTTTACTGCTTTGAAAGGGTGACTAAGATCTCTTGAGATCACATCTTTGTATTGTTATACAATTGACACCTGTTTGAATTAGAATCAGTCATTTCTTGTAGTTTTTGACAGGTAATATTAATCTTATAATTTCTTTCCCTAGCTTGTAGACAGAGCAGCTTCAAGTGATGGTTTTCCTTCTATCCACAAGCAATAAACATCAAGAAGTTTGTGTTTAGATGGCTACCTCTAGACCAGTGGTTCCCAAACTTTTTGGCCTACTAAGCCCTTTCCAGAAAAAAAAATATTACTTAGTGCCCCCTGTCACCTACTATCACTACCCCCAAATGCACCTGTGACCATCACTGCAGCACCCCCGGGGGGCAGTGGTGCCCACTTTGGGAATCACTGCTCTAGACCAACAATTTGTCACTGCTTGGTGGCATGTCTGAAAGATCTAGGGCCAAGGAGTCTCATGAATTAGGACTGATATGTTAATCTATAAATGCAGTCTTGGCAAAGATTAGAAAGGGACTCTAGGTGGTTGTAACAACAAGCAAATGTATATTTCAAGTAAGTTAACCCATTAATATCCAACATACCCAGCTAAAACAGTACTGTGTGCTTAGTTAGATTTTAATCTCTTTTCAGGTTGAGCGAATTGAGAAGAGATGTCTAGAGTTGTTTGGCAGAGATTACTGTTACAGTGTGATCCAGAATGTGAATGGAGAAATCTGTGGCCACTATCCCCGGCACATTGTGTTCTTGGAGTATGAGAGTGCTGAAAAGGAGAAAGACACGTAAGCAATTACTGATTATAGATATGTAAGGCACTTTGTGAGATTCAGCTGTGAGGCAGGGGCTGCATTTGGGCAATAAGGCAGTATTTTGGGTGTTGAGTATTCTCGTTGCACTGTTTTCTTAGTAAGCTTCAGGAGTAGAATTTATGTAGTATCAAAAAAAATTTTTTTTTAAATTTCTTATCCCTGTTCTACAATTGGGACTGATCTAAAAAATAAACCCAGCAATAATGACTTTAAAAATAAGATTCTGAGGCTTCATGAAATCGTCACTCTTGCTGTGGAAGCCTCACAGTCATCAATGTGGGAACAGATAGATACAAGGAATATTTTACCTAGTTTGGGCCTAAAGAGCCTTGATAAAAGGGCCCATAGTTCTTTAGGGGCCCCAAACAGGGTTTATACAGCTATTGGGAGTGTTCAGCCAGAGGAGAAATTATTGATGAGGCAATATAGGCTGTGTCAAGTCGTGATTCCACACACATGTCCAATAATCCTTAGTGCCTTCTCTTTTCTCCTAGTATTAGACTTTCTTGAAGTCATGTTATTTCTGTTTTGTTGTTTTTAAACTCTTACCTTCCGCCTTATAATCAAAACGTTGTGTGGATCCTAAGGCAGAAGAGTGGTAATGACTAGGCAATGGAGATTAAGTGACTTGCCAGGGTCACAAAGCTAGGAAGCGTCTGAGGCCAGATTTGAACCTAAGAACTCTTGTCTCTTGGCCTGGCTCTCAATCCACTGAACACCCCGCTGCCCTTTGAAGTCATATTATTTCTAATGGTTGACCTTTTTATTTCCCCATTTTAGGTCTTTAAATTTTAACTAGTCTCTTTACCTAAAGTTTAAAAAAAATTCCTTTCTTATTCTTTTAATTGCATTCTCTAAACCCAACCCAACTGGTAGCTTCTTTAGGAGCCCAACAGTTACTTTCCAAGAAAGGAGTGAGACATTAACCCAATTCAATTTTTTAACTTAAAGTTTATCTTTCCCTTTGTTGCCCTAATGCAAAATAGAGGGGTGGGATTGTAGCACATCATTGCCATTCTGTCCATACTACTGGAAGTAGTTTTAGGGTTTCTGTATTAAAACATTTCTGCAAGAAAAGCTTGTAAAGTTAGTTTTTACAAGACTACATAATAAGGTGCTTGAGGTGGCAGTGAGAGTGGGTGTCACCCTTGAAGGGGAAATTAAGGAAAGAGAAACTTCTTGGCAAAGTTATGTAGAAGGAGAGAGGTTCTGACATTCTTTTCTTTTTTAAAAAAAGTAAATTTGGTTTTATCCCACTCTAGATGAAGTTCTGAAAGCGGAAATTGCAGAGTGATTTAATACCTCCTTTTAAAAAAAAAGTAGCTAATAGACATTAGAAAAGGGCTTGAGTCCTAGGTGATCTGAGCTTTTCTTGTTTAGAAGTTAAAAACTGTTGGAGTGAATTTAGTGTCCAGAATGAGTAGTAGAAAGGTGCTAATAAGGTACCGAAGAATTGTCCTAAGCAGTTCTCTTAATATTAGCAGAAATGGGGCCTGATCAGATTTAGCAGATTTAGCATAAATAGCAAGTAATGGCTAGTAAGATTGAAACATGTTTAGAAGGGAAATTGGTAAGTTAACAGGAGTTGGACAGCATGAAATTCATTTTTGTTTCCTACTTGATAATGATGCATCATTGGTAACAGTTACAGGAGTGAATGTACACAATTGGGGAGAAAAATTAATAAAACTGTTATAACTTTCCCTGAACCCTTAACATATATTAAGTGTTTAAAAACATCACAATTGTATCCCTCCCTACTTCTCTATCTCACCTAATCTCTGTTTTGGAGTGTAAACTTCTTTGAAATTGTTTTGTTGTGTTCTCAGTTCTGGGCCCATTTATTAAGAATAAATGCTTGTCTGATCTGAGAAGGAAAAGGATTCAACTTCATTTTTTTTTATGGGGGCCAGAGGAGAGACTGAAGTATTATTTCCCCTTGGCTACCTTCTATTATGGGAAGTGAGTAATGAGTGTCAGTATAGTATATTTACAGGCTAAATAATCTATATACAATATGTGAAAGCTAGCCTTTATTTTGAGGAAGTGATATTTGAGATTGTGTTCTGCTTTCAGTAGTTGTGTTCTGCTTTCAGTAAATGCTGAAACTAGTTACTTAGGTATATTGAAGGGGGCACCATTTCTAAACTTAGCATCTTAGCCATTAGGCAAAAGCCTGCAAATGCAGAGCACATCTTCCTGATGACTGTCTCATCCCTTCTTTCTCTCTGGTGAGTCTTTTTTCTCTTTTTTTCTGTTTTGAGCCAATTTGTAGTCTGCCTCTAGACAGCAACTGCTTATAAATCAGTCATATATTTACTCCCAGCCATGTGGCCTGAGTATGGTCAGAGTACTAACTGTCTACTTTATGTTGAGCAGGTTTGAAAGCACTGTGCAGGTGAGCCGACTGCAGGACCTTGTCAATAGAAGCAAGATGGCCCGGTGCCGAGGGCGCTTTGTCTGCCCAGTCATCCTCTACAAGGGCAAGGTAAAGCTGTCCACATGAGCATATAGAAAGTGAAATGATGAGGCTCTTGAGGCACTAGAGAACCCTCTGTGCACACTTTGCTGAGTGTAGGCCACCTTAAGTTTCACTGCTTCCAAATCCTCAGGGCAACAATATGAATACAATACTCAGATATTTATAGACTAATATTAAGCCAATTAGGGATAAATTAAATACTAAATTAGGTAGCTCTGGTTATGAAGGAAAGAACAAGCACTTAAGCACCTCCTAAGTGTCCCATATGATGCTAAGTGTTTTACAAATAGTATCTCATTTGTTTTTAGGAATGAAGAGAAAAGATTGAGCTGTATGCATATCGAAATAACATAAAAAGGGTTCTCACCAGCTGATGAGCAGTTCCACTGAGTTATACATGTATCATTTTTCAGAATATAGGACAGTATGTTGATCAGTTTGATTTAGGGGAGAATGCTATGTTAAGCATATTGGAAGACACAGTTAAGTCTATGTTATGTAGGACATTAAAAAAGCTGGTTGAAAATTTGGATGCGGTAGCAATGGGGAGCAGTAGGTTCTTGATAGAGAAAATGTTTTAGTTTTTTTTTAATACTTTTAAAGTATTTTTTAGGAAAATTATTCTGGTAATGATTTACAAGATGAATTGAAAGAGAGGTTAAAAGCAGGGAGGCTAGCTTGGAGACTGTTAATGATAATCTATGTAGGAGTACCCTGGTTGGATAGTATGGGAATAAAAGATTATAGAGGAAAACGGCAAGACTTTGGACTGGATTCATTTTTTCTCTTATGTACAAAGATGACCATCTTAAGGCTGGAGAAAGGGAAGCCAGTTTGGGGAAAAACAAATTCAGTTTTGAACATGTTTGGTGTGAGGTAATGGGTGGGCTGGTACATTTAAGGTGAGAAATCATAGGAAATGGGAACTGGAGCCCAGCATCTGAGGTGTATGTAGACTTGGCAGTCTTCAGCATAGTAGTAACAGTAAAAGCCATAAAGAGTAGATGAATTTATGAAAAGAGTATATGTAGAACAGATGTTCTTCACCTGGTGTCTGAATTTGGTTTTTAAACTATTTTGCTAACTCTATTCTGTTAATAATTGGTTTTCCTATGTATTTTTTCATGCCTTTGAAAATCTCAATTTGAGAAGGGATATTGTACCAGACTGTCCAAGGAGTCCATGACACCAGTGTTAAGGATATGTGGTATAAGAGGAAGAAAAAGTTTTGGGGGACTGGGAACATAATGAGTATGATGAGAGAGAGCTGATAAAGGAGTTGTCTTACTTGAAGCTTGAACATTATACCCTGTTGTTTCTCAGGCACTCCTTAATTCTTTTGTTCCCCCCAAATGTTTTATTTTTGCCCATCTCTGGGAGTAAATACAACTTAAAAGCAAAAGACTTTTAATCAAACAGCATGGCAAATAAAGGAGCAAAGATCAGCTCATGAATATAGGAGGTGTGGTCCCTCAAAGGTGACTATATCACTAATGGGGTAGGTCGATTGAACACAGAAAAAACAAATGGTATGGTCATGAAATATATGTAGACTTGTTCTTTGTCATTTTTTTTCCTTTACCTTTTGTCTTAGAATCAATACTGTGCATTGGTTCCAAGACAGAAAAACAGTAAGGGCTATAGACAATTCAGGTTAAGTGACTTGGACAGGGTTACACAAGTAGGAAGTGTCTGAGACCAGATTTGAACCCAGGACCTTCAGTCTCCAGGCCTGGTGCTCTATCCATTTTGCTGCTTAATTGCCCCTTCATCCTTAGTTTTCAAATAGAACCAATGACATCATGTAATAGATGATATCGTGGCTCCAAGCATAAATTGGATGTAAGTGAAGTAGAGTTGTGAAGTCATCAGCCTCGATCTCTTCCAGAGAGTCATCAAAATCCAGTGGTAGGGCATGAGTCAAACTGACGATTGATGGCCTGGGATTCAATGGTTACCTGGCATCATCAGTGTCTAACCAAACTTAAAGCACTCCCCAGCGCCTGCTTCAGACTTCTTTTTTTATTTAATATTTTTTTCCCATTACATGTAAAAAAAATTTTTTTTAATATTAATTGTTTTAAAAATATTGGGCTCTAAATTCCCTTTGCCCCTCCTTCCTTCCTGATGTCGGGCAGTTCAATAAGACACTCCTTATTCTAAGTAACTTCATTGTATTGCATTTTAAAATGAAACTGTTGATGAAATGAGCTAATTCATATTACAGACCTATACATTTTAAGCTTAAGAAATTTCAGTCTGCAATACATATGTTAGAATGTAACATCCATTGGTAACAGAGTGATAATACAGGCCAATACTGGATGCTCTAATGTATTTATTTATTTATTGGTGGAAGTGAAAACACTCTGGTATTGAGAGATCTTCAACCATTAAGGAATGTTTAGGCATCCTAGGTTTGGGGGAGATGTTTGAAAGAGAGCTCTGATTTGTGAGAGGAGATAGAACATACAACTTCTTGTAGGCATTACTCTGCTTTTTTCTTCCAGTACCTTGCAATGCCATAGGCCCACATCATATCTTTTGGATTCATTTGCCTGGGGAAAACTTACTTTTATGGAAGAACAAATGTGACTTATGGGGATCAGTGAGGAAACAGGATTTGTTTTGTAGGAAGATGTTGCAGCTTGCTTTTCTGGCAAGCTATATCTGTCAAGAATACATATTCTGATGGGGGCAGCTGGGTAGCTCAGTGGAGTGAGAGTCAGGCCTAGAGACAGGAGGTCCTAGTTCAAACCCGGCCTCAGCCACTTCCCAGCTGTGTGACCCTGGGCAAGTCACTTGACCCCCATTGCCCACCCTTACCAACCTTCCACCTATGAGACAATACACCGAAGTATAGGGGTTAAAAAAAAAAAAAGAAAAATAATACATATTCTGAGTTAGGGATACCTCTTTAGACAATGAAAGGCTTTAACTAGATCTCTAATGTTACTTCTAGCATTCTAGCACTGGTGGATCATAAATAGGATATCAAGCTTTTCTTCACCTAGACACCTCTACTTTCTGTGACTGGTTCCAATCCCTCCTTTTTATCTTCAAGCAATGTGGTGGAAAGAATATACATATGAGAATCAGGAGACTGGGATTTAAGCCATCTAATCTTAGCCTTAGTTTCTCCTTGTAGCTGGGAGGTGAGTGTTTGCATTTCTGCCTCCCCAGGCTTTGTTGAGAAAGAGGGCTTTGTTAAATTGGGATTTGTTATTGCTTCATTGGAGGTCTTCAGGCAGAGGTTGCCTAGAGTACATGTGGAGGATGCTGAAGAGATGATTACTCTTCAAATAATGGACTTGATGGACTGAAGTTTTCTTCTGAAATGTCCAAGACAAAAAGGATAGCCAGGGAAGCCAAGAAAATAGAAGTAGGGGATATGCCTTTTTTAAAACAGTGGGTCATATGTTCAAGAAGTTAGAAGGATAAGGAAAGGAGAGGCTTAATTTAGCTTGTAGTCAGTCACTGGTAAACTTAGATCTTGTGAAAAACTAAATTGTCAATAAATATAAAGCATATTCTGTGTGTTGGGTACTGTATTAAGTACTAAGGATACCAAAAGGCAGAAGACAATCCCTGCCCTCAAGGAGCTCACAGTATAATAATGGAAACAACATGCAAATAACAATGTAAGCATAATAAAGGCAGAATAAATCAGAAATAAGACAGAAGGCACTAGAATTGAGTTTAGAAAAGTCTTTAGTTGGAACTTAAAGGAAGCCAATAGGCAGAAGGGAAAGTATTCCAGGCTTGGAGGACAGCCTTAGAAAATGCTCAGAATTGAGAAATGGAGTATTTTTTTTTTGTGGAATACTCTGGAGGTTAATGTCACCAGGTTGAAGAGTACATGGAAGTAAGATCTCACAAGCCTAGAAAAGGTAGAAAGTGGAGGAAGTTTTTGAAGGGCTTTAAATGCCTTGTGACATTTTATTTTGTATATGATCTTGGAAGCCATAAGAAGCTACTACTGGAGTTTATTGAATTAGGGTAGTAATATGGTCAGTTGAACTTTAAGAAAACGGCTTTGTTACTACAGAAAGTGTTGCTATGAGTATTTTATGTATAAAGGATCTTTCTACTTTAATTTCTTTGGGAACATATAACCAACAGTGGAATCTCTTGTGTCAAAGGGTGTGGACAAAAAAAATTTGGCAACTGAATGAAGTGTAGATAGAAGTAAAGAGAGATTTGAGCCAGGCAAACACTCACCAATAGGCTATTGCAATAGTTTGCCAAATTGCAACAAGGTAAGGGAATTAATGGATAGGACATAGTGAGCAGGAATAGAAGTACATTCCTGTAGTTTATTAGTGAAAAGCAGACAAGCTGGTACCTAAAAAGAGAAATAGGTTTAACACAAAGGTTGGTACCTTTTTTTGAAGATAAAGGGAAGACCTGTTCCATCAGATATGCCTGGATATTTGATAAGGTACACAGGTTGTATATAAGTGGCTTGTTTGCATCTACTTCTGAGTGGTAGAACTGAAATTGAAGACCCTGTTTTCTCCTACTGCATTCACGCTTTATGCTATTGTGTGCTGCCTCCTTGTGTACACTAGGCTTCAATGCACCCTGCTCATGTCTTAATTCATTGGAGGGAAGAGCCTATGTCAAATAGCTAAGAACTTTAAAAAATGGATTTCTACTTTTACTAGAATTTTGCTCAACAACTTAATTGCCCTTCATCAATTCAAGTTAATTTGGCCAACTGAGCTGCATTCTCAGGTACCAAAAGAAGTAGGTATAATTGCTAAGCCACTCTTAGCGGTCCCTAAAATATGGAGAATGAAAAGTGTATGATACAATTAGAGAAGGACAAATATCAGATTTTTTTTTTTAAGGAAGGGAATGGAATCTAGAAAATTTCAGCAGCCATTGACTTGAACTTAATTTCCTGGGAAATTTCTAGAACTTGTTTTGTTTTTCACTTTTATATTGCCTTTATATCCATATACATCCCTCCCTTCTTTATGGAACCATTCCTTGCAAGAAGAAAAAAATAAGTTAGTTCAACAAAGCCAACATATCAACCCAGGCTCACATTATATGCAATGTCACACACTTAAAATCCTCCCGCCTCTGCAGAAAAGGGGAGGGCAAATTTTTCTCAGCTTGTTTCTGAAACCAAACTTGATCATTATAGTTACACATAGAATTCTTTTTTTTATTCTTTCTATTTGCATTATAATTGTGTAGTTTTCCTAATTCTGCTTACTTTATTCTGTATCAGGCTTTCCATGTTTCATTCATATTCTTTGTTTCTTGCAGCATAGTAATATTCATTACATTCATGTATCACAGTTTACCCATTTCCCAATCAGAAACTTAAAGCTGAAAAGGACCTTAGGGGTCCAACTCTCTCATTTCAGTTGAGGAAACCAAGGCAGAGAAGGATAAATAATTTGCCTATAAGTGATTGAAGCAGTATTTCAAACTTGCTCTTCCTGACTCCCAAGTCCAAAACTCTATTCACTGTATCATGCCCTGAATCTCTGGACATCTTTCTACTCTATCTAGGGCTTTGTTACTACAGAAAGTGTTGCTATGTGTAACTTATGTATTTGGGACCTTTCTGCTTTAATTTCTTTGGGGATATTCCAACAGTGGAATCTCTTGTGTCAAAGGGTGTGGACTCCTGGTTATTTGCTGAGCATAATTCCAAATTGCTTTTTCTTTAGAACTACTTTTAAAGGGATGGTTAGTGAATATCTAGAAAAGGAAGCAGTGATCAAAAACTTAGCATGGCTTTGTTGAGAACAGATCATGCTAGAGTAACCTTATGCCCTTTTTTTTGGATAGAATTTCTAAACAGATCAAGGATGTTGTGACTGTTTGACCTTAACAAAACATTTGATAGTTTCTCAGGTTGGCTTCTTAGAATATTTTTTAGGAAAATTATTCTGGTAATGATTTACAAGATGAATTGAAAGAGAGGTTAAAAGCAGGGAGGCTAGCTTGGAGACTGTTAAGGATAATCTATGTAGGAGTACCCTGGTTGGATAGTATGGGAATAAAAGATTATAGAGGAAAACGGCAAGACTTTGGACTGGATTCATTTTTCTTTTATGTACAAAGATGACCATCTTAAGGCTGGAGAAAGGGAAGCCAGTTTGGGGGAAAAACAAATTCAGTTTTGAACATGTTTGGTGTGAAGTAATGGGTGGGCTGGTACATTTAAGGTGAGAAATCATAGGAAGTGGGAACTGGAGCCCAGCATCTGAGATATATGTAGACTTGGCAGTCTTCAGCATAGTAGTAACAGTAAAAGCCATAAAGAGTAGATGAATTTATGAAAAGAGTATATGTAGAACAGATGTTCTTCACCTGGTGTCTGAATTTGGTTTTTAAACTATTTTGCTAACTCTATTCTGTTAATAATTGATTTTCCTATGTATTTTTTCATGCCTTTGAAAATCTCAATTTGAGAAGGGATATTGTACCAGACTGTCCAAGGAGTCCATGACACCAGTGTTAAGGATATGTGGTATAAGAGGAAGAAAAAGTTTTGGGGGACTGGGAACATAATGAGTATGATGAGAGAGAGCTGATAAAGGAGTTGTCTTACTTGAAACTTGAACATTATACCCTGTTGTTTCTCAAAAGTCATCATTATTAGTTCAATGTAAACTTAAAAGAAGTAGCAAATAGATCTCCAGGACTTTTACCCTGTGCTGTTTAACATTTTTGTTAACAACTTGGATAAAGGCATAGATGATATGCTTATCAAATTTGCAAGTGACACAAAAGGGAAACTAATAGGTTGGTTGACAGTCTAGATCCCTAAACATCTTAACTGACTATACCATTGAACCCAAACTATCAGATCAAATTTAATAGTAATAACTTTTAAGTTTTTACATTTACTGAAGAACAAAACCAAACAAACAAGCTTTACAAATGTAAAATAGGAGAGCAGTATGGCTAGATAGCATTTTTCTCTGAAAAAGACTGGAGAGGTAGTGTGGGTTTTTTTGATGGAAAACATTATATGATACCTGCCTCCAGAATAGCTAATGTGATCTTAGAGACTTAAAGAGAGGCACACAGTTTTCAGAAATAAGATTGTAATCTTCTTGCTCCTGTCAGTCCATAAGCAAAACATTATATTCCCTTCCAGAGCCTGTACCTTGAGAGGATATTGTTAACCCGAAGAGTACTCGGGGGTAGGCAGTCAAAATTAGGAAGGACCTCAAGATCATGCCATATGAGGATCAATTGAAGGAGCTGAGGAACTTACAGAAGAGAACATCAGTGGAGAACCTAGCTATCTTCAAAAATTTGAAGAGCTGTCATGGGTGAAATAGCAGAGTGGATTTGAGGAGAGCTGTATGCCAGCTTGTGAGGGAAAGTTTCTGTTGGCTAAACAGTAAGATCCCATTCCAGTTTTGGAATTCTGTGAATGTACATGTTGAATAAAACTAGATCACTAACAGCAACAATTACAGCAAAAAATACTTCTTACATATAGGTAAAAAAAAAAAAAATCCAGGGAAACAAGGACAATATGGATTGCTAAAAAAGTTTATAGACACAATTCTGTCATTTCTTTCACTTTGTGGGCTTATTCTTATGCTCTTTCTTGCGTGTTTGTTTTGGGGACTTAAACAATATTTTAAAGAGAGATTATCCATGTTTTGATTCTCAGGTAGTGTTCGAAGGCTTTTTTAGTCCATGCAGCCTTGTTGATCAATTTTTGAAAGTTCTTCTTGATTGACTTTGGATTTGGGAAATCTAAATCTAGCATGCTTTTCCCAATTACCTTAACCATGTGCTTTTAGGATGAACCTCTAACTCTGAAAATGCTTATTTACTTCCAGCATATTTGCAGATCAGCAACCCTAGCAGGATGGGGAGAGTTGTATGGGCGCACTGGGTACAACTATATCTTCTCAGGTGAGTGCTCAACAAAAATCTCTCTGAATGAGAAGAATGATGTAGGTTCTAAAAATTCCCATTTAGCTTACCTCTCCTTCTCCATGATAGTAGGGAGGGAGAGAACCAGGCATCCACACCAAGAATGAAGTCATTAGACAATGTAGCAGAGATCATAAGAATTGTCTTGAACTTAAGAAGCAATTGACCTGGAAAGTGCTAGAGCAAAAATGTTTTCTTAATATGGAGCCACAATTTCTGTGTAGCCTCTGCCACTGCTAGTGGCAGAACATCCATGTCTTTCAGTAGTAGAACCCTGACTAATACAGAATATTCTTTCTCTGACAGGGGGTTCAGATGATGCTTGGGCAGATTCAGAGGACATTGCAGAAGATGACTGTACACTTCGGTCAGTATTGAGTTAAAGTTGGGAAGTTGAGGGAGGGATTAATTTACTTTCTGCTATTTTGCAAGACTGAGTGCCCATATGCAAGGTATTGAGTGAGACATGAAGGGAAGTGGTACAGGGACTACACTAGATTGAGGGATGGTTCCTACAGGTAAGGCCCTTGTAGTTTAGTAGGACTAGAATTTAAGTTAGACTATGGCAAATAAAAAGTATAAACATGTTTTGGAGTTCAGAATCAGAAGACCCTTTCCAAATAAGAATGCAAAATTCAAGTGAAATGTTTTCTTCATTTCCTCCCTATAACTGCTCACCTTCAATAAGTGACAGTTCTTAAAAGTTGGATTTACTGTTTCTCACCCGCAAATTCTCTTACCCTTGAACATGGGCTTTTATAGTCCTTTTGATTAGGGAAAATTATACCTCGTAAAATAGTATAGAAAGCTCTTTCATTTTATTTCCTTATTCTACTTAGGGATATGAGGGAAGGGAAAGAGAAGGGAGGAGAAGAAACTGACTAGTTGATTTTCTAAATGTGAAATAAAACTTAGCTTTTTCTAGGCAGAATTTTAATGGCTATTTGAAAGGCTATCACATGGCATAGTCCTTTAAGGGAAGGGAGTTGGGGATGGCATGAGGGTGAAAGCAGTCCTCATCTAGAAAGGACAGTATAGCTATTCTAGTAAAATAAGGTATTATGTGAGCATGCTAACCACTTGAGCTATCCTCTGGAATAGATGAAGAAATTGTAACTGCCTTTGTTGCTTCTTATATTCTGTGACTGTAGGCAAGTCACTCCTCTGGGCCTCATTTTCTTCATCTGCAAAATGAAGAAATGGAGCCCAAATGAACTAAGATCATGGGCTCTTGGAGCTGAAAGAAAATATAGTCTAGTCTAACTCATTTTATGAAAGGGGGAAGTTGGGGTGAAGGAGGAATTCTTTAGGTCTAGGAAGTAGTGGTTTGGGGATTAGAACCTGTCTTCTGCCTTATGGTTCAGTGTTTCGAGTATTTCATATTGTCTTTCTCAGAGCCTTTCTAATAATAAGTGCATTTTTCTAGTTCTTAAGTCCCCAGTTGGATTCACATGCACCTTCTGGCCTACCCATGAGCCAACAAGCCTTGTTTGTTCTTGAGTGGTAGACATCTCAGATCATCAGGTCTAAGCCTGATCCAGATGTTATTTACCACACTTTCTTCCTGAACAATATTTGAATGGGAGAGGGAAAAAATAGGAACAATAGATATTGTGAAAAGAAAATTTAGTAATAATGGCTGTTTCATTTTTCCAGTCTTGCCTAACTTTGTGGTGAATCAAAAGGACGATAGGGAGCACAAACTGCTTTGAGGTTTTAGACAGCCTAAGGAACAGACAAATGTTATCTTTGTCTACAGAAGTATTAGGCAAGATGAATGGACCTGCTATTTTCACAAACAGTTGATAAGGTAGCTCTTAGTCTGTCTCCTGTTAAACATTTCATTTGGGTTTTTAAGTTATATAGATTGAAAACTGACTTAAGGGCCCTAAACAAAAGTGGAAGATAATCTTCTCATATAAATGAAAGTCTCATCCCCCAGCTTGGCTCATGTCAGCTCACTAAGACTATTTTGACTTGTCACAAATAGCTTGCTTCCTATTTCCATGTTCCACAATTGCCATTCTTTGAAATGCATCTTTTTTCAAAAGTCATCCTTCATTTTAGCACTCCCTAGAATTGATTGGTTACTTGGCCTTCAGTCTTTGGATAAGTAGAAACTGCCTGTCTTTCTATGTGAAACTTGTCATCTTGGTGTTCTTTGTTTCAGAAGTGCTGACAATCAACTTTTTGATAAGGTTAGAGGACATGACATCAAATTGCTTCGATATTTATCAGTCAGATACATCTGTGACCTGATGGTAGAGAACAAGAAGGTTAAGTTTGGCCTAAAGTGAGTATGGTGTATAAGCCCACGCTTAAAACAGATGTGTGAAGAATGACTACATGATATTATAGGACTTAGGGCAACTTGAGACCATCACCTATCCCCTCAATCTTAAAACTATAAATTCATCTCAGATAAATTATAATTTTCTATCTTTTATAAAATTTAAAAAGAAATTATGGTTTTATTCAAAAGTGATGCATACCAAAGGCCAATGTGCCAAATAGCAACAAGTAACTTGGTAATCTGGTACAGCCTTACAGTCAGCCTTTTCTTCTATTATGTTATTTTTTTTTAATAACCCATACCTATTTAGAATTAATATTGAGTATCAATCTTAAGGTAGAAGACTGTTAATGGCTAGGCAGTTGGGGTTAAGTGACTTGCCATGGATCATACAGTTAGTGTATGAGGTCAGATTTGAATCCAGGGCCTCCCATGTCTAGGCCTGGCTTTCTATCCACCAAACCAACTTGATGTCCCTGTAATCTTTATTAAACAGATTACTGGATCCTATTTTTCCCCTTTTCATATTTCATGTTTATCTTTGCTTTGATTGTTT
Source organism: Gracilinanus agilis (assembly GCF_016433145.1). Classification (NCBI taxonomy): domain Eukaryota; kingdom Metazoa; phylum Chordata; class Mammalia; order Didelphimorphia; family Didelphidae; genus Gracilinanus; species Gracilinanus agilis. Next base: position 53,472,578 of record NC_058130.1, read on the forward strand.
GTCTATAATGTCATGGGTTGGGGAAGAGGGCAGGTCTGATATCACACATGTGACTCCATATATGTGGGAACTGCTCTGAGCTCTAAGATTCAAATAGAGCTGTATTCCCAGTTCCTCTTATACTCTCACTCATTGCTATGGTATTAAAAAGGAATCACTTTTGTCTCTTTTGGTCTGTGAAGATAAGAGGGAACAAGTCAGAAATTGAATCTGATTCACATTGTCTTCCTGTCTTAGTGTCACTTCCTCTGAGAAAGTGGACAAGGCCCAGCGATATGCCGACTTTACACTTCTCTCCATCCCATATCCAGGTATAGTTCCTTTGAGACCACATGAATGATGGATTTGGGGAGGCTAATGACTAGGCATTTTGATATTGGGTGGGAATGAAACTAGAAGACTCCTATTTCTGAGAGGTAGCTGACCTGTTGTGGATGTGATAGTGTTGGCCATTTTTAGTTAGAGATGACTTATTAGTAAACACTTCAGTGTATCTGGATTCTTGGGGGGGGAGGGGGGTGTGGAACTACAGAATGGGGTGGCTAATAAATAAATGATATACTGAAGCTTTTGATTATGTATGTCTTGCTACACTGAGAATGATGGAAAGAAGGAACCAGAAAGGGAATAGAATAAATTCAGCCATTTATCTTCTCTTGGCCATAACCACCTTTGAAGGAGATATATTATGATATCCTCCTGTAATTTGGGCTGTCCAAGGAGACTGATATGCACAAGAGCACCTCTGGCACAGTCAGAGGCACAGGATAGCATGAAAACGAAATCCAAATAGTATGGTAAAGAGAGTAAGATCACAGACATTATTGAGGCTGTGATCACTTGGACTTTTAGTTCTGGAAAGAACAAGTAAATAGTAAATCAATCCTCCGTAACAATTTATACTTTACATAGTAAAATAACATCTTCCTCACAACACTGTAGACAAATGATGCTGTTGGGTGCCTAGGTTATAACTCCAGAATTGAGGGACTAATACTATAATGTTCCATGTTATAACACTGCTTTTTAAATAAATGTTTGATGGAGGAGATGAGGGTATAGTGGGGAGGGTTCATCAGTACGTGGCTGAATCTCTCAACTGATTATACCCTTATTGTATCTTATTACAGATTCCTATATGCACACGTTTTCTGTCTTCCTGGACAGTGTTTGTAGTTGAGCTGAACTAGACTCTATATCATAGAATTTTAATACCTCTCATTTTATGAAAGCTAAAACCCAGGGAAGTTAAATAACATGCCCAAGGTTACACATATAAGTGGCAGTCCTGGTTCTTCTCCAATTACAAATCTAGTGAGCAAATCATCTGCCACACTACACTGCTTAATGAAGCATGACCCCTTGTGAGGGGGATGTGTTTAGCAATCAGGACTGGCTTGAATTACAATGATGAACCTATTGTGGAAGAAATTGGTTAGAAAGATCCTAAGCCAAAATGGTGGAGAAAAAATAATACAACCCCTTCTGTGCTAGAATTCTCATACACTACCTCAGAGATGACCAATCCTCACTGTTTTACCCTGGCTGTCTACAGCAGAATACATAATCTATATGTACTTAAATGGAAATCTCGGGGAAATTTCAAGAAAAGATTACTTTCTTGATTGAGAGAAGTAGTTCTTGAGCTTTTCCCTTCTCATCTGTCTCTGGTCAGGCCCAGATTCCTCTTGCCAGAAGGATGAGGTAGAGATAGGTTCAGAATGCTGATCAATCCCAATAGGTGTGCCCTTTCCAAAGATGGAAGCTGATCCACATAGGTAGCTCCAAAACATCGGCTGAATGCCTGAATTTGTATTCCTAACTTTGGAAAGGGAGTGGGGTAGCTACCACTGGTCACAGAGGTCCAAGATAGGGAACTGCTTTCTGGGGTCAATATTAAAACTACAACATCAGTTTGGAGCTGTCAAATTTAGGGTTTAGTCTAAATCCCCCTTAAAATAAGTATCAGCACTCCCACTTATTTAGGGGGATGTGGAAGTAGAATCATCAGGAAGTTGACATCTAGTTTTGTTTTTCCTTTGAGCAGCTGTGATTTCATGCCTCTTACCTGGATTACTTGTCTTTTTACTTCTTGGTAACTTTGAAGGATTTTGTGGTGATAAGCATTATGCATTGCCCTCAGTCCTAAATGTAATTTCTTTTGATCTCTTCAAGAGCTATTTTAGAAGTGAGGCCTGATCTGTGTTGAGCCTAGGTCCTCTTTTTTGTGATGATATGAGCTTCTAGGTTTTGGAAAAACAATATATTTCACAAGAGCTCCTAAGGTAATTGACATCTTCTCTACATTTGGGCTTTGTGTCTCATTCTGATTTCCCAGTGAGGTCCCCAAGAATAGCCTGAAGTGTAGCTGAAGATTACTTTCTGACATCTCAACCAAAAGCAATCAGAAGCAAGGCACCAGGGATTAAAGTGGGGAAGTTGGTGTGTAACCAGAACTGAACAGTAAATGATTTCCATCTGTGTCCTGTTGAAGGTGTTTCCCGGGTCCATCTTCTCCAGGTTCCCTTCTCAGGAGGGACCTTTGATATTCCCCATAGGAGTCCCGAATATGTACTTATTCAGAGTTCAGGGCATGACAGCATCATTGCCTTCTGAGGACTTTGGTATAGCGGAAGGAGGAGGGTGCTAGATTAGGGATCAGAGAGCTGAGTTAAAATCCAGCTATATGATATTGAATGAGTCACTTCTATGAACCTCTTAGGTTCTTCATCTGTAAAAGGGAAATGATACCTTTTACTAAGCAGTTAAGTGGCTCATTGGAGAGAGCTGTAAACCTGGAGTTGAGGACACCCAAGTTCAAACCTAGGTTCATACACTTTCTTGCTGTGTGACCCTGGACAAATCACTTAACCTCTGTTTGCCTTAATCATTGGAGAAGAAAATGGCAAGTATCTTTGCCAAGAAAACCCCATAGACAGTATGGTCCATGGAGTCAGAAGAGTTGGACACAACTAGACAACAATCACTACCAAAGAACCAAAGGAGATAATGTATGTATTTTCTGACTCTGAGACACTATTTAATATAATCTACTATTACTAGGATTATTTGAGGATTGGGGCATCTAAGTGACTCTGGGAAGAATGCTAGACCTGGAGAAGGGAGATCCTGGATTCAAATTTGGCCTTAAGCCCTTCCTAACTGTGATTCTGGGCAAGTCACTTAACTACAGTTGCCTGGAGTTTTTCTGGATCTTCCTTGTTTTGCTTGGGACTGACACTTAGTATTGACTCTAAGACAAGAGGTAAGGTGTTTTTTTGTTTTGTTTTGTTTTTAAGGTATTTGAGGCTCTGAAAGCAAATGATAAATATCTAGTTCACAGCATTTTCTCTAGCACTGGATGCTAGTGACGTTTCCCTGAGAGTAGGTCCAGCAAACATCCAAGCACCCCTTTCATATTAACCACAGTAAGGACCTGTGGTTGTAGTAGAACCAGTGGTTTCTAATTTCACTCCAATAGTCTAGTGTGTAATCCTTGGGCATAACAACCAGCTGTGCAGAATACCAGCAGTCTGAGGTCTACTCTGACACTTGAAAATTTTAAACTCTTACCTTCTATCTTAGAATCAATACTAAGTATCAGTTCCTAGGCAGTGGGGTTTAGTGTCTTGTCAAGAGTCACATAGCTAGGAAGTGTCTGAGGTTAGATTTGAACCCAGGTCCTCCTGATTCCAGACCTGGTTCTCTCTGCTCATTAAGCCACTAGCTGCCCCAACTAGCCATTTTGTGAAGTGTTCAGTAGCAGTCCTTTGGTACCTTCCTTTCCTTTGCTAGAATTTACCTGTTGGGATTGGTATCCTGCACAGACTAAAGGAAAGGTAGTCATTGTTCTTGAAGTTAAGGTTCTGGCAATAGAAGTACTGACCCTCTTGACTGGTGGTTGTAAACTAAATTAGAGTTGGGAGACATGAGGTTGGAGGCTGAGGTTAGTTTTACTTGGATCCTCCAGGGCTAAGAATCTTGGCTTGTAATTCAAATGAATCCTAGAAGAATGTAGGTCCCCAAAGGGCATCCTTCTGATTCTCTCTTCCTCTTTCAGGCTGTGAGTTTTTCAAGGAGTACAAGGATCGAGATTATACAGCTGAAGGGCTTGTTTTTAACTGGAAACAGGTACAGGAAATAATTTGTAACTAATTTGGGATTTGTGTGGAGGAGGGTTTAGTGGAGTCCAAGAACAGCCAAAGGAATTCATTTAGAAAGAAAATCATGCCCTTCTCTCTTCCCCCCTCCCTCCATCTCCTTTTCTCACTGTGCTCTTTCTTTTCTATTTCTTTCTTGAATCAATTCTATCTTCTGTTTTCTACTTTCTCATCCTTGATCCCCCACCTCTCATCCTGTTAAAGAATACTTTATTCTAAGACCCTTGCCCTTTCTCAAGCTAATGGGTGCATTTCAATAACAGAAATAGAAAGGGAATTATCCTCAACAATTAGCTTGACATTTAGGAATAGGATTTGGTTTCTTCCCCATTCAGTGAGAAACAGGTTTTGGAGGTTACTTTGTAAGATGGTTGGAGGCTTAGTTCGAGCTGATTTTTGCCTATAGCAAGTCACATTGACAGCCTGAAAATAGTCCCTTAATGACTAACCAACTCTACTTTTTTAAGCTGTCATTGGATGTCAGGTATCTATGCTCTGGAATACTGGGTTAAGAGAATATTAAGGTCTGTTCTCATACCAGCTGAAGATGGTTCCTGTAAACAACCACTCCGTGCCTGTGCTTCTCACCAAGTGTCTCTCTGTTCTCAGGATTATGTTGATGCACCATTAAGTATCCCTGTTACTCTGACTCGCTCTTTGAACATTGACTGGAGTGAGTACCAGGTAAGGGAAGGATTTGCAGGGTACAGGAAACAGATTGTAGTAACTCATGAACATTTCTGTTATCTGAATGAACAAAGTCGGTTCCTCTTTTTAAACCTCAGGGGAGGAAAGAGGAGAGGCAGATGTGGTACAAAATGGATATGTGCCTAACATGTTCTTAGTCTTGATATGTCTATCATTTATGACCTGAGCATTGGATGAATGACTAGAGCTGGCCTTCCTAAGCCTCTGCTCAAGGCTTATCCTTGGTGGCATGATGCTTCTAGGCTAAAACAAAACTCTTGCTGGTCTAAAGCACTTCCACAGTTTTAATTCAGGCTAATTCCATGTTCTTCCATGACACAGGCTATGGGTCAACCGGTTGGGAAGAGTAGCTGCTCCCTCAACTCCACATCCCATTATCTATACATCATCCCTGGAATAGACTCCTTTCTGTCTTTCACATTTTACTAATCCCAGACTTGTTCACCATTAACTAATGTTGAATAATGCTGTGTCTTAATACACCTTGTGTGAAGTGGAAATTTAAGGAGACCTTGAAAATATCAAAGTACATCTTCTTTAACTGTTATTCAAAGAACGGGAAAACCATCAATTCAAGTGGAGTGTATTTATTAAGAGAGAAATGTAGGGCACTGCCTCAAGTCATTGACATAAGGAAAAAGCCCCCAAAAATTTACATAGAGAGGACTTCTTCCTCCTGCCTTCTCTCTGCTATATTCTTATGAGGCAGGAAGGAGTATTTAGTGATAATAGTGTGCTTCATTTAGAGCTTATCTTCTACCTTTTGGAAAAGGACAAAGGCAAGTATGCCTCTAGCATTACTGGCCATCGGCTTTGTTTTCTTCTAGGTTTGAAGGATAGGAGTAGTTTCCATGAGGAAAAGTAGGGATTGGTAGGACTACCGGAAGGGTTGAAGCCCAAAGTTTGGGACTGTCTGTGAACAAAGCCCTAGAGTCGAGAATGACCTTTCCAAATCTTTCTGGGTCCCACCCCAAATTCTCTTCTCCAGGTCTGGTAGTTTATGTACCAAGGAAGGCTTATATATAATTCTAAAAAAAAAAATTAATGTCTTAACAGTATATTCAAATTGTCCCATATGCCTCTTGTTTGTACTCAGTTGTTTGCATGTTTGTATGCCCCTGTTAGACGTGCACACCTTGTGAGCAGAGTCTGTTTTAGACTTTTCTTTGTAGCCCCAGCACTTAGCACAGTATCTGGAACATAGGCACTTACATGTGTGTTTTGCATTGATAAGTGGGTAGGGAAGGCCATCTTAAATCATGTCTCAAATTCTAATAGAGACTTGAAAACAAATCTAATGGCTCCAGAATCCTAGTCAAGTCATTCATCCTCAGTTTTCTGACTGTCATCTAAGGGTAAAAACTTCTCACAAAGTTTTTGCTAGGATTAAATGAGAACATTTTTTTCTCAGCCATAATATTCTATAATAAATGTTATCAGTGTGACCTTGGGAAAGTCACTTAATGTCTCCAGGTTTCTGCTTCTTCCTCTGTAAGATAAGGGTTAGATTGGATGATCTTCAGCTTTCTTATGACCCCAGAACAGTTAACCTTGTGCTTACAGAAGTCTGCCTGATCTGCAGTACTGACTCACCCACACCATATGGGCTCACTTTTCTTCCAAGGGTCCCTGGGCAGAAGAACTAATTCTAGCTACAAGTAGATTCTCTTTCCTCTAGATATTTTTCCCTCTAGTTGATAGATTATTCCCTATTGTAATCAGCACTTCACCACTTTCATGAATGTCAGCAGAAGGGGGAGGTAATTTTTCCTTAAAATTGCATCCTTTTGTCCTTTTCTGGCTATCAGATTGAATAGTGGCATCAACCAGTTGCTTTATTCTCCAACTGCCTAGTGACCTTGAGCAGCCCAACTGCAGAGAAGCAGTAGTCTCCTTCTGTGGGAGCAGTAGCTTTTTTCCCTGCAGAGGTATTGTGTGAAGATGCTTCTAGAGCTATTCATTCCCTGCCTTCTCCCCCAGTCTCCTCTGGTTTTTCCGTAGCATAGGTATCCAGATCGTCTAGTAAGAAAATGTATTCTGGCTAGATTGTCCTTTTGGTGACTTTGTCAGACCTCTTCTTCCTGCCCCAGCAGTTGTACTCTTGTCAGAAATATCCAGTTTTAAGTCACCTTGTTATACATTACTCTGGGAATAATATAATAGTATTTAGATATCACATGTGTGCTACATAAGCACAGCAAAGCTTTGCAAATATTCTCTCAATCAATCTACCACTAAATCTGTGATCCATGAAAGTGCCCCCATCCATAAGGTGCTCTTTCCCACCATGGCCCTTTGTTGGTTTTGACTCCTAGCCTATCTCCTACACACTTCATTGGCATGCTGAGCTCTGTCACTACAAAAAGCATTGTTTTCCTCCTACCCTGTAATTGTACATTGGCTTCACATGTTCTCTGTGATGTTAGAAGCCTCAGGTTCTCAGTCTTTTTCAGCCCTGGGCTTTAGCTTCTCTTGGATCTCCCATCTTTCTTGACCTACCTTTCAGCATTGATGATTTATACCTTCTTCCCCTCCCCAATTCTCTGCATAATTGCAGCTCAGAAGATAGCTGTTCACAGGGATGTGTCTGACATGTTGAGTTGGAGCAGTTGTGAGACCCCTGTGTGTTACTGCGGGTAATGACTTTATTAGCTCAGAGCTGCAGTGTCTGTCTCTGGAGCTGCCAAAAGTGGGTCAGACCTCTCTGGGGGCCAGAGAGGGTCAGGCAGATAAGCCTGCTTTAAATTCCTGGGAAAGCCATTCCAATTACAGGTGGTGAATTCATTCTTGCTCCCCTTGGGAGGCTCTCCTTCCTGGTATTCACCTCCTTATCCATGCAGCTGCAGAGCTCTGATAAGTAGTTGTTAGCCCATACTTCTGGTGGGGAGAAGAGACCAGTAAAACTAGGTCAGAACCCATGAGGAATTGAGGTTTTTAGGCAGACCAGTGTCTTTGAGATTTAGGGTAGGGGGACTAGACCAGAGGAAGCTCCCTTACAATGGTTCTTCTCAGTTCCACGTCTGCTGAAAGAACTTGGGGGTTGTCTATGCCCTTGCTTCTCATCCTTCCCCCAATTCATTATTTCTCTGGTTAAAAGGGGTCAGACAGATAAGGGGATATCACATGTAGTCTGTTCCTCCTGTCTGAGCAGCTCCAGGAAAGGATATAGGGCTTTGGGAGAATTAGGGTTATTGATTATTCCTCCTTTTTTTTTTAAAGGTAAGAACATGTTGGATTGTTAACCATAATTTATGATAATAAGTGCAATGAGTAGATATGATCTTGAATGAGATCATTTTATACATTGTACATTTTGTACGGAATGTAAGAATCTCCTTTCTCAAACCCCTCAAACTTTTTTCTGCCACATTTTGTTGTCTCTTTTATTCCCCTTTAGAGCTGGGACCTGGTGCAACAAACACAGAACTACCTGAAACTGCTGCTTTATATAATCAACAGTGAGGGTAAGAGCCAGTCTCCAGGGTGCCACCCTTTTGGTCCATCGTGCCCCTTCTTTTTCTCATGCATACAACCTACTCATCCAGTTGTCCTGGGCAAAGCATACATATAGCCTGTCTTCTGAGGCCATTGAATGCTTCCCCAAGGTGTTCTGTAAACAAGCTAGTAGTTGTAGGAATTCCCCACTGGGTTATTTAGTACCTTTGAAAATTGTGGTCAGAACATGGAGTTTCTTTTTAACTCATAATAGTATCAATATGCCAGGGGAACTGGTAGTGCCTAGGAAGAAAGTATTAGCATTGTAATGAGTTAAATTTTCTTCCCATCCCTAACCAGCATCCTCTCACCATTTGGTTAGTAAAGATAATTTGGGGATTTCTGGAGAGGGACACATAAAGAGTGTAAAACAAAAATCTTTGACATGTCTGGTTTCTAAATTATTTTTATATCAGCCATTTCCATATATTAACTTGAGGTCCCCTTCCCTGCCCCCCCCCCAAGTGAGTCACAAAACTAAAGCAACATATATCAACTGTGTCTAATAGATGTGATATTCCATACCCATAGTCTGTTTTCCCAACAAAAGAAGGCTGTTGCATTTCCTCATATCTCTCCTGGGATTAAGATTCCTGCCTGTTTGTAATTAGCTCCATAGATGGTTAAAATTGGTTTGAATTGAGTCTTTGTCATATTAGCATTGCTGAAGGAATTGTCATGAAATCTTTAAGACCTCTTTAAGGGGTTCTGGGGATGACTGACATTTCTTACCCACTGGTCAAGATGACTACAGATTCCATTTTAATTACTGCCTGTTCTTTGATTCTCTTCTGGGCCTAATACCCCTCGCCTCTTGATCAGATGACAGCGGGTTGTTGGTGCACTGTATCTCAGGCTGGGATCGGACACCTCTCTTCATCTCCCTCCTACGCCTTTCCTTGTGGGCAGTAAGTATAGGCTAGGAAGCCTCATAAAGTAAAAAGTGCCTTGGGAGAATTTAAATGATTGATTTCCTCTATGCCCCTATGCCTTTTTTCCCCCCCTCAGAGAAGGTAGATATTTGGTGGGATAGGAACTCCCTATTTAAGCCTCTATGAAAGAACTTGTTCCTTTTTCTCCTGGGGATATTGATTTCTATTCGCTTAAACTCTAGACCTCTGAATTGGTTCATTGGGTCCTTGTGATTTCTGTTCTAGTGAAAGTGGGTGACCTTCATCTGCTATCCAGATCATAGCTGCATATACCCTCATGGGAAGGCTATTTTCTGATATCTACACTCTATTCCCAGGATGGGCTGATCCATGCAACCCTGAAGCCTGCTGAGATCCTCTATCTGACTGTGGCCTATGACTGGTTTCTCTTTGGGTAGGTCCCACATGAGCATATGGGAGGATATGGGACCTGCCTGTGTATTTAGAGGTCATGGTTCTCTGACTCTGGGCATGGAAGAAGCATCTGTCCCTTTGGAACAGAGTGCTGAGACATTCACAGCCCTTGACCATAGGACACTACCTAGGATGACTCATGTTCCCACTTGGCTTATTAATTTGGGCTCTTTTGTAAGTGGCCTCAATTTCCCTTTCTTTCTTCAGACACATGTTGGTAGATCGACTCAGCAAAGGAGAGGAGGTGAGTGTTACTTTTTTGTATATCCACCAAATGAGGCAACTTTAGCCATATCTTAAGTGACTTCTTGGCAGGGAGTAATAGAATCCGCTGATTTCCTTCAACCCCCTGTCCTCCCCTTTTAATAGAGAGGTTTCTGGCTTGCTTACAGAACTGGGATTTGGTATTAGGGGTTACCATCCCTGAACCTTTCCCACTGTTCCTTTTAATTTCTACAGGGATCTTTATCTTGCTCTGTGGTCGTAATATGAGCATGTCTCCTCTTGAACCCAGTTATTTCTCAATTCTTGCTGCTTCTTACTCCTACCTCATACTTGGTCTCTTAGAATCTTTCCCTCCTTTCCCTTCCAATTCATTTGTCTTTTATTCCTGTTTCCTAACTTTTTAACATCAGATAAAGATTCTATTCATGTTCCTTGGACACAAACCGAAGTGGTAGGATTAAGGTTTCTCAACAAGGTCATATAGCCTCATCTGCAATGCCTAGCCTGTGCTCTGATTACTCCCAAGTAATGTGGGCTGCGTTTCCTCTTCCTCTTGAAATGTTAAATCAACCTCATCCTCCCCTGATGACCCGTTTCTTTTTGGTCCTCTGAATGTGTCACGTTTTCTAGACCATTCTATTTGTTCTTCCTTTGATCATTCTTCTTTCTTTGATTTTTGTGTGGTCTTTCTAATTCTCTTCTTAAGCCCTCTTTTGAGGCTTTCTGATCTCATTCTGCCTTTCATGTGACCTTTTCAACTATTTCTATACTTACATTTCCTTACCTTCTGTCTTTTAAGGGGCCTTACCCTTCTTAGTTCACAGGCCTCTGACACTGGCTAAAGTCTGGGACTTCGTTAAAGTTATTGGGTAGTTTGGTTTTGTTTTAAATGGTCTGCTCTGGTTTCCTTCCATCTTCATTATGCTTAAGAATATAGTCATTCCAAGTTATATCAGTTCTCACTTTGCCCAGAGCTTAGAATGAATTGTGCTTCCCTGCTTTTATACATACAGTTTGCCTTTTAGACCAGATAATTTCTCCCAACTTCTGAATCCTCCACCTCAAACAGTTTCTCAGGGAAGGGCCTCATCTGCTAGGCTTTAAACTTTTCCAGCATAATTTAACTCTTAAGAAAAGCCTGGAAAGTTAAGAGGCTGAGCAGAGAGTAGGAAAAATTATTCCAATCAAATGGTAGGAGGAAAGAACATGGAACTTCTTCATATCAACAATTCATTTTAATAATTATTTCCTACATGACTCCTAGCAGTAGACCATTTTTCAGCAGCCACAAAAGTTTAGATACAGTCCCTACCCTTGTGGCACTTTGGGTTTAGTAAGGGAATAGAATGCATAAGAGGAGACAAGGTTGAGTTATTTGCTGGGCTTGGAGTTAGGAAGAGCTGAATTTCAGTTATCACATCTAGCTGTGTGACCACATGACCTGTGAACCTAAATTTCCTCATTTGTGAAATCTCAAGATTGTAATGAGGCTCATATTAGAAAGTGTTTAAAGGACTTGGCAAAACTTCAGGTACTATTTAAAAGTCAGTTACTATCTAGGTATTACATAGGAAACTAATACCAAATAATGAGATTGGGATGTTTCTGTATCTCCTAACCTCAAAACCAGACTCACTATTCATGTTGACAGTTTATCAAACTAACTCAACTTTTTTATATGACTCTGGCTCTAGGCATTCATTCTTCTTAGACACTGTGACCTACATATATCCTGTATCTGTCTCTGCAACAGGGTCTCTGCTTTAGGGATTTGGAGGGCCCTGGTGGAACCATGCTGTGACTCCAGATCTGATTCTCCTTCCCCAGTGTTCTGAGGGGGCTAAAAACAAGCAATGGGTTAGCCTGATTGTTTCCTCCTTCCCACTTTTGCTATACAAACCCCTCTGTTCTCCTGCTCCTTGTCAGCAGTCCTCCTGCTGTGTTCATTAATCCCCCCCATTATCTCCTTCCCCAGCTGTTCCTCTCTGTTAGGCTTCTTTCCTGAGATTAAAAAAAAAATGCTTCTAATCCTTCCCTTCTCAACAGCACAGGAATCATGTGGCCCTTTTTAGTGGCAAGGAATGTGAAACCTGGGGAATTGTCAGGTAGAGTTTGAGAAACCCTAACCCAATCTCTTGATCTATGGGGAAAGGAAAATAAGCTGCCTTTGTCCCTCCTCCTGCCCTTCTTTCTGAATGTGCTGCGGATTCCATAGATAATAAATGTCTAGACTGACTTGTCACTTTGTGTCAGACCCAGAGGACTGTCCTTGAGTCCAACTAGTTTTAGAAGTGAGGGGGAGGGGTTGTGGAAGAATAAAGGGGAGCCCCCACTCTCTCCATAGTGTGATGTTCTCACTCCATGGCCTGGTTTTGTGTTCTTCAGATTTTCTTCTTCTGCTTCAGTTTTTTGAAGCACATCACCTCTGAGGAGTTCTCAGCTCTGAAGTCCCAGAGGTAAGGAAGCCTGCTAAACTCTCTTCTCACCTCCAGGGTCTGGGCACTTGCACCACTGTGGGCAAGGGAAGGACCCCAGTGGCCTGGCCCAATTCTTCTTTAATTTATTACATATTCAATAGATTGAAAAATGGGACAGATTCTGAAAGGTCTCCTGGGTTCTCTTGTCCTAAGAAGGTGGGGCTCTAGAGTAAACCAAGCTCAGGCAAAATACCTTGGGATACCTTAAGGGAATTTTAGGTGTTGAAGTTGTATACAGATGAAGAGATGGAAAAGTTAGAAAAGTTTGTCCTTTGGTTCAGAATCTTGTAGTTCACATTGCATTATTACCTTGAGGGTACATGAGCCAAATCTTTTTCACTCTCTGGCAGTTCTTACTTATGAATTTGTTTTAATATCGTGATAACTATATTTAAACATAGTTGATATATTTTGTCATATGTGCTTTAAAAGTAAACAAAACCTTTACCTTCTTTCTTATCAGTTCTAAGACAGAAGAGCAGCAAAGGCTAGGCAATTGGTACTTGCTCAGTATCACACAACTAGGAAGTACCTGAGGCCAGATTTGAACCTTGGTCCTCTGGAATCCAGGCCTGGTTTGTCCACTGTTATCAATCTGTCCCGATTTTATGTGTTTAAAAGTATTATTGAGAAATGGAGCCCATAGGCTTCCCTAGACTGCTGAAAAAGTCCATGCGAAAGGTTATTACCTCCACTATTATAAAAGAAACTTAGTTATGTTAAAATAGTAGTCAGAATGTTTTTTTTTATTATTTTCATAGAAGCCAAGTTAGGAACCCTTGGTTGAAGGTTGATAAAAATCATATTCCCTCCTCTATCTTACAGTAGAAGGTTCAGTTCACAGGGAATGACAGAGTTGTCTGGCTGGCTTCATGTTCATCTTTTTTTCAAGAGTTAGAATCCTACATTTCCTATTAGAAATTATGGTGTTGGGGATAGTGAGGTAGTTCATTGGATTGGGAGCTAGGCTCAGAGAGGATAGGTTCACATCTGGCCCAGACGATTTCTAGCTGTGTGATCCTGGGCAAGTCATTTAACCCCCATTGCCTAGCCTTTAACACTCTTCTGCCTTGAAACAAATACATAGCGTTGATTTTAAGACAGAAGGTAAGGAGTTTAAAAAAATAAAGAAAAGAAAGAAATTATGGTGTTACTTAGAACCGGACCCTAACATCATCACCATCATCATCATCATCATCATTATTTTGTTTGTTTTTTTAAAGCCTTTATGGCCACATTAAATTCTGACCATCCTTAAGTGCATATCACCATTCCTACTTCATGCTTTGGAAAAGCAGCTTCCAACTTGAGAATCTGGGACAATAATAAATGGTAAACATTGTGTTGGCTTTCAAGTAGTGGGCACTAAGCACCTTTCAGTACATTATTTCATTTGATTGAGGAGTCTGGACCTTTCAGTTGATGACTGCTACAGGACTCTCACCTTGGAATCCTAAGGTATGTTAGGTCACCTTTGCTAAGCCCAGTTGCCTAAGAAATAGAGTTGCTCCATGTGACTCTAGAATCCAAACATCTTGGAGTTAGAAAGTATGCTTTCTCTATCTGAAATTCAAGGAGAATCAGTCAGCAAGCATTATTACTAGCCTACTTTGTGCTAGTTGCTCAGGATACAAATACAAAGAATAAAAATATTTTCTTCCAAAGAGTTTGCATTTTATTGGGGGGGGGGGAGACAAGCATATAAGTATATAGCTAGCATTTATGTAGTGCTTTAAGGTGTATATATAGAACAGATATATAAAGAATCAATTACAGAGTAATTTGGGAGGGAAGGCACTAGCAGTTGGGGAAGACATCAGCAAAGACTTGGCCCTCATCTTGAAGAGAAGTATTTTCTAAGGTGGTTGAATAAAGTACATTTCAGGCACTGCAAAGATATGAAGGCAGGAGATGATTATGTGTGAGGAGTAGAGAAGGATTGGCTAGAGTGCCGAAAGTGGAGTTGGATGTAATGGGACTAGGTGATGAAAGGCTTAAATTAAAAGTTTACATTATATTCTAGAGGCTACAGGAAGCCACTGAAGTTGGCTAAATTGGGGAGACGTATGATTAGATAAGTGCTTAAAGAAAATCATTTTGGAAGTTGTGTATGGAGGGTGTACTAGAATAGGGAGACACTTGAAGACTAGGAAACCAATTTGGAGGTTGTTGGAATCATCTAGGTAAAAGGTGATGAGGGCCTAAACTACAGTGGTAACCATGTGAATAGAGAAAAGTGATGAAGGCAGAATTGTGGCAGGGGTAGGTACAGCAAGATATGGCAACTGATGGGATATATGGGAAGAGAGAATTCGGGGGTCAGGGTTATAAGCCTGGAAGAATGGGAGTGCCTCACAAATGGAACATTCAAAACAGGGCTGTTAGGGGGTGAGGGGGATATAATGAGTTAAGTTTTAGAAATGATGAGTTTAAGGTCTTTCTGAGACAATCTGATTTGGAATGTCCAAGAGACCTTAGGGGTGCAGATTGAAGCTCAGGTAGTCCAATTCCAGCCTAGGTTGCAGCCCTATATCTGGCACAGGTTACAGGTTGATATTTTGAATGCCTGAGAGTTGCCTGGAAAGGGAGAATAGTGAACCAAAAAGCCCAGTAGTGATTCAGATGGTCAAGTAATCATTTGTCATCAAGGCAGCCATTCTCATTTCATTGGGCAACTTGGCAATTTCAGGCTCTGTTTGTGTTCTAAACAGCTGACTGGGAAAGGAGCAACTAGACTTTGGCCTTTAAAACTCAATGATTCTCCCATCTGTGCTGTACATCAGTGCCTTTTTTTTTTTTTCCTCTCTGCAGAAGGAAGAGCCTTCCAGCCAGGGACACAGGCTTCACTGTAGATGACCTTTGTATTCTGAGTGAGTTGTGGGCCCCTGTCATACCAGTGTTTGTAGGCTGAGACCCCCATGCCCAACAGCAACAGGGGTGGAAATAGTGCAGGGTTCCTGATGCCTGGCATGACTGTAATTCTCCTTTCAAGAGTGACTTCTTTTTTCTCTATTGGCTTCTTCCAGAAAGGAGGGATCGGGGCAGTACCACGAGCCTAAGTAGCGACTTCTCCCTTGTCACTGAGAGTTCCCCAGGAGCAACTGGGAGTTTCCCCTATGAACCTGTGGACCCAAGCTCTACAGCAGCACAGACGCAGGCAGCTTGGTAAGGTGCCAACCTGAGTATGGCTGTGGCCATGACTAGCACGGCTGGGTACTCGGCTGGAGCACTGAGAATAAAGGAAGTCCCCTCTGGGCAATATACAAAACAAAGCTTTGTTCCCAGGGTGACTTGCTGCCCCCTCTAAAGCTAGCCATCTGCCAAGGGGCTCCACTGTGGTCAAGTGCATACCACACATAGGCTAAGGAGTTTCTTTGTATGATGCCGATGACTTCCTGTAAGTCTGTTATACCTGCTGGGAATGGGCAGATAGACAATACTGCCCTTCCAAGGAAAAAGGGAAGTAAAGAGAGATCAAGCAGTCTGTATTGAAAGAGTGGGTTCCTTTTTTCCTTCCTAGGAAATGAGAAAGAGGTTGGTTGAAAGGGGCAGGTTTTGGGGTGAGTCAGTAAGAGGGAGCAAATGAAATAGGACTGAAGGGGAAGAGGAAAGGAAATGGTAACTGATTTGGAGGAGATGCTCTACTGCTTTAGAAGACACTTACTGGTTTTCCTGGTTCAGTAGTCACTTGCATAAATGCCTATTGGGGAAAGGCAGTTCATATTATAGTATATTCCTTCCCAAATGTTCAGGGCTCCCTTTGGCCTCTAAATCCAATAGTTCACATGCATTTGGTGTTCTGTGAGGCATAAGTCATACATACTAAAGGTGCATACTTGTTCCTAAGTTCTGTTTTTGGAAATGAATTCTGAAATCTTTAAAACCCGAGGTAGAATTGGAAGAGATCTCCAGGTGACTGCTTCTTGCTCTGCAGGAGGAAGAGTCATACATCTTCTCCCCAGACTGTGCCCTGGAACCGTCCCCAGCAGTCAGAAGACAGACAGCCTTCCTCTCAAGGGACTGTGGAAGCCAAGTTTTCCAGTTCCTCATCCTCTAACCATTCTGACAACTTTTTCCGAACGGGAAGCAGTCCCCTAGAGGTCCCCAAAACCAGGTGAGGTGTTTGAAAGCAACAGAGTAGCTGGTGGTGGTGGAACAACCTGTGTGCTGTCTCTGGTTCCGAGACTAGAAAGTACTAGGAACATGCAGCATCCTTTCCCCTCTTAGCTGTGGCTGTTTATCTCATTCTGCTGTGGAGGTGATTTTTGATAAGAGCATAGTTTAGTCTCCAAAAGAAGTCCCATTGATGTGGAAACGAAATAAACAACTGGAAAGCAGTCATCAGGTTCATAAGTGGTAGCCTCAGAAAGAGACATTGGAATGGGTGCATGTATGTGCACTCCTGAGGGAAGCCTCAGGGGACTAAGGAAGCCTAACTTCTGACTTAGTTCTGCTTTTGGTCAGTTATTCTCTCAGGGCCCCCGCTTTCTGAATTGTAAAATGAAGAAGTAATTGAACTAAAGGATTTCTGGGGGTTTTCCCAGAAGGTAAGAGTGAAATCCAAAATAACCAGTAGAAAAAAAGGTATTCTGTGACTCCAAGACCAGACTCTGTCAAAGAGCTGAATGGTGTGGTTGTGGCCAGTTGATAAAGGGGGCCTGAGAAGTGACAGGAAGACAATGTGTTAAAGAACTCATTAGCTGGATATATAAAAGGACAAGTAGGGAATGAGGATGAGAATTTAGAGTTTCTCAAGGAATTAATTGTATGATTAGAGCTTCATTTAATCTTTTGGAGGTTGAAGTGAATTTGGCAATCTTACCTTCCCCTAGAAAAGTGGCTCTCAAACAGCCTCTCATCCCAGCTTGCCATTCGGAATTCCTTCATTCCTATCTATGCCCTTTGCTACCTTGACTTCAATAGACCTAAGCCAGAGTAGGTCCATTTCCTTTGCTGGCCTTTCTTTTGGTCCCTGCATGGGTACAGTGAACATCATAAAATATATAACTCCTGAGCTAGGATTTCAGAAAATTAGTGTGATTAATGCTTCCAGATTGGACTCTACAGAGGAATCCTGTGTACTTACAGTTAAGGATTAATTTTTAACACAGAACACTAATGTGGATTAGAGAACTGGATAATCTTGGTCTTCTTATGTTCTGCATAAGTCTATTAAACTAATACTGTCTAACCTTCCCTGTAAAAGGCTTTGGGTTGGGATGGTTGGAGAGGAGGGAATTGGGACTAGAATGGAAGAAGAGCTAAGATCAAAGACAGTAGCCCACTGCCACTTCACCTTCTAATTTACCAACTTTTCCTCGGTTCTGCTGGGCAGAGTTGGGGGGTGGAATTGGGGTCACAGCTCTCCTGCCCAGCAGGACTAGTGCTATCTGGAAGCATTTTCCTTGCATCTTTTGGCAATTGAATGTGTGCAGGCTTTGATTTTTGGGAATGCTATGTACTGGGGGCCAAATCTTTTGGGGACTCTGTTGACCAAGCTGACAGTGGGAATGGGTCCTGAAAGCCTGAGTTTAATGAAATTTTGTTCATCTAAGTTATAATAATAATATCAATGGGGAAAGTAAAATCTTGATTCTTCGTCAATTGGCATGGTTCCTGATATTAGTTCTTCATCAGTAAACACTTTTCTCTAATGCCTTTATTAAAAAAACAAAAAAACAAGAAGCTTTAGTGAATCGATTCATGAAAATGAAGAATTCTTTAATGTAATAATACTAGAAATATATAACTTGTTTATACATTATATAACATCTGCATAAATATCTAGTAAATTCAGATTCCCTATCCCTAGTTTTCAACAGCCATGTTTATAACCAGTAAAACTTTTCATTCATTTAGCTTCTCAAAGAGGAGTATTTCCCTGCTCTATGTTACCAGAAGTCTCTGTAGCAGCATCATTCAGGCTGTCTCAGGGATGTAACTGACTCTATAGTTGGGATACTCCACTAATGGATGGAAAGGGACATAGCTGCTGGTTCTCACACTGCCCCTTGAGGGGGAGGGATCCCTGTGCACTCACCCTGACGTGGGGTCTTACACCACATGTTTCACAGTGCCCAGCATGGTGTCTCCCATGACAAGATGGGTAGAGATGGCTTTGGCACAGACTCCTGCCAGAAATGGAGCTGCCATTTCCAAGTTGTTGGTCCTTAGTTGCAAGTAGTTCTAGGGATCTAGATTTTGAATTGCTTTTGAGTGTGCCAGTGCCCCTTTGTTCATCTATTTTTATATACAGAAGCTTGTATCTCCACTGGCCTATTCAGGAGCATCTTTTCTACAAACATTAGACTACCTTGGTCACTTGGCTGGAATAGTCAGAAATGTGGTCCCGCTATGGAAGGACTGGAGATTTTGTCTCTTAGAGACTACTTTGAAGCCCTAGCCTTAGTTTGATATCTGTGTAACTCAGGTCTTGGGTAACTGAAATTCTATGGTTTTGTGACTGGCAAGAGTTGGAAGGGACAATAGCAGCCATCTTGTCCAACCAAAGCAAGAATTCTTGTGCCAGCACACCAGACAAGGGACCATCCAAGCTGTGCTCCAAGGTCTTTAGTGCTACAGACTCACCACCTCCCACGGCAGCACAGCACATCCCTGTTGAGGTTGCTCAAGATGGCAGGCAGTCTCTCCTGTCAAGCCCAACTTTGCCTCTTTTTAATTTACACCCTTTGTTCCTAGGTCTGCTCAAACATAACAAGTCTTTTTTTTTTTTTTTTTTAAACCCTTGTACTTCGGTGTATTGTCTCATAGGTGGAAGAGTGGTAAGGGTGGGCAATGGGGGTCAAGTGACCTGCCCAGGGTCACACAGCTGGGAAGTGACTGAGGCCGGGTTTGAACCTAGGACCTCCTGTCTCTAGGCCTGACTCTCACTCCATTGAGCTACCCAGTTGCCCCCCATAACAAGTCTTAATGTTTTCCATATGAAGATGGAAGTATCTGAAGATATTTGGCATGCCTTCTTGTCCCAGGCTAATTATCCTGAGTCACTAACCTATCCTCATGGGGCATGGACTAAATTATTAGGATTGTGATGTGAATTGGATAATAATTGTGATAGATAACACTTAGCTAAGCACTCTACAATTCATTTGAGTTCTACTACAGCCTTGGAAGGTGGGTGCTCTTATCATCCTAACTTTACATATGAAGGAACTGATGCAAACAAGTGACTTGCCCAGGGCCATGGAGCTACTTGAGTATCTGAGGCCAAATTTGAACACAGGCCTTCTTGACTTCAGGCCTGGTACCCCCAGAGAGGGGCAGCTATGAAAGTAGATACCCATGTGACCTTGGCCAAGTCACAACCTCTTTGGGGGTTGAATTAGAAAACTAATAATATTCTTCCCACTCTAAACCTATTATCCTACTAATATAATAGAATGCTTTTTTTAAAAAATAAATTGTCTTCTAGTCTGCCTTATAGCATATCAGTAAGGGAGAGTTCAAACACTGTTCTGTCCAACACCTAAAATCTGGATTGAGAAGGTTCTTAACCTAACTGTTGCTGGAAGCATTTTAGCAGGGTCTAAATGACCCCTAATCGGGTCCTGTTCCAAGAGATTCTTACTTTGGATGGGAGGTTAGATTGCATTACCTATAAGGTACCTCCCCACTGTCTCTTCATAAGACCAAAGTTCTAGTTCTAACTCTACCACTAAGCTTATTGATCTTCCTGAGGTTTCTGTTTGCTCCTCTGTAAAATGGGAAAGAGAAGGAGGAGTGGTCTAGATCTGATCATTTTTTTCCAGTTCTTGAAATTTTAAGATTGTGTTTATTTTTTTACAAGTCTTATCTTGACAGGATCAATATATTAAGAGTTGAAGTCCTTGTCACAAATATCTGCCTGCTTCTCTAGGCTCTGCTTAGTACTAAACAAGATATATATTGAAAATAGTCGGAATATCAGAAATCAGCTTGCTGTACATATGCCTTCAAAAGTATAAAGTTTCACATTTGAAGGGCACAAACCTCGAAACAGTATTTCCCCCTTTGTTACCAGTTCTGCTAAAAGTTGCAAAGAGGGAAAATTTAAGCTTTAGTTAAAATAAGGTTATTTGTAGACTTGATTCATTGTGTAGGTTCTCCATTACTCTGGCTAACTGGTTGCCCTTGAAGGTAATTGAGTCCTCCCTCAGCTATCCTGCTAAGAAGAAAAAGGAGCCAAGGAAGATCCTCCCTTCCCCCTCTTTTTCTCCATTTCTTTTCCTGTTGTCCTAATAACATGCCTTTTGGAACAAACAGTAGAGGGTTTCCAGAATCCAAAGCTCAGGACTGGTCCCAAAGTTGTTCATAAGATTCTGGATTAGAACATCGTGACCTTGTTTAAACAGTTCCACTTGGAGTTCTGAAGTTCCAGCCATGAGCCATCTCACCAATAGCTAGAGCAGTTCTTTCATTCTCTTGTGGTTGAGATTTCCTTTTAATCTTCAGATTTAGCTACCATAATCCAGTTGACATTTTAGATTGTCTCTGCTCTGGTAAGAAGCATTGTATCTTCATGCTCCTACAAAGCAAACTGAAATGGATTTATGATAAAGATTTGACTAAAAGAGTTAATTTGGAACTCTTGTTAGCAGTCTCACTTGGAAATTAGTTCTTCTGATAACCAACTTTAAAAGAAGAGGGGAAATTTGGCCTCCTAGGTCACATTCACCCTCTTGTTCATGTCTTAATGTAGTCTTATCCTCACAGATATTATAAATCCTGCTTCTCTCTCCATTTTATCTTACCTGCTATACAGCCAATGACTACTGCTAGCCTGGGGAGCAGAAAATAAACTGTTGATAGGGCAGGTTATACTGGTCACTAGAACAGTAGGTCTAATCTAGATAATTCACCAGCTTCCTCCTTGGTGTCCTGATTCATGTAGAATTTGCATTGTCTTAGAACATCCCTGTATTTTGAAAATCCAGTATAATTTGACTCATATGTTTAAGAACAGTGTACAATAGTTTTACTTAGACACTGAACAAAATACAAAGGTTAAAATCATTAATCCTTTAAGAAGCTAGTTCTACATATGTTCATTTTTATGTTTTCTAAGTTTCAGACTTTTCCACTGGCAGTTAGGGATGACTAAAGATCCCAAGAATTTGAGCCTCCCGATTTTCCTAATCTGACTTTGCTTCTAAACAACTGGTTCTTCTCGACTGAAGCTGACAAACTAGCTTTGTTGGAAATCTTACATGATGTTGAAAGAGAAATGTTTGTAGCAAAAGGCACTTATTAAACCAAGATTCTGTTTCATAATATTGAAACTTAGTGGCATAGATAGAAAGGACAAACTATTCCCTTCAGCAGATTGGTGCTGAATTTCTTTACTTGGAGAAGTTAGTGGTCTTAGTTAGTGGGCCTATGTAATTGCATCCCAAGCCTCTTATCAAACCTGGCATCTGCCAAGTTTTCTGAAACCAAATACTTGTGTTTCTTTTCTTATGATGCCATAGAGAATCTCCATGAGTAGCCAGATAGATACAACTCACTTTAGAGAATCTTAGGGATTTGGTAGTCACAGCGCAGCCATAGGGATGGAGAAGATCTGCTTATTCTTCACTGGCTTCATACAAATTCACTTGAACTACCTTCAGGTCTTCAGACAGCTCACTAGTTCCTCACTTGGCAGAGACATGTCTGTGCCTAATGGCCCAAATTAAATACTTCACAGACTAAGTGGCTTTTTCTTTTCTTATAATCCTTTTTAACTACCTTACACTACTTTTATTGCTAGTGTCTAAAATGAGGCACTATCTCCTCTTCAGAGTTAAACTGGCCTGGCATAGTCCAGCTGCCTCATCAAGCTAACAGAACCACAGCATCTTCTTAGCAGCTTCAATCTCCACAGCCTTTCCTCAGCCCTGTTTGGATCACTTCTAGTACTGGGTAAGAGGAGAGTATTCTAGGCAAGAGCATATGGGGGTGGGACACAGAGACACACACACACACACACACACACACACACACTCTCATTTTTCATTCAGATTTCATAATTATTTTGTGTTGGGTGGGGTCTGTATTGTCAATTTCTCAGGATTAGAATGATCACAGGGGCAATGCTAAGACTATCCATGTGATGTTTATTCAGAATCTCTGGGCGAAGGGCAAATGCAGCTCTACAAAGCTTGTTCTGCCCTTGTTTCTGAGGCTCAGAAATCCTTCCCACAGTTCTTGTTCTCTCAGCATACAGTATGGCCAAGCCACAGTGACAATAACAAGAATAAAAGGAAGGACATCAAAGAATTCCCTCCTCTAGGGACCAGGAACTATATTGGTAAGTCTGGGCCCAGATGGTACAGACCTTACTTGGATTCTCTCCATAGGTACTAGCTATACTTGCCTGCATTGGGTTTTACCCAGGAGGTGAATATTCAAAAAGGTTGCCCTGGTGGTTTCAATGAGAGGTAAACTGAGCTCAGGGAGTGACTGCTTATTGATCAGTAACAGAATCTTCCTCCTCCCCAAAATAAAGCTGTCACTCAGCCTCCCTGATTTTATTATGAATATCCCTGCAAATAGGCCAACTCAGATGCTAGAGTTATTGCTTCTGAATATGAACTAGCTTTTGGAAGCTGCTTGTGCAAATGGTCTTAGGAAGAACATCAAGTCGTGTTTTTCTCCCTTTCTTCTTTGCTTTCTTGGATGTACGGTAGGACTTTCTGTGGGTCTTAAGTCTCTGGATCACTCTCAAATGTTCCATACCACATGGCTTCACACCTTGAGCCCCAGGACAGTGAAAACCATTTCTCAGAGGTGAAAGGCTTCAGCTTGCTTCCTTTTGATGCTGTTGAAGGACTTCTCTGAATCACAGGATGCCTAATCTCTCTCCTTGAACCTGCCTGAGTCTGTGATGGTGTCATTCTGCTGCCAAATCAGCCAAGAGTTGCTTTGATTCTCCAATGAAATCTTTTTCAGTCATCCAGTCAGGATGCCAACTACCTTTTGTATCTGTGTAGCCACTGATTTGGGGCTTGGTGTCTGGTTTTATAAGTGTTCAGCCCTCTCGTGTTGTTCCACCAGCTTCTCTATGTCAGAATCCCTTGCACAAGGCACACCTTTATTTCTGCCCTTTTCTTTAGAAGCTTTCTCAACCACTACCCATCTGACTTCTTTTCACTTTGATGGAATGACACGTGCTGACCTTTCCAGAGCATTGTTGCCCAGAACTGATTTCACCTTCTCTCCCTTGCTCTGTCCAACCTTGGCCACCTCGATGGCACTTGGAAGAACCAGGCATGTGACTGACTGGCACTGATTGCACCATCTCCCCTCTCTCTTGTTTCTCTGCCCCAGATCAGAGGACCACTCCTTGCCCGGATCCTCCATCTCTACAGACTATGGCAGCTGGCAGATGGTAACAGGCTGTGGCAGTATTCAGGAGCGGGCAGTCCTGACCACAGACTCCTCTCTCCCTTTCAGCTTCTCGGATGAGCTCCCTAACAGTTGTCTGTAAGTGCACTGAGAAGGCAAGATGCTGCTCTTCCTGGCTTGGAGCTGGTGTGTGATGGAAAGAACTGATTTATGTGGTGATTCAGAGGTTACCTGAATCTCACCTGCCTCTGAGTTAAATGTTCTGCTCCTGAGTCCTCTTTGGTACATGACTGGAAACTGCTTTGGTGTTTGGTAAATCCCCCTCCCAGCTTCTGAAGCCTATCAGCGGCCTTCTCGGTGGGGGTGTTCCCCATGGGAAATTTCTGTAGGCTACAACTATAGAGAGTTCTATTTCTGTTCAAGCCTTTGCATGATAGAATCTTTTGAAGGAAAGGAATGTGGGAGAGTGCAGGCAAGCATGTGGCCTAGGCCAGACATGAGAGGAAGCTAATTTGGAGTATGGGCTATAGATGTATTTTTCCTGACTTACAATTAGATTAATTTTGCTTCTGAATCCATCTTTGCAGAAGACTGTTCAAGAGACACAGCATTTTGTTATCTAGAACATAGTCACCTGGTTCAAAAGGTCTTATGTTTCAGAACTCCTAGTAGTTCCTGATTTCAGGAGCCCAGGTAGGATAGAGACTGGCCCTACAGCAAAAACTCCTCTTCCTGGTGTGCTTGCTTGTTCGTTGGGAACATCACTAAGGGTTTTTAGGCTTTGACCCTTCAACTCGCGGGGAAATATGACGCTGAGGCAGGAGGTGCACTTTGCTGTTGATCTGGAGCCTTTTCTTAAGACTGTTGCTGTTATAAACCTATTCTTCTGCCCCTGAGGGCTGAGGAGAGGGACTCTTCTAGAAGAGACTGGCTTCCTGTCTGGGAAAGCTGGAAAAAGAAGCATGGCATGGTCTCTTAGCCACCCATCTAGCCACATCCCTTTGCCCTTCAAAGGAAGGGTCGACTGTATCCATTGTAAGATTAAATTCCTCCATGGGGGGGGGAGGCTTTGGCCATGACCTCTGGTGAGAATGTGCTCTCTCTGACCAGAGAACCTCTAGGGGGTTGACTTTTAGCCAACATTCTCTTCCTTCCTTCCCTCCCCCACAATCCTAAACATGAACTTCTTGCTCCTTTTCTTTTTACCCCTACATTTCTCCGGAGAGAAGCCGCTCTCATGGTGTGTAGAGCAGGGGCTGCTTAGATGCTGCTGATTGCAAATGTCAGCAGAGATTTCCTACTACCCTAGGACATGACTGGGAAAATTCTGGTGGTTTAGTTTGCTCCTTGTCCTAGCTAAGCCCTTGCTTATACTGGCTGTCCTGCAGGAAGACTTGAGTCAGGTTGCTTTGAGAAGCAAAGGGAAGTGGACGTTTTGGACTCTCCTAGCTACATGGGCTTAGGATCTCCCTGGAAGGAACATTAGCACCTGAAAACTACAAAAGGATGGAAGTGACAGCTTCTCTGCATTTCTTTCTTTCACACCTTTACTAGATGTGTCCTTCTCTAAGCCCTTCTGTAGTGGAATCTTGAAGCTGTTGGAAAGGAAAGAGCTGCCTATAATTCCCCTTGAAGGGACTGTGGGCTGGGGTCTTTGGCACTAACAGAAGATACTTGTGTAGCTCAAGTGAACTGAGTCTTGAATCTTTTTTTTTTTAACCTTTCTATCTTAGAATTGATAATTAAGTATCAATTCCAAAGCAAAAGAATGGTAAAGGCTAAGCAATAGGGGTTAAGTGATTTGCCCAGGGTCACAAAGCTAGAAAGTGGCCAAGACCAGATTTGAATCCAGCACTGCTTATCTCCAAGCATGGCTTTCTATCCACTGAGCTACCTACCTGTCCTTGGGTCTTAAAAAAAAAATGTTATTAAGGCTGCTTTCAGCCTTTTAAAGGCATTATCTAGTTTACTCAGCTGGAATAGAGCTATTTCTAAGACTTTCTGGGAAAATTATATGAAATGTTCTTTTCATCATCTGTTTCTCGTTGAAAAGAGAATGCTTAGTAATACTGCACTTTCCTCCTAGGTTTATCCCTAGTAAGTTGGCAACAGATGGCCATTTTTCTCCATCTTCAGGTTCTGTTGTGTAATTGGAAAGCTAGTAGACCTTGAGAGTGTAAGTGGGATTGGACCTCTTGTGATAGTGTTCAGTGCTGAGGAAACTTGTGTGATGATACAAAATGGATACCAAATAATAACCCCTACCTGGTCCTCCCTTATCTTTTAAGAGGCTCTCATGCCAGCTTCTTAGTTGACCTGAGGGGTATACTCTGGCAAAATGCTTAACTTGATATTATTATTCTTTTGTGAACAAGAACAGTCATCCCCTCCTTGTCATACAGGAGGAAGAAAAATACAGTACTTGTATGTACAATTGGGAATTGCCATGGAGCTGGCAGCAACCGTTTTCATCTTGTTCAATACTGTACTTACTAAGTACCTTGGAGATAAGAAGCAAACATGCCCTAACTGAAACTTTCTGGTTATTAGAAGGCAAATCTATAGGCAAACTTGGATCCTAGAGCGGCCATCCTCCAGAGGGAGAAAGTACCCTTCCTGTTATCTGTCCGATTATCTTTGTTCTCTTCCTTTCTTGTGGCTCTAAGTGCTGAGCAAATTGTTTTCTTCTGTAACCTGGGCCTCTTCCCTTTTTCCTCCCCACTGCAGTGCCCATCTCAAACATCTTTTCCTTATGATTCAGGGTCCTATCGGGAAACCTGGTATTGGACTACCTGCCATCATGTCAAATGAGCACCTTCCTAGCCAGAGTTCCATTTCTGTCTAAGCTAGGACATGGCATCCTCGCTGATTGCTGATCTTCTTTTCTCTTGGGTATTCTGTTTGCCAGGGCATGGTGTGTGTTGTTCCCAATTCCCTTATTTCTTCTTAGAAGGGACTTGAAAAGCTTGGTCTTATTGTGATGAAATTTTCATGTCCCCAGTGAGATGGTGCCTGAGGATGGAGTTTGCATATCACAAGCTGACGTAAAATGAAATTTCCATGCAAAGCTTGTTCTTTGTAGAAGTCTGAATTCTGGATGCATGTATTACCCTCTTGAATTGGGAATGTGATGACGGAGAAAGAACTGGCTGCTCTTGCATTAACAAAAAGGAAGCTGTACTCCCTCCTCTGAGGGCGGTATAGGAAGGAGATTTGGGAGCCCGACTGGAAGCTGTCACAAAAGAGAGCCTAGAGACAGACAAAGGTGGCAGAAGCTGATCTTTCTTTTGAAAAGCTGCCATCCATCCCTCTCTGCCTGTCATTCTCCTCGACCTTTGTACCAGCAGACTTGTGACCCGTACTTAATACGTCAGCCACATAACAGCAGAGGCCTTATGAGAAGGCAGCCTTCAGATTTCAGCTGACTTATCTCTGATCCCAATCCTTGGTAGTTGAGGATGATCTATTTTCCCTCGTCAGCCAAATGAAGGCCAGAGCTTTGGGCAGAAGCACTTTGGTTTCTTCCTTCCTCAGTGAGGAAAGTGAAGCACAAATCTTATAGAAAGGGGAGGAATTGTTGATGGTGCAGTTGTATGAACCTTAAATCTGAGAGGTGGAACATAGTCCCAGGCGGGCAGATAGGAAATCTGTTCCTGCTCAGCCTCCTCTTCTTCCTCCCCTATCACCCTACCCCTAAAAAGCAAAAGCTGCTGCTAGCCACGAAACAAATACATCTTGAAGATTTATAAGCCTGAATCATCCTAAGACAGAACTAAGTAGAACACTGATTTTGGAGAGAAAGGTCAAGTTGAATTCCCCTTATCTAGAGGAGAGGGCTTGGAAAGCTGTCAGAGCAGCCCTTGGGGTCTTCGTGTGGAAGACTTGAAGAGATCCTCATACTCATAGCCAACTTAGTCTCTGCCATGGTGAAGCCTAGGTAATAGCCCCAGATATCTCGAAACAAGAGTTATCCAGGAGCCTTTGGGTCTAGGTTTGGAGAAAATTATAATTTCTCCCATTGGTGAGGGTTCTGATGCCTAATATTTGTATTGTTTGTTCACTATAAGAATTCTTTCCTTGAATAAGTAACAGCTCCTGAAGAAGAAACTATTGAGAACCAGGGTCATTCCAGCTCTAGAAGGCTGGAAAAGGATTGTGCCCTCACCTGTTTTTTCCTAGTTTTTGGTAGGGCAGATCTAGGGTGACCAGGAGGGACTTTGGAACAAACAGCCTTTCTCCCGGAGCTCCCAGAAAGAAGCTCCCTGAAGTGGCTCCTGTCCCACTTCTGTGGAAAGGTTGGCCTTCGGGTGGATGTGAATGCTGGGCTTCCTGATCCCAGCGTCCCCTGTGTGTCTCCCCCAGGTTTTCAGCACCGACTGAACGGGAATCCAGGCTGGAAGAAGTCCGATCAACCTTCCTGGCTACATACAGTAGCACGGTGGGACTCAAGTCCGTGACAGCCAGTCCCTCTGGGGCCATCGGGGGCCTCCTGGAGCAGTTTGCACGGGGAGTGGGGCTCCGAGTATCCAGCAGCACTCTGTGAACCATCGCAGGCTCCAACAATCTTCTGTTCCTCAACACCCCCCACCCCCAGCTGAGCCCTGGAGGAATCAAAGCCATGAGAGCCCTTGAGTGGGGGGGATTCCCCCCTCATCCTCTTAGGGAGTCTCTTGCCACCACTCAGCAGCCCACAGGGATGTGCCCAAGCTGTGGGCTGCCTGCAAAACTGTAAACCTCTGACTGTGACCACTACCCTCTCCCCTTTTTCAGTCTTCCTCAGCCGTCTTCAAGGCCCTCCCCCCCGCACCCCCTCCAGCCTGGCTGGCCCTCCCTTCACCACTGGAATCCAGAGGGCTCCGGGGAGCCCTGTGGAGGCCCTTTGTTTTTATTGCTGGGGAGGGGTCACCTGCACTGAAGATGAAATAATTGTGACACAATAAAAACGTTGGAAGCAGACGCTGTGCTTCAAGGGTTTTCCCTCCTTCCTCCTGCTCCCGTTTTGCACTCGTCCCTCCTTGTCCTTCCACTTCTCTCCCAGATTAGCCTCGAGCTGGCTTGGAGATCCCACCCACCTGGCCCAGCTGCCTCAGCCCCAGCAGGGAGAGAACATTTGGGTTCTTGAGCAGCCCCTGGGCACCCCCTTCCCTCCCAGGTGAAACGAGGCTGAGCCAGCTGGCTGGATCCTTCTGCCTGCCTCTAACGGGGAGTGTGTGCTGGGTGGGCAGGCGGCTAGCCCGGGATCCCTTACCCCGAGGACTCCTCAGAATGGGCTGCTTTAGAGCCCGCTCGGACCCCGCTTGGGGGGCTGCCGCCCGGGACGGGAGGCGGGTGCTGTGGGCAGGTCCATGTAGGCGGTGAGGGAGTTGGGATAAACTCTTTCCGAGCCCTCGCGGCTCCTGGTCTAGGAATCTCGCAGGCTTGCTGCTCCCCGGTAGGCGACGGTAGCCTTCAGCACCAGAGACAGCGTCAGGGACCGCCCCGCTCTGCCGGGGGAGGGGGGAGCAAATCCCCCAGAGGGCCCGGGAGGCCCACGAGGTCACTGACCTTTGCAAGGACTTGGCTTGGTGGGTGGGGGCGAGGGCTGAGCTGGAAAATCCATTAAAGTTCTGGCCCCCCCAGGGAGAGCAGCCTGCCCCTGACCACCGGGGAAAGGGTGCTTCTGGGCGCCCCTGCGTGGCTCCTCGGTCGGGGGGCTGTACTCCAGCCGGGCTCGGGGCTGCCTGCCGCGGGGCCGGGCGGGGCCTGTGCTGCCATCTGGAGACCGCAGTGGCTTCCACAGGCACAGTCTGGGCGCGGGAGCGGGCGCAGCAGCAGCGCGGGCGTGAGCGCACGCCCGGGCTGGCTGGAGTGAGCGCTGGGGTGGCCGCCTCCGCGCTGCCCCTGCACATGGCTCTGGCCCACGGCGGGGGTCACCCAGAACCCACGGGAGCTGCCTGTCCACCTCCTCCCCCCAGCTGCAAACCATGTCGTTTACTGGAGCCTCAGACCGCAGCGTCCCGGCCACCAAGATCGAGATCACCGTGTCTTGCCGGTGAGCCGGGGGCCCTAACGCCTAGCTGCGGGTGGGTGGGCGGCCGGCCGGGTAGGGGCGGCTCTCGGGTTCCATGGGGGGGGG
>NC_058130.1:53502804-53607812 GCF_016433145.1 Gracilinanus agilis
GGGGGGGGGGGGGGGGGAGAAAGTGGCGGGGAGAAAAAGAAAGGGAACGGAGATCAGGAAGCAGCTGGCCGAGTTCCCAGCGCCTCTGGCGTTGCCTCTGTCCTCTCCGGGTCTGGGGTTCGGGCTCCCGCCCCAGCTCCTGGGGAATCTCAAGAAAGAAATGCCGAGGTGAATGCAGAATCTCTGGGGGAGAACTAAAGCGGGAGGCCGGGCTGTGTATTTGGGGCGAGGACACGGACTAGGCTTGTGGAAGGAACCGAAAAAGGGGCTGGGGAAGAGAAAGTTGCAGACCCCGCCTAGGATGCGCGCTGGACGGAACTGTCTCTACCGTGTCCCCGAGGTCGGCTCCCTGATAGCTGGGGTGTGGGTAAGAGGGGCAGCGGAGAGCAGGAGCGCTGTCCAGGGTCCCGAGGAGAGGACGCTGAAGGGTCCGGGGAGCCCCAGAGTCTGGGATCCAGCTCCCGGAGCACCGCCCCTCCCCAAGACCCTGGGCCTCGTCCAAGCCTCTCTATCCCACCACCGTGACTACCACCGCGCCTCTGGGGAGTCCCCTGGAGGAGGGAGGGAGCAGCTGACCCGCAATTGGTCTGTCTCGATCTTTCTCCTGTGTGTCTGTCTGTGTGTCTGTCTATAAACCGCTTTCTCCAGGAATCTGCTGGATCTCGACACCTTTTCCAAGTCCGACCCCAGTAGGCAGCCGGCCAAGAGTGGGGGCAAAGGGGCAGGATGGAGGCGGAGCCAGAACAGAATGGGGGCGTGGGAGGAGGAGGAGCTGAAACGGGGCGGGGCAGGGACGAGGTGGGGGGACGGGGGAGGTCTAAAGAGGATGAGGTCCGGAGGGGAGGGGCCCTTACGCTAATGGCGTTCTGCCCCCCAGGGTGGGGGCGGGGGCGGTACACGGACCCCGGGAGCGGGAGAGGTGGGTCGAGCTAACTGCCTGTGTCCGCAGTGGTGGTGCTCTTCACGCAAACTAGAGCCAGCCAAGAGTGGCGGGAGGTGAGTGCGTGGGTGTGAGGGCTTGAAGGCGGGATGGAACTTCTCTGGCACCTCGCCTCTGAGGCAGATGTAGGCGTAACCTCTGGTTCCCTGCCTCAGTTCGGCCGGACCGAGGTAATCGACAACACGCTGAACCCGGATTTCCTCCGCAAATTTGTGCTGGATTACTTCTTTGAAGAAAAACAGAACCTGCGCTTCGATGTGTGAGTATCCCGACTCGGCGCTGGGCCTCTGCCCCCACCCCACCCCGACCGGGGCATCCCCTCCCTCCATCCCGGCAACTCTGACCGGCTCCCTCTGGCTTTCTCCGCAGGTACAACGTGGACTCTAAAACCAACATCTCCAAGCCGGTGAATGACGGCCCAGACCCCGGCCTTTTGCGCTCCTGTCCGCATCCCAGCTTTCCTACCCTCCTTCCTCTCTTGGGACCTCCTTGGACTCCCCCTTCCCCTCTCACACCCAGGCTCCACACTGGGAGACTCCTCCAGCCCCCACCTCTTCCTACTCTCCTCTGGGCCCCACAGGGCCCCACACTCCAGATGCGCTGGGGGAGGGGGGACTCTGCTGGCCCCTATCGAATCCCTATTAACTTCCCGTGTTTCCTTTTTGTTCTGCTTCCGGGACCCTGCAGAAGGTGAGGATTAACAGAATCTCCATCCAGTCTGGGAGGGAATGGAAACCAGAGGTGGTTGGGGAACCCCCTTTCCAATAGGCTCCCATCCTGCGCCCTTGGCCAAGGTCTCCAAAGCAAAAGCCAGCCTTCCTTTCTCCTGGCCCCTTTGTCACTCTGTGCTCAAATGCCCCCGAACAGGTCTAGTCCTTGGACAAAGGCCCTCTTTTGGCCTCCCTTTCCACATCTGTAAAATGTGGGGCTTTGAGGTGGCAGCTGGGTAGCTCAGTGGATTGAGAGGCAGGCCTAGAGACAGGAGGTCCTGGGTTCAAATTTGGCCTCAGACACTTCCCAGCTGTGTGACCCTGGGCAAGTCACTGGACCCCATTGCCTACCCTTACCACTCTTCCATCTATAAGTCAATACACAGAAGTTAAGGGTTTAAAATAAAAAATAATAATAATTTTTTTTAAATGTGGGGCTTTGACAGCTCCACAAGGGCCACCCAAACTAATCTGGCCTGGAATGCTCCAGGGACTATCTGGGCCTACAAAATTAGAGGGAAACTATCACCAGCACTGCAGTTTTCTCCCAGAAGCCTGCCTCAGACTGCACAGAACACCAGGGTTCCATAAAACAGTCTGGCAAATATTGAATTCAATTCTTTCTAAGATCCCTTCCTGCTCTAACTGGGTGCTTCCAGGATCCTCTAAAAGGCGCTGGGTAGCTCAGTGGATTGAAAGCCAGGCCTAGAGACAGGAGGTCCTGGGTTCAAATCTGACCTTCCCAGCTGTGTGACCCTGGGCAAGTCACTTGACCCCCATTGCCTAGCCCTTACCACTCTTCTGCCTTGGAGCCAATACACAGTATTGACTCCAAGATGGAAGGTAAGGGGTTAAAAGAAAAGAAAAGAAAAGGCCCCTGTCCCAGCTGTTGTTTCTGCTCCAACCTGCAAAAACTAAGGCTTGGACTCTACCAGTCAAGGCGCTCAACTTCTGCCAAGCCCTGCTGTTTCCTTCAGGAGGCAGAAAACCTCAACATTCATTTCCTTATCCAGAAGGGTCCTGGTCCTCTAGCCATCCTTTCCCCATTGTCCTCCAGTTCTGCCCTTCCAGTCCCTTAAGTCATAGGTGCACACACTTCCCATTGTCTTTGATTCTATGTCCTTTCCTTTTTTTTTTTTTTTTGCATTTCCTTTTTTTTTCAGATTTAAATATTTTATTTTTTTAGAAAAATTTTCCATGGTTACATGATTCCTGTTTTTACTTTCCCCTTCACCCCCCCCTTCAACCCTTCCCACCCATATCCAACACACATTTCTACTGGTTTTAACCTGTGTGATCAGTCAAGACTATTTCCATATTATTGATAGTTGCATTGGTGTGGTCGTTTGAAGTCTACATCCCCAACCATGTCCGCATCAACCCAAGTGTTCGAGTGGTTGTTTTACTTCTGTGTTTCCACTCCTGCATTTCTTCTCTATGTCCCTTCTGCAGGATTTCTTGGGACAGGCGTTCCTAGCACTGGGAGAAGTAATCGGAGGGCAGGGAAGCCGTGTGGAACGGCCACTCACGTAAGGCCAGCCCTCATGGAGTGGGGAGGGTAAAATCTTTATGCTTTGGGAGCCTCCAACCAGGTCCACTGTTCTTATTAGACAAGAGTGGATCAGTGAGGAGGAAGACAGTCCAGATTCCTCCAAGAGAAATCTAGACACCCCCCCCCAACCTACCACCCACCCCCACTGGTCATGATTCTAGTCTTTTACAGTCTGCCATCACCCAACCATTCCAGATTACTCCCTTACTGGAACTACTCCAGCCACTGTTCTACTTGCCCCTTTCTGTCCATGCCATTATCTCCAGCCCTTCCTTGAACTGCCCTGGCCATACTACCCAAAGTGCCCCCATCCCATCTCCACTGAACCATTTAAAATGCCCCAAAGCTCTTAGACCTTTTGCCACTTGTTACCCAAATGACCTTAGGCAAGTCACTTTAGTTTAACCTGTTTTCTTCATTGTAAAATGTGAGATTTGGACTAACTGACCTATAAAATTCCCTCCAACAATAAATTCTATGACCCTGGGAGTCTTTAAAGGAGCTGTAGTAGCTGTACCCAACCATTTTAAGGGCTGTCAAGTACGGAGGAAAGATTATTCTTATTCTGAGAAGGGAATTACCTGGGCTCAGCCTATGAAAGAATTTCTTAACAATTGGAGCTTTCCAATGGAATGGGAAGCCTTGGAAGGTAGTGGGTTCCTTATTATTGGCAGGGCTCAAGTAATGTGGATTAGGACTTGTTTGGGGCATGTGCTAAAGGGAATTGGGGTAGGGATGGGATACCTTCCAGCTAAGAGAAACTGATCCCATAATAGGAAGGAGCTCAGAGAGGGAAAACAAATCAAAACAAATCAGTTTAAAACATTCTCTTCTCTCCCAGAATGGTCCAGCCCTCCCTAATCCTTACACACACACACACACACACACACCTTTCTACTTCCTATGCTGATCAAGGGCTCATTTCTGTCTCTAGGGGTGTTCCTGGGAAGAAGTGTGGAAGCATTCTGCTGACTGCAGAGGAGCTCAGTAATTGCCGGGTCAGTAATTCATACCTCTGCTCCCCTTCCCCTGTTTGCCCTCCTCCCTGAAAAAACTCTTCAGACCTGGTGGCCCTCCCTAGCTCTCTGTTGTCTCAACTTCCCTCCCATCCCCTTAAAGGGATACAAGATAGCAGGTGTCTAGGAGCAAATTGGGCTCCCCTTCCCCCAGCTCTGTCTCCCATTCCCAGGACATTGCCACAATGCAGCTCTGTGCCAACAAGCTAGACAAGAAGGATTTCTTTGGCAAGTCTGATCCTTTCCTAGTCTTCTACCGGAGCAATGAGGATGGCACGTGAGTTGCCCCAACATGACCAAAGGGTAGAGTCAGGGCATCCCCCCTTCACTCAAGTGCAACAAGAACGAGGGCCCAATTTCCGTTGGTCATCTGGGCTCCAGCCAGTGTCATTCCCCACATCCCACAAGCTCTAGGCCTCCTTTGTGTCCAGCTTCACCTTTGGTATATCACTCTCACACAGGTTCACCATCTGCCACAAGACTGAGGTAGTGAAGAACACGCTGAATCCTGTGTGGCAGCCCTTCACCATTCCTGTGAGGGCCCTCTGCAATGGAGACTATGACAGGTCAGGGCACTGCCCGGGGCTTAACCAGGAGAGGCGGAGGGGCTGGGGCAGGGACAGGTGGTAGGCTGCTGCATTCCAGTATGGAGGTGCCAGTCTCTCAAAGGGAGGTGGGCTCTAGGCCTCAGCTGGTGAGAAGAAGGAGATTTCATCAGAGAGAAACCTCCTGGGTCACATTCATTCTCCTGTGTTTCAGGACGGTGAAGATAGATGTATATGACTGGGACCGGGATGGAAGGTGAAGCTGCGCCATGT
The DNA here is from genome assembly GCF_016433145.1 of Gracilinanus agilis. Lineage (NCBI taxonomy): Eukaryota > Metazoa > Chordata > Mammalia > Didelphimorphia > Didelphidae > Gracilinanus > Gracilinanus agilis. The sequence continues at coordinate 53,507,841 of NC_058130.1, forward strand.
TCCTTTCCCCCAAAAAAGCTACCCACCCACTTTTTTCCCCACATAAAAGCAATACTTAAAACTATAAAAGTTCCATACATGATCCTCAGCACACCCTGGTAGGGTTATCACCATTCCCATTTGACAGATTAGAAAACTGAGACCCAGAGAGGTTCCCTGACCACCACATTTCCCTACTCAATCTTTTTTCCACTATACTATGCTGTCTTTCCATTTTCCTTCCCTTTTGCTGAAATTCTTTTCTCCTGGGAGACTTGTTCTTGAAGTTGGAAAGCTAGGGAATCATGGAAGGGCCTGGAGCCCAGGCGCATGTTGCCTTCCCACCCATTTCTGGTTCTTCTCTTGTTGTAGCCATGACTTCATTGGAGAGTTCACTACTAGTTACAGGGAACTAACAAAGGCCCAAAGTCAGTTCACGGTATATGAGGTAAGATGTTCCCTGCCCAAGCCAGGGGCAGCCCAGAATCTGGTAGCTGCTCTGTGTCTCCTCCCCAACACAGGCAACCTCATCGTCTCTTTTGTCCCCATCTCTTGTGCCTCCCTCAATTCATCTCAATTGATTCTCTCCCACTTCAGCCACTGACAGCTCTTCCCCATGGCTTTTCCTACGGCCATCACTGATTCCCCAGAGCCAGTCATTGCTCCCACCAGTCTGATCCATGGCATCTCCACTTTCAAATCCAATTGCTCCTCCCCTGTTCCCACTGTAGGTTCTCAATCCCCGGAAGAAATGTAAGAAAAAGAAATATGTCAATTCAGGGACGGTGAGTGCCATCTGGAGCCCTGCCTTGGGTCAGCCCTTTCCTTTTCCTGCAATTCCCCTTTCTCCACCTTCAGACCATCCCTGGGACCTTCTTTCTCTTCCCCAGGTGACACTGCTCTCCTTCACTGTGGATTCTGAATTCACTTTTGTTGATTATATTAAAGGAGGGTAAGTCGATGCACATGGGGTAGTTGAAGGCTGCTCCCCCAGGAGAAAATGGAAGGGTCTTGGGTCTCTTCTCTCATAAGGATGGATCCAATCACCCTCTCCCAGTGCCTGGGCTCCCTTGGGACCCAGGCCAAAACCAACAGCCTCCTAAAATGGCACCCGCAGCCTGGCTATATAGCATGTGCCTGGTGTGTGTGTGTGTGGGGGGGTGAGGTGAAGTCCGAAAAGGGAAGCCAGTCTAGGCTCAAGAGCAGAAACTCAGCTTCGTCTTCCCCCTACCCTTCCAACAGGACTCAGCTGAACTTCACTGTGGCCATAGACTTCACAGCCTCCAATGGTGAGCTCTGGGGTGAAAAGGGGAATTTGGGAGGGATCACCAGAGCCATTGGAAGAGCCTGACCTACCAACCACCAGCCATTCCTCAAAAAGGATCTTAAAGGAAGATTCTTTCCATCTCCTCACTCTCCCCCTTTCTACCATCACCACCCCAGAGGCCCAACAGGAGGGCTTAGCAAGATCCTCTCCATCTCTCTCTCTTTCCCACACCCTCTACCATCAGCACTCCAGAGGCCCAATGGGAGGGATTTAGCAGGGGGCCAGATGGAATGACTTGGGGACTCGGGGTACTGTGTCCTGACAGGGAACCCACTGCAGCCCACATCTCTGCACTACATGAGCCCCTACCAGCTCAGTGCTTATGCCATGGCACTCAAGGCCGTAGGGGAAATCATCCAGGACTACGACAGCGACAAGCTCTTCCCTGCTTATGGTTTTGGAGCCAAGCTGCCCCCCGAGGGACGCATCTCCCACCAGTTCCCTCTGGTATGGGCTGGGAGGGCCTGAGCAAGGCCCCCTGGCCAGTTCCCCCAGGTGACAGACTAGGATTGCATGCTGCTTCCCTTTTCCATAGGGTCAGATTAGAATGGGAAGGGACACTGGAGGCCCCTGAGTCCTACCCCCTCCTTTTGCTGATGAGGAGACTTGAGAATGAGAGAGCCTAAGTGATTTGCCCAAGCCTGTCCTTCCTTGCATTTCACCCAAGGCTCTGCCAGGTGCCTAAGCCTCAAGCGGCCAGCCACCACAGCCTTTCTGGACCCCTGAGAGAGAGAGGCAAGGTCCTCTGACTGCTCCCCATCCCCATTCTACTTCTCCTACCAACTAGCCATAGTAACCCTCTTGAGCTAAGCCTCCCCTGGCATTTCTACTGGCAGAACAACAACTCTGAGGACCCAAATTGTGCAGGCATTGAGGGCGTCCTGGAGAGTTACTTCCAGAGCCTTCGGACTGTCCAGCTCTATGGTCCCACCTACTTTGCCCCAGTTATCAACCAGGTGGCCAGGTATGCAAGGGGAGGGGTGCATGGGCAGGAAGGAAAGAAGAAAAAAGGGGCAGGAAAAGGGGCAGTGGGTGGGTAGAGAAGCAACTGGGGAAGTCAGAGAAGCTGACTTCAAGGGATCCTGGTGGGGAGTGGGAAGAGAATTCACAGCAACACCTGCAGCTCTCTTGGGACTGAGGGGGTGGGAGGAGGACCACCCAGGTAATTGGTGATCTGCAAGGTCTCTTCCAAGGCTATCGTTCTAGGATGTGGATTCTATCTGCTCTTCCTTAGAGCTGCAGCAAAGGTCTCTGATGGCTCCCAGTACTATGTGTTGCTCATCATCACAGATGGGGTGATCTCAGATATGACACAGACCAAGGAGGCCATTGTCAGCGTGAGCTGGGGAAGAGAAGGGGTGATTGGGAAAGGGCTGGGCTCTCCCTTCTGTTTCCTCTTTTTCCTAATGTCCTACCCCCATTCAATTCCCCGTAGGCCTCCTCATTGCCCATGTCTATCATCATTGTTGGGGTGGGGCCAGCCATGTTTGAAGGTGAGTATGAGGGGGTGGCAAGCTGGACTAGGTGGGGGGAGTGAGATCATCTAGTCAAGGTGTTCTCCAGACTGTTGGTCTGAAGGGAAGGTATGAAGAGAGGGAGTGGAGATCCTGATCTCTTCTTTGGGGCCATCCAGTGGTGTCCCAAAGGGACAAGGGGTAGAAGCTAGGGCTGCATTCTTGCTGGGTCTCTACTCTGTGAGACCCTAGCTAAGGCTGGGGATGATGGGGAGGAGCCAGACCAAGAGCCAGTGAGAAGAGCATATCTTTTGTCTAGCAATGGAAGAACTTGATGGAGACGATGTCCGTGTGTCTTCTCGTGGCCGCTATGCAGAGAGGGACATCGTACAGGTAGTTCCAGGCAATGGCATTGTGGGTGCATGTGTGTTTGTGCAGAGAAGAGGGGCATATGAAGAGCTGCCTCCCTCCATTTGACAGTGGAGCATTAAGCCCACCTTTCTGAGCCTGTTTTGGCCCTTCCCTCTGCTACATCAGCTCAGTACCTCTTTCCTCTCTCCTCCATCCTGAACCTGCCCATCATCTCTCCTCCTCTTCCAGTTTGGCTCTTGGCTGTATCTGTTGCCAAGCCTGCTCTTTCTCTGGCCTCCAATAGTCCCCAGTTCTTATCCTCCTAATTATTTCACTCTGTTGTCTTTCCTCCCCTCTATCCAACATGCCTAGCTCCCTTCCTCATTGCCATTCTTGCTTCTCCTACCTTTTATACTAGTTTGTGCCATTCCGAGACTACATTGACCGCTCTGGGAACCAGGTGCTGAGCATGGCAAGACTGGCAAAAGATGTGCTGGCTGAGATCCCAGAACAGCTGCTATCATACATGCGCACCCATGACATTCAGCCTCGGCCTGCCCCCAATGCCGACCCCAGCCCCACCGCCCTGCAGCCCTGAGGGGCTGGTCCTTCTGCCCTATCGCTTCCTGTGTAGTCACCTAGAGGGCTGGGTTGAGCTGGGCTGGGCCCAGCTCCAGGTCCCAGAGCTGAGTGAAAGGGTCAGCCTCATACCAAGCTGTCCTCCTAGGAACCTGCCTCCAGCTGGTGGGTGGGACTGACTGAGAAAGGCATGCCACATCCTTCCCCCAACCCCAATGCCAACTGAGAAGGGGCCTGTGCCCTCAGCTGAGTCCTTACGCCAATAATAAAGCTGAGCTTTACCCTCACATCTGTCTCAATATTCTGCTTGGTGGGCAGGGAGAAGGGTCCAACCAGGATGGCTGAACCTGGGGCTCTGGGGTTAGGCACTGCAACAAGAAATCTTAGCTGAATGATCAGAAGGCCATCCTGGGGTGGGGGAGACCATGTTTCCTTGGGAATTGGGAGATAGGGAAGGATAGAAACCATAGACAAAGGGACAAAACCAAGGACAAAAAATATAGACCTTATTCTGAAAACCGTAAAGATCCCAGGCTGCTCTGGGGGAAGAGAAGTCAGTTTTTCTCTATACCTGGCATCTAAGACAGGATATTTCCTCTTCTAGCAAACTCCAGATGGGTACCCAAATCTGCACCCCATTAGCTCTGGGATCAGTTCTGCCCCTCCATCTTCATTCCATTTCTTTTTGCCTTCTAAGGCTCAGCTGCCCAAATAGAGGAGGCTTTTTATGAATAGAAACCCCCCCTGAGAAGGTCCTAAGAAATGAGATGTGTATGTTTGGTGGGGGATGGAGGCAGGACAGGGATGGATAAGAAGGTTAGAAAGGGGGGTGGAGAGGGCTGGGACTGGTCCTAACCACATCCCAAACAGAACTGGTGATCAGAACGGTTCTGGGCCATCTCAAAGCACAGGTTACTTCTGACTATGAACCTAACTCTGCCCAGGTGAAATGAGGTTAAAATGAACTTTGTGGGTGGCCCAGATGGGAAAATAAGAGTGTCCTATGGGCTGACTCCAAGGCCCTGATGCTCCAGGGGTTCATTTTCTACAAAGCTCAACCCCTATCTGATATCAGGGATGCAAACTGCTTCTCCAAGTAAAGCCTTGCAAAGGCTTCTTCCTCCCATCCCTAAAGCAGTATTTGCATAAATCCTGGGTCTGGGGAACCGTCCTTTCCCATCCCAGCTTCCCAAGCACAGTAGAGCTAGAAGATGGTTGCTCCAATTACAAGTCACAGAGAGCTTTCCCCCCTCCTCTTCCTTCCCTATTCACTTAATAACAAGCATTTATTAACCCGAGTAATGGGGACATGAAACCTAAATGAACAACAAACAGTCCCTGCCCTCAAGAAGCTCCCATTCTTCTGGGGCTATAGATGAATACAGAGAAATAAACATAAGGTATTATAAGGAAGAAAAGAACACTAAGGAAGGTCCTTGGTAGGGAGTAACATCTGAGATGAATGAGCCATGAAGGGAGTTCAGGATCCTAAGAAAAAGAGAGTGAATTCCAGGTCATGAGGGAGAGCCAAGAGAAAGAAAGCAGAATTCTGGATGCAGAATGTATAAAAGGAAGTTTTGTGAAAGGTCTGGAAGTTTAGGATGGAGCCATATTTTGAAAAAATAGACTCTTACTTCTTAGGATCGATACTGTATGTTGGTTCCAAGGCAGAAAGGTGGTAAGGGCTAGGCAATGAGGGTTGTGACTTGCCCGAGATCACACAGTTAGGAAGTATCTGTGGCCAAATTTGGACCCAGGACCTCCCATTTTCAACCCTGGCTCTCTAGCCACTGAGTCATCTTGCTGTCCCAGGATGGAGTCATACTGTGAAGGCCTAAATGGTGAACAAGAGTGTAGAGTTTATCCCATAAGTTAGAGGGAGACACAGAAGATTCTTGAGCAGGTAATTGGTATGGTAGGACCTATGCTTTAAGAAAATTACTTTGGTAGAAGTATGGAGGGTAAACTGGAGGAAGGAAAAGGTTGAAAACAGGAAGACCAATTGGAAAGTGAGAAAGGTGTGAACTAGAGTGATGATTATCTGAGTCAAAAGATGGGGGAAAGCGGATAAACAGTCTTAATCAACTAGAGGGGGTAAGGGAGAATGAAATATAGACGCTTTTAACAGAAATAAGAAAGTATGGAAGAGAGAAAGGGTTTAAGAGGGGAGATTAAATTCAATTTTGTTTTTTAAACCCTTGCCTTCCATCTTAGAATTAATACTGTGTATTGGTTCCAAGGTAGAAAGGTAGTAAGGGCTAGGCAATGGGGGTTAAGTGCCCAGGGTCACACAGTTAGGAAGTGTCTGAGGCCAGATTTGAACCCAGAACCTCCATCTCTAGCCCTGGTTCTCAACCCACTGAGCCACCCAGCTATCCCTAAATTCAGTTTTGAACATACCAAATGGTTTTCTGGAAGCATAATAATAATAATAACAACAACAATAACAATAACAATAATAATAGCACTTTAAGCATTTACATGTATATCTCATTTAATCCTCACAACAACCCTGTGAGGCAGGTGCTATTTTTATCCCCATTTTACAGATGAAGAAACTGAAGCAGACTGAGGATGATTTGACCAGTCACACAGCTAGTAAGTGACTAAGGAGGGATTTAAATTCCTTTCTTCTAAAAGCTCAATCTGATGCTTTCTCCAGAAGGCCAGCTAGCAAGCCACCCCACCCTCCATTTGGTAAAATCTAGTGACACCCCCCCCCATCAAATATCAAGTCCTCTGCTGAGCCTTCAAAGCCCTCCCTAACTTGGCCCCTTCCTACTTTCCAGTCTTCTTGCCTTTGATCCTCCTCCACCCACGCGATGATCCCAGGACAGAGCCTCCCATCTCTGGGCCAGTGTGGAATGCTCCTCCTCTCCTCTGCCTCTAACTTTCCACGGCTTCCTTGGAGACAGCTCAGATTCCACCTTCTGCCCCAGACTTCCCCCATCCCCAGCAGCTAACCCCTTCCTCCTTCGGATTACCATCTATTCAGCAAAGATATTTAAGCACCTCATTATTTACTTTTGGGTTCCCACTTTAGACTGGAAGCTCCTTGAGGGCAGAAACTGGTTTTGCCCCCTTTTTTTTGCATCCCGAGGGCTTAGTGCAGTACTTGACATATAGTAAATGCTTAATAAATCGTTGTTGGTGGTAATAATGGCTCTCACATAGCCCTCTAAGGTTTGCAAAGTATTTTGCATCCATCTCATTTTATCCTCACAACAACCCTGGGAAATAGGTGATTGGTGCTATGATTATTCTCATTTTACAGATAAGGAAACTGAGGCTGTGACCTGCCCAAGATCACACTGCTAGTAAATGTCCTGGGTCCTATCTGAGATCAGATCTTGTTGACATCAGGTCCAGTTCTCTAGTCACTGAGTAACTAGTTCAGTGTGGACTGAATAGATGCTTAATAGACATCCAAATGGAGCTGTCCAGCAGGCAGCTGAAGAAACCTCAATCCTGTGGCAAAACTCGACGTTCAGCTTCCGGGCCTGCTCCGCCCCCTCCCCCGTCCTTTTTTTTTGCTCCTGAAGTTGTAAATTCAAACAGCAACTTCAATGGGCCGAATTCCGAGAGACCCCACGACCCCCAGGCTGGCCTCCTGCCAATGCTCATCTTCAGAAGTTCTATTCAGCCCTGGGAGGCAGGACTGCAATCTTCCCGCTGCCGGGAAGGAAGCATCGTCCTTGAGACTGTATCGCACACTCTAGCTACTGTATTCTGTCTCCAAGACTCGTCCATCTCCCTCCCTCCAGCCCAAGAGGAAGCTGTCATTGGGGAAGCCTTTCCCAACGTCCCACGCCACCAAAATGGGCTCCCAGGCTTCGAGCCTCCCCCTCCTCCTTTGTTCGAAGGCAGCTCTGGTTCCAGCTAGTCTAGTCCCTCTTTTCCCTGCTCCCTGGTCTCCTGCTTTACCACCCTCTTCTCCCTCCCAACTAGTCAAGCCGCATTTAGGAAGCGCCTCCAATGTGCCAGGGACCGTGTTAAGTGCTGGGGAGCCAACAGAAAGGCAAAGCCAGTGCCTGGCCGCTAGGAGCGCACTGCCTAACGGGACTGACAACCTGCAAACCACTGTGGAAAACTAGCTACAGCCGGGGGAAATGAAGAGTGACCTCGTGTGCCTCTTTCGTGCTGCTGAATCGCTAATGAAGGCTTAGCCCTGCGAGCTACTAGATGACAAACACTCCTGCCTCCTCGCTTCCTTCCTACCCGGAGCTTCCCGGGAATTAAGATAGGTTCCTGATGTCTTGGGCGTTCCATCACCCACATGCCTCACTCGCTCCCCATCCAGATTTTCTCAGCTCTACATCAGTGAGGAACTTTCTTTTCCGCTCCTGGGCACGGTGGGCGAGACACCCACTTGTAATTCGAAGGACCTGGATTCAAATTCTAACCAGACTGCCAAATCGCTCTTCTGTAGACCTGGGTTTCCTTTTCTATAAAAGGCAAATGTTAGACTCCAGAGTCCCTTAAGTCCCTCCAGCTCTACACTCTTTTGACCGTGGACAAGTCACATTACCTTCTTGGGCCTCAGTTTCCTCCTCTGTAAACTCAATGGCCTAAAAGGCACCCTGAAGCTCGAGGTCCGAGGCCCCATGTATGCCTACTGAATATCCCCAATTCAGCGCTTGGCACGAGTGGGCACCTCCAAGAAGAAGCGATTTAGGATGGAAGAGATGGCCGAGGTGGGATTCGAACCCAAGCCGCCGCCACTGCTATCAGCTCGGAGGTCAGCTCGCTGTCCCTGCTCCACGTGGGAGGCGGCTTCAGCGCCAGCCCAGGCTAGGCCCCGCCCCCTAGACTAAGCCCCGCCCCTCTCCTCGGCGCTCCCTCCGGACTCCCGGCTCCGCCCCGCCCGGCCCGCCCGGACCGGGGGGAGGGCGCCAGCACTTGGCCCTGCTTCGGCCCAGCGGGGAGGGCGGGCAGGCAGGCAGGCAGGCTGGGAGGGAGGGAAGTTCTCCGGGTCTCGCGCTCCGCATTCGCGTCAGCAGATTCGCTGCAAACGGCCCGAGGCACCCACCCCACCCCCTCCCCCGCCCCAGCGGAGCGGCCCCATCTCCGCCCCCCGCCCCACCCCCGCGGTGGCGCTGGGAGCGGGCGGCGGCCGGGGCTCCGGAGGGCTAGGCCTGGCCCCACGTGGAGGGGACAGGGCTGTCGGAAGAGCCGTGTCGAAAGTGCGGCTCGGCGCGGCCGCAGCCTCGCGTTTACCCTGTGCTGCTGCTGCTGCCGCCGCTGCCGCCGCCGCTGCCGCCGCCGCTGCCCCGAATCCCTGCCGCCGCCGCCGCCTCCTTCTCCGCCGCACCACCCCTCCCCGCCTTCTTCTCCACCACTCCATCCTCCTTTCCCCTTTTTCTTTCCTCTCCTCTCCTCTCCTCTCCAGCTCCCTCTCCTCTGCTCCCTCCCTCCCCCTCCCAGGAGCCTCTATTGTTCCGCCGCCGGCGGCGCGGCCCGAGCCCAGCCCGGCCTGCCGGGAGGCAGCGAGCAGCCTCAGGACGAGCGGGGCCGGGGCGGCCGGGTGCCCGGCCGGGCCCGGCGGAGGCTGCTGCGCGCCCCCGGCGGCCTGCCTCGTCCTGCCGCCTCCCCCGGCCCGGGGGCCCCGCCCGGACGCCGGCTATGAGCCCGCACTGGCGGCGGCCGGTGAGTACGAGCCCGCCCGAAGAGGGACGCCCGGGGGGGGAGGCGGCGGGGGCCGGGCACTGCCCGCGGGCCGTTTCCACGCCAACCGCCTGGCCCTTTAAGAGGGCCCCCCCTCCGATTGCTGGGGACCCCCCTCCTCCGGGTCCGATTGTTTGGGCCCCCCGTTCCGGTTGTCTAGTCCCCCTCTACCCCCCTCAGACCTTCCGTGACCCGGGCTGCGGCGCTGGGAGAGCGCCGAGAGCGCAGTCCAGGCTTGGCCGGTCGGGATGCCCCTGCTACAAAGTATCCTTCGGGGGCGTGAGCCAATGGCAGCTGGGAATTGTTGTTGTTTAACTTGTTACTCTTGAATCTAGGGGAAACTGCGGGCGGTTTCCGGGATGGGGGCTGGGGAGCGGGGAGCGCCCGGCTCGGCCACCCCCGGGGCCTTGGGGGGGTCCAATAAGCGGATCCCTCTGCCGTAGAGACTCGGGCTGTGCCCCATCCTGCTTGTTTCTGGCCCGGGAAGGGCTTTGTGAGGGGCAGCTGTCACACTCTCAGGCCCCCATTCATTCTTCAGCCTTTCAAATCTATTAATTTGCTTTTTGTTGTTTTTTTCCCACCAACACACCCGCCTCACCATCACCGCCACTGCCCCCCTCTCCCTCAATCCAGCCGTAAGTGGGGCCCAGTGTGACAGCGGCAGGAGCAGAGAACAGGCTGGCCCAGCCAGAGCAGAGGCGGGAAAGCTGCGGGGAGGAGAACAGCCTATTGTAGAAAGGGTAAGGGCTGGGCTCCGGTCTGGGGCCGCGGGCTGGGCTTTCCCTGGTTTTTTTCTTCAAAAGCGAAAGGCCTGGAAGTCAATGTAACTTCTCAGAGTTCAGTGTACGGCCTCGCTCTGCAGAGGTCAGGATGTTGTTGCTTTAGGAGAGGTCAGTGAACTTTTAAATGTGTTGTTTTCAGATGTTGGTAACTCTCAGAGTATACTTGGTTTCCATTGTTAGCCCCTGCACTTGTGTTTTATACATTTGAAAGAAGGGGGCCAGACCTGAAGAAGGTTAGGAGGCCTTATAGACACCGGGTTGGAGGGTGACAACCCTGTTCCCCGAGGCTGGGCCAAATCCAAGCCCAGGAGGTGAATCTTCCTTCCCCCAGCCCAGGACCCCCTCACTGTCTGGTGTGGCTTCCCCCATCGTTGGGGCCTGGGAAGAGGGGAGGAGCCTGCACGGTCCCTGGGCCCAGGCCCCAAGGACCCAGAACCCAGATGTCTCTGAGGCCCCAACGCAGTTGTTTTCTGTGGCAACAATCTCCATAGAGACCAAGAGGTTAAAAGAGCTCAAACATAATACAAACCACTTTGTTCACCTTAAGTCAAAACCCAGTATTTGCTGGCTGAAAAGTTCTGTTCTTGGCACTGTGATCTATTCGAAAATCTAGTGCCTGGGTTCAGGCACCGGTTCTGTGCTTGTGGGCCAGCAGTTAGAGCACAGAGCCTAGAACAGGAAGATCAGTACAAATCGTGCCTCAGACACGGCTGACCTACGTGACCCTGGGCAAACCACCAAACCCCTATTTGCCTCAGTTCCTCATCTATAAAATGGGGACACACCAGAGAAGGCAATGGAAAAAGTAGTTTTGCTGAGGGTCAGACAGGACCAAACAACAATAACAGCTGTCCGTTGTTGATTCCAGCTGGAGATGGCCATTCCGGCCCTGCTGCTCACTCTCAGCAGCTCTAGGCCAGCCTCAGTTTCTCTGTCTGAAAAACAGGCATGCTGATCCCTGATCTGTATCTATAGGAAGGCGAGAATTACTTAATGGATTATGGGATGGGACAACCAGGTGGCTTTAATGGATTGAGAGCCAGGGCTGGAGAAGGGGGGTTCTGGATTCAAATGTGGCCTCTGGTGGGCTCAGGGGGAGGCTGGGTAGATTAACTGGGGCGCCTGCCCTGAGCTCTCCTCCCTCCCTCTGAGTGGGTGTTTGCCAGCCTTTCCCCCAGCTTCCCCCTCAGCTACTCAGGGCTGTCTGTCTGCATTCCAGATGTGACAGAATGGGGGTGGACTTTGATGTGAAGACTTTCTGCCACAATCTCCGGGCCACAAAGCCCCCCTACGAGTGCCCCATAGAGACCTGCCGCAAGATCTATAAAAGCTACAGCGGCATCGAGTACCACCTGTACCACTATGACCACGATAGCCCCCCTCCCCCTCAGCAGACTCCCCTCCGCAAGCACAAGAAGAAGGGGCGCCAGTCCCGCTCGGCCAACAAGCAGTCCCCCAGCCCCTCGGAGGTGTCGCAGTCCCCCAGCCGAGAAGTGATGACTTACGCCCAAGCCCAGCGCATGGTCGAGGTGGACCTGCACGGCCGAGTCCACCGGATCAGCATCTTTGACAACCTGGATGTGGTGTCCGAGGACGACGAGGCCCCGGAGGAGAACCCCGAGAATGGCAGCAACAAGGAGAACACAGAGACCCCGGCCGCTACGCCCAAGGCGGGCAAGCATAAGAACAAGGACAAGCGGAAGGACTCGAACCACCACCACCACCACCACCACAACGCCTCGGCCAACCCCACCCCAAAGCTGCCCGAGGTGGTATACCGGGAGCTGGAGCAGGACACCCCCGATGCCCCACCTCGCCCAACCTCTTACTACCGGTAAGGCCAGTCCTGCCCTTCCTCCCCCTCCCACCATGCCACTGACCCTGCCCTGAAGACCAGCTCCACAGGACGGGCACTAGCGGGGCTAGGAGAGCAGGCAGGGCTCGCGGCTCCTCTGTCCTCCCCCTCACGCTTCCCTCAGGACCTGTGAGGGGGTGCCAGGAGCTCTCAGAGCAGCTCACATTTCTCTAGCTCCCCAAAGCTACCCGGGCAGGTAGGTCATACAAGTCTCCTCGTCTCTGTTTGTCCTCAGGACTTGAGGCTTCTTTGATACAGTGGTTGGGCTGCTCCCTCCACTGTCCCTTCTATGAATATGTATAGATGGAGTGACCAGAACACTGGCCCCGGGTCAGCCAGGCCGGTTCTCTCGCCAGGTCCGTCCCTGAGGCCCTTGATTTGGGGGGCGGGAGGGGGGCTGCAAGGCTTATGCTCTGCTGGTGTGTAGGTTTCAAGAGCCCAGAATCCCCTTTATACTGTGATGAGGACCCTGAGTGAGATGACTCCCTTCTCTGTGCCTATACAGATAGAATTTGGGAGAGCCAGAATGTAGGTTGGATGAATGTTTAAGGAATGCGGGCAGATAAAGGAGAGGAGGTTACCTTGGACCCTGGCCCTGGCCCTTGCTGGGCCTACATCATTCTGTGGCTCATGGGCACTTACTCCCTGTTGGATGGATTTTTAAGCCAGTTCTTTCTTGTTTTTGCTCATCCTGGCTTCTTCCCTTTTCATTCCTGCTGTCCTTCCCTTTCCTGCTGACCTCCTTTGCCCCTTATGGACCTCCTCCTTGCCTGGTTGATTTCTGTCTCTTTCCAGTATATTGGGGGTCCAGCCCAGAAGCAACAGGACTTAATCATGTTGGGCCTCCCCTCGGTTACACTGTCTGCCTCTGGGATGCTGGGATACAGCTACACTGTAGAAAGCTGGGACCCAAGACTAGGGAGGAAAGAGAGCTCATGCTCTCAAACTCTACTTTCTGGTCATTCCCAAAGCATTCAACAGTGAAGGAAAAGAAAATACAAAGGAAATGACACCCTGTGGGTCAGATCTTTGCTTCTCTCCCTTTCACTAAATAAATACCCTTCTACCCTCCTGCAACAACATTGGTTCATAGAATCATCTCTAGAGCTAGAAGGAACTTCAGCCGTCATCTAGGCAAACCACTTCATTTTACAGGTGGGGAGTGGACACAGATCTGGGGAATTCAGCTTCTTGTTCAAGGTCACACAGCTAGCAGGCATCAGAGATTGGAATCTGCACCCAGCTCCTGTGGACTTTGTCTGCTGTACCAGCTCCCCTGGGTGGCAGCTTCCCACTGAGCTGTATTGGGGTTCCTATGATCATGGGAGATGCTGCAGCATCCCCAAAGCCTTTGGGAGGGACTGGCAAATCAGAGCAGTCCCAAGGGCTGCTGTAGGACCCCGGCTTTTTTATTTATCCGGAGTTATGCAGTGACTCGAGGCTGCAGTGGGTTGCCAAGTGGCTTGACATCTCATACCAAACAATAGCCCAAGGTTCTATCCAGTCAACTGCCAGCCTTCTTCTACTCCCCAGTGACAGGAGTGAAGTGGCCACACACCTTCTGGACTTCCCTCCTGCTTTCTGGCTCTCTCACTCCTGGGGAGCCCCTTTGTGATAGCTTCCCCTTGGAATGGCATCTCTTCTCCTTGGTCGTAGCCTCCTTGAGCAGGGATAGGCTTCTTTGTAGCTCCCAGGTGCCTCCCACAGTGGGTGTTTGAGGTCTGTCAAGTGTTTTTCCTTGCAGTCTATCTCGGTGCTTTTCTCCCCAGTCTTTATATTCTCAGTTCCGTTTGTCACTTGTGCCTTTTTTTTGTTCATTTTAACAAGATCAACCCTCCCCAGATGGAAAATGAGGGAATGTTTGAGAGAGAGAGAGAGAGAGAGAGAGAGAGAGAGAGAGAGAGAGAGAGAGAGAACGAGAGAGAGAGAACACGAACATGAGCGGACCCTCAGTGTCCGTCCCCATGAGAACTTGGTGAGGCTCTGGGCTGGGGGAAAGGGTGAGCTCCAGCCTGAGCCTCCGTGTCCCCTGCTGCAGGTACATTGAGAAATCGGCTGAGGAGCTGGATGAGGAGGTGGAGTATGACATGGATGAGGAGGACTATATCTGGCTGGACATCATGAACGAGCGTCGGAAGACGGAGGGAGTGAGCCCCATCCCCCAGGAGGTCTTTGAGTACCTGATGGACCGGCTGGAGAAGGAGTCCTATTTCGAGAGCCACCACAAGGGGGACCCCAACGCCCTGGTGGACGAGGACGCCGTGTGCTGCATCTGCAATGACGGTGAGTGTCAGAACAGCAATGTGATTCTCTTCTGCGATATGTGCAACCTGGCCGTTCACCAAGAATGCTACGGCGTGCCCTACATCCCCGAGGGCCAGTGGCTCTGCCGCCGCTGCCTTCAGTCCCCGTCCCGGGCAGTGGACTGCGCGCTCTGCCCGAACAAGGGCGGGGCCTTCAAGCAGACGGACGACGGCCGGTGGGCTCACGTAGTGTGCGCCCTGTGGATCCCCGAGGTCTGCTTTGCCAACACGGTGTTTCTGGAGCCCATCGACAGCATCGAGCACATCCCGCCCGCCCGATGGAAACTCACGTGCTACATCTGCAAGCAGAGGGGCTCGGGGGCCTGTATCCAGTGCCACAAGGCCAACTGCTACACGGCCTTCCACGTGACCTGTGCCCAGCAGGCCGGCCTCTACATGAAGATGGAGCCCGTCCGGGAAACGGGGGCCAACGGCACCTCCTTCAGTGTGCGTAAAACCGCCTACTGCGATATCCACACACCTCCGGGCTCTGTGCGCCGCCTGCCCGCCCTGTCACACAGCGAAGGGGAAGAAGAGGAGGAGGAAGAGGAAGAAGAGGGAAAAGGCTGGAGTTCAGAGAAGGTGAAGAAAGCGAAGGCGAAGTCAAGGATAAAGATGAAGAAGGCTCGGAAGATCTTGGCAGAAAAACGGGCGGCAGCACCTGTGGTATCAGTCCCCTGCATCCCACCACACAGGTAGGCAGGGCCCCAGGTGACTAAGAATGGGGACCCCATGATTTCCCCTTTGGCCAAGAGGTTCTGCGGTCATTAAGAGTTGGAAGGGACCTTAGATATCATCTAGTCAATCCTTCTGTTCTACAGCGAGGGGGATTGAGGGCCAAAGAGATGAAGTAAGTTGTCCCCGCTTACGCAGCTAGCTAATAACAGCCAGGGCTAGCGTGCACATCTCCAGGGTCCAGGCTTTTACAACAGGAGCCGGCAGAGCCACAACGGAGAGCAGAGATTGGTAAACCTTTTCTAGCCCACAAGAAAAAATATTATATACCCTAACTTAAAAGTAGCTTGATTTAGGAGAGTAAAACTTTATAAGGAATTTTAAAATAGCCATTACTTTCATATTTTAGCTAGCTAAAATGGGGATGAGGGGTGAGTAGGAAGAAAGGATGAAATAAAAGAAACTTTAACCAAAGGGAAAAGGTGGTTGTAGGGGGATGAATAGAGAAAGCTATAAAAAAAACCTGTTAGCTAGTTTCTGGAGTATAAACTATATATTCCATGTTGTTTACTGGGCCTATAACATCTTCTTTTTACCCTTTGAAATGCTATAATTAGTCAACTTACTATTGCTTACAGCCCTCTCTCTCATTGCCCTTTATCCTCACACCCTTCTACATTTACTGAATGGTATAGTCCCCTGAGGGAAATGGCTGTGAGCTTAGAGTCTGCACACAGCATCATTCCTTTGAGCTAGAGAAAATCAAGTCAAAGAGCCACTGAGGCCCAAGAGGCCCCCTGCCCTGGTGTAGAACTGGGTGTTGGGGGCTTGGATCCTTGCTTGCTGAAGGCTTCATCTCTGGGGATGCTGAAACCACTTCACAGGTTAAGCAGGTCTCCATGGCGTTTACGGCTGGATGAGAGGTTTCCAAAGACCCTTTGCTTTCTGCTTCAATGAGGATGGGACGGGAGCACCATCTGTGCATCCTATGGAGGACACAGTCCCACTTCTGTACCCTCCTGATGTTAGGAGGGTCTTTCACTGAACCCACATGCCCTACTCAGAGGCTCTTCCTGGCCCAGTAACCTATAAGAATGCTAGCCTGAGGCTCACCAGCTAAGCTGAGAAGAGACTAGCTGAGGGCAAAGCCTCTGGTGAGAGGTAGGTACCAGTTGGCCTGTACAAATTACTGCAGGGTGCTCCCCCTCCTCCCTCTGTCCTTCCCACCTTCTCAGGCTCAGCAAGATTACTAATCGATTAACCATTCAGAGGAAGAGCCAGTTTATGCAAAGGCTGCACAGCTATTGGACGTTAAAGCGACAGTCCAGGAATGGGGTCCCCCTACTTCGCCGCCTGCAGACCCACCTGCAGTCCCAAAGGAATTGTGATCAGGTTGGGGCACCACGGCCAGCTCCCCCAGGGGGCCTGGGGACAGGGGTAAGATATTCCTTTTGTTGGGAGTGGAACATGGTGTGGAGGAAGTTGGGGAAAGGAGTTCTCAGGATGGGGGAGGCTCATGCTTGCCCCTCCCCTGCGATACAGAGACTAGTGTCCACTTGGACAGTGACCAGGCTCCAGTTAATCCTTGTCTAGCCCGGGGTCAAAGGGATGAGAGGAGATCCTCTGTCCGGTTGGGACATGCGCAATTGCTCCCACTTTTTCCCCGGTCCTGTTCCATTTCATCTTATTTTCCTTATTTCCTCCTCAGAGAGATTCTGAGGACAAGAATTGGGCTCTGAAAGAACAACTGAAGTCATGGCAGCGGCTCCGCCATGACCTGGAGCGTGCACGGCTGCTGGTGGAACTGATTCGGAAACGAGAGAAGCTCAAGAGAGAGACGGTAATCCCCATTTTATCCCCACTATCACAGAGGACACAGATGTGGAAACTGAGGCCATACGTGGAGAGAGCCTGGTGATGGGTGGGGGTGGGAGGGGTCTGACACCAAAAACCACTTTGCCTTCTTGTTGATAATTTGTTTTCATTAAGGGTAAGAAGTTGGGAATGCTATTCCACAAAATAGAATTAAGTGCCAAATTGTGAGCTTCGATTTCATGGAGGAAAATATTTTTCCCTATAAATATATTCATTAGTTCAGAAGCATGTGCCACGTGCCAGGCAAGTGGGGATACAAGACCAAATAATACAGCTTCTGCCCTCAAAAAACTTGCATTCCTTAGTTAAGAATTAGGTCTATGATGAAAAGGTCCAGGGTTTCTCCCTCTCTCGAAGTTGGCTCCAAGGAGCCAAGTTAGAATCACGCATGTGTCACACCTTGCCCATCCCTGTATCCCTTTTTCCTGGCAAGGTATTTTCTGGGCTTGGGTTGTGGCCCTCATCTGAGCATCAGTTGTCTTCTGTTTCAGATCAAGGTCCAGCAGGTGGCCTTGGAAATGCAACTGACCCCTTTCCTCATCCTCCTCCGTAAGACCTTAGAACAGCTCCAAGAGAAGGACACGGGCAACATATTTAGCGAGCCGGTCCCTCTGTCTGAGGTAACAGAAATCTACGAAGTAAGAACCCCTTTCCCCTCTCATCCACCCCTACCCCCATCCCTGTCCCAGGCCTTTCATGCAGAGTTGGATCCCTGACGTTGACTCCAGGGTATTTCTTGAAGTGGGTGGGTGGGACCCTGGTGGCCGAGTCTGCCAGCCAGAGTAGCAGCGCCCCCTCCTGAGAACAGAGGTCTGAGGGAATGGGATGAATTGGGTCTGTGAGCTTCACCTGACTCCTCACCCCCTGCCCCCCAGGCATCACTGGCAAAGTAAACCTCCATCCCCAGAGTCAGGCTGCCCTCCTTGGGCACCAGGCCCTTGTCGGATGGGGAGACCCTTCCCATCACTGGAGCTCATTGACTTTAGTCTCTTTATTTATTTATTTTGCTCCAAGGCCTATAAGTCATTCCTAAGAGGTGACATCCTTAGAGGACCTTACTGAACAACAAAAAGAGACTTCCTGTTTTTTGGGGTGGGGGAAGAGGTTGGCCCCAAGCCCAGGATGTAGCCCTTGGGAAGTGCTGACTGTTAGAGAGCTTTGGAGTGCTAGGCCCAATGGCAGCCGGGCCTCCTGACGCTTGGAATGTTCTCTATAATAGAACAGCGCTCTCATAATGCTAAGAGTAAAGTGATGTTCAGATGCAGGATATCTTCAGAGCCTTCTCCCTGTCTTTTAACTCACTTCATCCTCACAACCTGTTTGTGAAGTGGAGCAGGTGGGAGCCCCGGGGCCCAGAGACCTTTTTTTAGCTCAGGGTCATGTACTGAGTCAGTCACCCGGCTGGAATTGGAATCCAGATCCCCTAGATTTCCCTTTATGATATCTTTGGAGGGGAACCACCCTGGTGGTTTGGAGCAGGGCCCTGGGGGTGGGGGGCCAGTGGTCGATCTCTCCATGTAGCCAGGGCCTGCTTCGTCCCTTCCCGGCAGGTCCCTGACTACCTCGAGCACATTAAGAAGCCCATGGACTTTTCTACAATGAAGCAGAACCTTGAGGCCTATCGATACCTGAATTTTGATGACTTTGAGGAGGATTTCCATCTTATTGTCAGCAACTGCCTCAAATATAATGCCAAGGACACCATCTTTTACCGGGCAGCAGTGCGGCTGCGGGAGCAGGGAGGCACTGTGCTGCGGCAGGCCCGGCGGCAGGCAGACAAGATGGGCATCGACTTCGAGACGGGCATGCACTTCCCCCACAGCCTGGCCGGGGACGAGACCCTGCTCCATGCAGAGGATGGTGGGTGATGTGCTGCGCCTCCTAGACACACACGTGCCCGCTCTGCGGATGGGCCCAAGTCCCCAAAACCGACCCTCCCTGAGCCCGGCGGGGTCCTAGGTTGGCCCTGCCTGCATGGCGCCAGTATTTCTGATGAGGACAGCTGGGTGGGACATGGGGAGGACTTGGTTTCAGGAGGCGCCGGGGGTCGCGGGGCCTTCCAGGGCTGTCCCTGGCCCTGATCTTCCCCTCCTGACCCAATCTCCCTCCCCCTCCCCCCAGAGGAAGAGCGGTTTCTGCTGTCTGAGAACCAGAAACACCTGCCACCAGAGGAGCAGCTGAAGCTCTTGTTGGAGCAGTTGGACGAGGTTAATGCCAGCAAACAAAGCGTCAACCGCTCCCGCCGCGCCAAGATGATCAAAAAAGAGATGACCGCATTACGAAGGAAACTGGCGCACCAGAGGGAGGCGGGCCGGGACGGGCCGGAGCGGCACGGCTCAGCGGGGCGGAGTGCCCTGCAGGCCCACACTCCCTGCGACAAGGATGGACAGACCGACAGTGCCGCTGAGGAGAGCAGCAGCCAGGAGACGGGCAAAGGTCTGCGCGGCCCTGAGGGCCTGGGCCATGGGGGAAGGGACCCTGGGGGCTGGCCTTCATTCCAACAGTCAGCTGCCCCTCTCACTGTAGCTACCAAGGGAAAAGGGATCCCCAAGTCACCACTTCCTGGGCAGTGATAGCCAGCCCAGATTCTTCCTTCCCATTGGACTCCTCCGTACTCCAAACTTCCTTCTTTCCCCTTACTTAGAATCCTGTTCTGAGACGCTCTTAGATCATGAACTTGGCCTCCAAGAACCCTCACCAACACGATCGCTTCTCTCTCTGGTTTAGGTCTGGGCCCCAACCTGTCTTCAACCCCTTCCCATGAGGTGGGCAGACGGACCTCGGTCTTGTTCTCAAAGAAAAACCCGAAGACAGCTGGACCCCCCAAGCGGCCAGGTCGGCCCCCAAAGAATCGGGAGAGCCAGCTGGCCCCAGGTCATGGAAACAGCCCCGTGGGGCCTCCCCAGCTCCCAATCATGGGCTCACAGAGGCAGCGAAAGCGAGGGAGGAGCCCCCGGCCGAGTTCAAGTTCTGACAGTGACAGTGATAAATCCACTGAAGACCCTCCCATGGGTGAGCCGGCCTCTGTTGGGCCCTATCTATGAAACTGCCCTTCTTCCCTGGGAACCTTACGGAAGCTGCCCCACTGAGTCATATCCTTGTACAATGATGGTCACAGCCGTATATTTAGGCCCCTGAAGCTGCCACCTTCTGTAGCGAAACTGAGGCAGAGAGAGCTTAAGTGATCTCAACATTATACAGCTTTTATAGGCGTCAAAAATGGGATTCCTTGACTCTACGTCTAGTCCCCTGTCCACTGTGTTGGGCCCCAAAGAAGTGAAATGATTTGCCTAGAATCACACAGCTAATCACTTGGGAGTTCCAGACTAATTCCCAGTTCTTTTGTTCCTTATGAGCAGCACCAATTATAGGCATTACAGATACAGATCAGTAAAGGCCCCCCCCCTCCCCCCCCCCCCCCGGGTCATTCCCAGCGCTTCTTGCTGAGGGCCAGAAGAGCTTTCCAATCAGGTCCAAGATAGATAAAAATCTTGACATTCCTCCTGCTCCTTCCCTTTAACCCAGATTTACCAGCAAATGGCTTCAGCAGTGGGAGCCAGCCTGTGAAAAAGAGCTTTCTAGTGTATCGGAATGACTGCAGCCTCCCCCGGAGCAGTTCCGACTCAGAGTCCAGCAGCAGTAGCAGCAGCAGCGCCGCCTCTGATCGCACCAGGTACTTGGCTCCTCCTTCTAAACTCGTGTCCCAGGGTATCCCAGGAAGATAGCCTTCAGGGCAGCCCAAACATCCTTAGCTATGGTGGTCATTGGCTTTCTCAGTCTGACTGGTAAGGGGGCTCTATAGTGACAGCAAAGGACTGCACCCTTTTTTTTTCTTTGAAGGCTAAGACCCCAAGGGTGTCTGTCCTGCCTTTCCTTCACTATCAAACTCTCTGGCTTCTGCTTCCCTAAAAGCTAACTCAAGCTTCTGACTATTCTCACAGCACAACCCCCTCGAAACAAGGCCGGGGCAAGCCTTCCTTCTCCCGGGGAACCTTTCCAGAGGACAGCAGCGAGGATACATCTGGCACTGAGAATGAGTCCTACTCTGTGGGCACGGGGCGTGGCGTGGGGCATAGCAGTAAGTACCCATGTGTAAGGTCGGAGGAACCTGGTTTTGAAGCTGGCTTCCCTCTGTAAACCTTGATTCAACCTACTCTTCCATTTCTGTGCAGTGGTGAGGAAGAGTCTGGGCCGGGGACCTGGTTGGCTATCTGAGGATGAGGACTCCCCGCTGGATGCCCTGGACCTGGTGTGGGCAAAGTGCCGAGGGTACCCCTCGTACCCAGCTCTGGTAGGATCCTGCTTCTCCTACCTTGCCCCATGCCTTCTGCCCTCACCCCACACCAGCCCCAGCTACAAGGCCAGGAAAGTGATCCAGAATACAAACTCGAGGTTAACAAAAAGTTTCCGAAGCCCCACTGGAGCCAGTGAGAGCCCAGTGGGCATGAGGGGTTCTTGGCAGGCAGACAGATGGACAGGTGCAGCTCAGGGACCTGTCTCCCCAGCTTTGATGTGGTATACATTTCCACCTTTGTGTATCACATAGGTACTCTGAACAGTCTCATTCAATCTCCCAGGCATTGTGGCTACCCAATGCAGTTATGGCCCAGGGGTCATAAGGTCTCTGGGGCCTTGTAGCCCCTCAATTATCAACAGTGATCAGTTTCTCTTTGGCCACAAAACAATGGCTAGACTGGCCAGGGTATTAGGCAGGAGGTTCTGGGGGGAGGGAGAGGACTGAACCAAGCTGTGCCCCCAATCCGTCAGATCATCGACCCAAAGATGCCTCGGGAGGGCATGTTCCACCACGGGGTACCCATTCCCGTGCCCCCGCTGGAGGTGTTGAAACTTGGGGAGCAGATGACCCAGGAAGCTCGTGAGCATCTCTACCTCGTCCTCTTCTTTGACAACAAGAGAACCTGGTAAGGGGAAGGGGGGGAAGAAGCCATGGGCTAGGGAGGGGCATTGACACAATCTAGGAGAGCTCTCATTTTTGCACAGAAGTAGGGTCTAGTAGCAATAGTAGACAGCCTGGCAAATTGGTAGAAAACTAAGAAGTCTTGAGATTTATTTGAACAAAGCACTTCCAGCTAGAAACCAGGAGTCCTTCCATTTGTCCTCCAGAGAAGACTTGGTCACTGTGACAAAATAAAGGAGGTGCTTGCTGACTGACATTCTGGCACATGCCAGATAGGATTTTAAGATAGATGGGATCTCCATCCATCTGGCCTTTCTGACTTCATTTTACAGATAAGCAAACAGGCTTGCAGAAGTTAAATGAGTTGCCTACACAAGTAATAACAGCTGAGATTTCTACCCAGGCTCTAGGATTCCAAAGTTAGGGCTCCTCCCAACGGACCATGCTTCTCCAAAGATGCTGGTTGTCAAGTCTGACAAAGCTCATGCTTTTTAAGGCAAAGAGGTGGACTTCACAGATTGTTACCCCAGGAAGGGATCTCAGAAGGCATCTCATTCAACTCCCTTGTTTTACAGATTGGGAAGCCAAGACATGGCTTGCCTCCCCCGAGGTCATACAGTTACTTTAGTTTTGGAGCTGGGTTTCAGACCCAGATCTGTGACTTCTGGGGCTTTTTCCACTATAGCACCCTGAAACTGCCTAGGAGGGGACATTGAGGTCCTGGATCTCAGTTTTGTCGCATCCACATTTGCCCCTTAGTCCCATCTATAGAGGGTGATTGGAGTAGTATTGAAACACGAAATTTGGGGTAGTTGGATAGACAGACAAATAGATGTGGAAAAGGTTCCTGGTGCTTGGTGTTCTGCCGCTCACGTTGTCACTTTCCACAGGCAGTGGCTCCCCAGGACCAAGCTAGTTCCTCTGGGAGTGAACCAGGACCTAGACAAGGAAAAGATGCTGGAGGGTCGAAAGTCTAACATCCGAAAGTCAGTGCAGATTGCCTATCACCGGGCCCTGCAGCACCGCAGCAAAGTGCAGGGCGAGCAGAGCAGCGAGACGAGCGATAGCGACTGATGCTGCCTGGCCAGTGGAGCTCCCCTTCCTTCCTGGTGTCAGGAGGGAACCCATCAGCCTCTGCACTGACTCATTCCTGGTCTTGGGGCCAGTCTCAGGGGAAGCCGGGCGGGGGTGGCCCCGCCTAAGTGCAGCTGGACTGTACAGGACACTCCAGGGTCCGAAGTGGCCTCTGGCCAGAGGAATCTCCTTCAGCCCCAGAGGAGCCCAGAGCACGCCCTCACTGTACGAGAGGGAGCGGACCTTGGCTGGACCCTGAGAGGAGGGCTGGCTCCCCCGTGTCACCCACCCCACCTCGGCGGGCCCTGAGGGAAGCGCGCCCGAGTCTGCCCAAGTCCCGCCCTGAAAGGGTGGGGAGGGCGGAGGCGAAGGGGGGGAGGCGCCCAGTGACCCTCTGCTGGTGTACATACTGTAAATGAGCGGAGAATTTAAATTATTCTCATTTGTAACTGCGTTTCCGGGTCACGCCAGAGTCCTTGGGCACCAAGAAGCCTGGGGCTTGTCCCCAACCCCGTCCCCGCCTCTCCCACGGGTCCCCGCCCTTCAAATTGGTTTGTATTTATTTCCGAGGAAGAAAATATATTGATTCTTAGAAAATAAACGGTCTATTTGGAATCCCGCCTCCTGGGGAAGGGAAAGGGCCAAGAAAAGCACGATCAGGTCTGAAAGCGCACGCTAGAGAGGCAGCGGAAGCGAGGAGCCGAAAGAAGAAGGGGGAAGGGGTTCCGGCTAGAGCCCGCCGACCGCGAGATCACGGCCTAGCTTCCGAGTTCATAGTTCCTCATTGGATCCCTCTCTATGCTATCTGTTCCGGATAGGCTGTTGTCCTTTTCCTATGGGGACTCTGGTGCACTCTACTTCCGGGGGTGCGGCAAATCTCAGATTACAGTAATATCGCGTGATCAAAATGCATCACGCACTTTTGCAGCGACTTCCGATTTTGCGCCGCAAACCAGGCCCCAATGTAGTAAAGCAAGATAGTAGAGGGATGTGGCCTGGAGGGGGCAGAGCCTACATGCAATGGGGAATGGGCGTGGCTTTGGTAGGAAAGGATGTCAGCGAATCCTAGACGTGGAAAAGGCTCCCTGGTCAGCAATAGGCGGGACTCTGGGTGAGGAGAATATACGATAGGCGGGGCCTCGGCCCAGTGAAATTCTGAAGGGGGTGTGGAGCTTAGAAGGATTCCTTCCTGAGACTGGGCTGGGCTGGGCTAGGCTAGGCGCACTAGGTCCTTAAAGAGCCGGTGCTATCGTTCTCTGATTAAGGTGTTGTGTGGCGCAGCTCCACCGGGCTCTGGGCGCGATGCAGCATCGCACCCTCACCTCGGTCCCCAGCCTCTGGGCCTCCATCCCCTGCCCGCGCTCCGAGCTGGACCTGGACCTGGTGCTGTCCTCGGGCCAGTCCTTCAGGTGAGCGAGGGCTGCTGGGCTCCTTCGCTGCCCCACGTGCCCCGGTGTGTCCTGAAGCCCCAAAGGCGGGCGGGAGGGAGCCGACCCCTATCCCCCCCCCCTTCCTCGGGACCCAGCGGAGCAACTCTGTCCTCCTTGGGTCTCAGGTGGAGAGAGCACAGTCCTAGGCACTGGACTGGGGTCCTGGACAGCCGGCTGTGGACCCTGACCCAGGCGGACGGTCGGCTGCACTACACCATATACGGGGAGGAGGCCGGACCCGGGGCTCAGCAGACCTTGTGCCGGTTCTTCCAGCTCCACATCCGCCTGGCAGACCTGTACCAGCAGTGGGCCTCCGCTGACCCCCACTTCCGAGAAGTGGCCTCGAGATTCCCGGGTAAGCAGGGGCGCCTGGAGACGGCCTCAGCCTGGTCAGGGCTGAGGCCAACCCTCCTTTCTGCCTTCCCCGCAGGAATCCGGCTGCTCAGACAAGACCCCGTGGAATGTCTCTTCTCCTTCATCTGCTCCTCCAACAACCACATCTCGCGCATCACCGGCATGGTGCAGCGGCTGTGCCAGCACCTGGGGCCTCCACTGGGCCAGCTGGACGGCATCTCCTATCATGGCTTCCCCAGCTTGCAGGCTCTAGCCAGTGAGCCAGGCCGCCCTGCCCGGTGCCCCCAGCCACGGTCAGGCTGACCATCTTATTATGCAGGGGAAAGAGTGCCAAGTTCGAGCCCGCCCCTTCCTGGCTGCCTGACCTTAGACAAGCCATTCCAGCTTCTCCCTGGCCCCCTCATTTCTAAGGAAGGAGCAGAGTTCAGTGATCTCTGGGTGGCGCTCTGCCCTTCCAGGAAGCCTTCCCAGACTGGCCCCAGGCCTCTACTGTTAAGGGACCAATTGACACTTTTTATCATCTTTCGGGTAGGACTGGGGCCTGTTCCCCAGTAACTTCCCTCCAGGCCCCAGGTGGGAGGCACAATAGAGGTGATGAGCGTATTCCCCAATGGGACAGAAGTAAGAAAGAGCCCAAAACTTCGAGTGGGGAGCTCATGGTGTCGCCCAACTCTCCCTGCAGAAGCAGAGGTGGAGCCCCAACTTCGGGAGCTGGGTTTTGGGTACCGTGCCCGCTTTGTGAGTGAGAGTGCCCGTGCCATCCTGAAAGAACAGGGGGGAGCCAGCTGGCTGCAGCAGCTCCGAGCAGCATCCTACGAAGAAGCCCAGCGGGACCTTTGCTCCCTGCCTGGGGTTGGAGTAAAGGTAAGGCCTAGAAGGATGGCCAGTGCCCATGGCCTGCCCTATTGCCCTGCACACAACACACACTCTCTGGGTTTCGATGGGCATTGCTAGACTATGGAGCCGCTTAGGGGGGAATGGAGTTTGGAGGTATGATGGATTTGGGGTGAGCTAGAGAGCCATAAGGGCTAGCCTGGGTCCTGAACTGCTGTGTTGAAGGTGGCCGACTGTGTGTGTCTCATGGCCTTGGACAAGCCTCAGGCCGTGCCTGTGGACGTCCATGTCTGGCACATCGCCCGCCGGGACTATGGCTGGCAGCCTGCTTCCAAGAGCCAGAGGAGCCTGAGCCAGAAGGCCAGCAAGGAGCTGGGTGAGCAGCTTTGGGGCTGGGGTCCTTGAGGGGACAAGAAGGGGAAGCACCCTCGGGGGCAGATTCAGCAGTGTTCCTTCTACTGCAGGAGACTTCTTCCGGAGCCTGTGGGGACCCTATGCTGGCTGGACTCAAGCGGTTAGTGCCTTTTCCCCCTAGAATTCTCCTCCCCCATTAAATACCCACCCCTACACCCACACTCTCTCTCCATTCTTCCTCCAGCCCCTCCAACACTGAGCCCACTGGACTTGCCCTTCTCCAGGAAGACTTTTCCACTCAGACAACCCCCTTCCTTTCCCCAGGTGCTGTTCTGTGCAGACCTGAGACAGATCCCCAAACCACAGATTCTCCCCACAAAGTCCAAGCCTGGAAAACGCCAGAGGAGAGCCTCAGGGGAGAGGAGAGGCCCAGCATCAGGACCAGAGGATGCTGGAGACCCAGGATGATGGGAGCTGCCTCACTCTTCATGGCACCAGGGACAGATTCCTTTCCTCCCCTCTCCCCTACCCCACCTGGCCTTGGGTTTGGGGATTCCGTGGCTCAGGGTTACCTGATTCTCAGCATCTACCTCAAGGAGACTTTCCATCTCCATGTCAGACTGTCAGTCATGCACTGTTGGGGAAAGGAAGGGATTGGGAAGTGTGTGCCACGCCAGAGGGATGAAGCACTTCAATGGTTTTAACCCCTTCCCTTTAATACAAGAAAGAACAATAAAATAGAAATATTTGTTTGGAAAATGTGTGGATGTCTTGGCCAGAATCAGGGGGAGAAAAGGGAGCACTGAGAGAGAGGAAGAAGGCCAAGTGACCTGCACCTCACACGTCTCTTCTCAGGGCCCTGGTTCCTGGTATTACTTCCTTGCTTTGACTCCCCGTCCTTCCCAGAGGCCTTACACGGGTCCCCTGGCCAGTGTGACCAGGGCGAGGGACTACAAAGAGGTTCGGGAAAAGGATCCAATTCCAGGCCAGACAGGGTGTGAAAGAAGAAGCCTGTTCTTCCCTCAGAAGGAGGCCTGGACTGAAATGGGCTCAGGAAGAGCCCTCTGAAGGAAGGAGGGGAAGGGGAAGGGAGAGGCGAGCAGTGTTCCATCTCTTCCCAATCAATCGGCAGCTCCAACTCCTCCTGTCCAGCAGCAGCCTCCCCACCTAGGGGCTTCCTGGCAGACTCCACCCTAGCCCCTTCCCCAGGGGTCCTGAGGATCGAGCCCAGCAGCTGGAGTGTGGGCGGCTCTAGAGCTGGGGTGGGCGAGTGGCTGGGAGCTCCGGGGCTGACTCTGCACAGCAGTCCCTGCAGCAACCAACATGGGGACCTGGCAAGGGGAAGAGTGGGGAGCTCAGAGCCTGGGAAAGGGCCAGCAGAGTCCCTCCCCCACAAACACAAATAAGAGGGGAAGGAACTGCCCCCCTCCCACACCCGGGCCTCTTGGGGCCCCTTGGCCTCACCCCCGCCGGTCTCGGGTGCCAGCAGCTCCCCATGGCTGGTGGCTTGGCCAGGGCCGGGTCCATCCTGACTGGTGCCCAGCTGAAGCCTCCTCATGTGCCTCACCACTGCTGTGGCATTGAAGGCTTGCTGAAGGGGAACAAGCCATGGAGAAAGTGACCCCAAGGGTCTACCTAGGCTGTGTGCCCAGGGAGGAGTGAAGGAAGAAAAGGGGGAGCAGCTACGTGACCAAGTGGATAGAGGACCAGAGATAGTGTCCTGGGTTCAAATGTGGCCTTAAGGGACGGAGTTGGGGAAAGCTACATGGTCTAGCAGAAAGAGTGTCAGACTTAGAGTTGAGAGGACTTGGGTTCAAATCTAGCCTTAGATACGTCCTAGCTGTGTGACCCTGGGCAAGTCACTTAACCTCATTGCCTAGCCCTTACCGCATTTAATAATATATTAATATAAACTATTATAATTATCATATAAATTATATGATATGTAAATATAATATGTACTAAGAAATATATATATACATATATGGAGCACTGGAAAGGAACTCAGAAGCTGTCCAGTCCCACTCCTTCATTTTACACAGGAGGAAACTGAGTCCTGGAGCCTGGAGGGAGGGACTTGCTTAGGGAAACACCAGAGAAGTGGTAGAACAAGGATCAGCCCCAGCTCCCCTGTGCAGGTGAGGAGCCAGGGAGATGGAAGCTGGACTTGGGACAGGCCGAGGTGGGAAAGGAGTCAAGTGGGCTGGAGGGAGAGAGAGAGAGAGAGGCCAGGGGCAAGCAGTTGGGGAGAGGAGCCACGGCCTCACCTTCCATTTGCTCTTGGCAAAGTTCTTTTTGATTTGCTCACTGACTGACTGGTGGATGTTTTTGTCCAGCGCCGTGTCCCCTGCAATCCTAAGGGAGGGAGGGAGGAGGGGAGCCCGTCAGGGATGCTGCGGAGGTTTGGGGGCTAAGCCCGGGGAGAGGAAGCCAGCTCTGCTCGCCTCTCCTCCCACCCGAGGAGGGGCTGTCCTCACCAGGGGTGCTGCAGGGCTTGCTCACAGGTGAACCTCTTCTCAGGATCTTTTTCCATCAAATGCCGGATAAAGTCCTTGGCTTGGACCCAGAGGCAGGACAGAGACAGAGAATGACATTTATGGAACGCCCACTATGGGCAGAGCACTGCGCTGGGAGAGAAGAGCCCAGGGGGGCCACTGTGGTCCGATGGCGCCCCCAAACCCTCCGCCTGGGCTCTTCTCCGCACCCTGTCCCCTGTCCACCCACCAGCTGGTCTGTCAATAGCCGGGACTGGATTTGGGGCAAAAAAATAAGGGGGAAATTATTAGTGGAGTTTCCTCCAGCCCGTTCACTCCTCTTCTAAGCCGACCCAAACCTGCTCTTCAGAAAAGGTCCACTAGACTTAACGGGACGAGGGGGCAGAAGGCCCAAGAAGCGGTTCAGTAACATTTGAATTTGAACAGAGGGCAAAGACTGAAGCTACAATTTTCAGACATCGTAAGGCCAGCAGGAAAGGAGCGTGTGTTGGTTTTCTGTGTTTGGGGGGCTGTGAAGTAGCCGGGGATGTCCATCCTAGAGAAGATTAAGGGGAGGTCGAGGGGTCCCCAAGTATCCCAAGGGCCATTTAGCAGAGGAATGATTAGATTTGCTCTGCTTGGCCCCAGGTGGGGCGGAAGCAGATGCGATCTGTCAAGACGAAAAATCTGGGCTTAATATCAGGAAAAATTTTCTGACCATCAGAACTATCTCAAAGAGAGATGGGGTGCCTGGAGAAGTGGCTCCCCCCTCCCTGGAGATCCAAGTAGAAGATTTTTGTCATCCGTGCTCTAGAAGGAATTTCTTTCATGTGTGGTTTCATGGCTACTGAGGGGCCCTTCCAGTTGTGTTCATAGAAATCTTTCTGAACTCATCCTGCTCTTGCTTCTGGTTCTTGATTATATGATTGGAGGAGAGGGGCTGGCAAAGCCTTTTCAGGGACCTAAACAGCAAGACCCTGCTGCCCACAGCCCCAGGGGCCTCAGATTTCCTGGGGACACTGGCAGAGGGAAAGGCAGGGTGCCCAGGGGCAGCAAGTCTGGGCCTGAGAGTAGACCCAGGGGCAGGCAGGGGTCTGAGGATGGAGCAGAAAGACAGGAAGGCCAGAGAAGAGGGACCCCACGGCCAGCATCAGTACCAGAGTCAGAGATGTCGTCCCAGTAAGGAGAATCGAATTCAAACTCGGCCTTCAGTATCTGCTCAAAGAGTCTGGCATCGTTCTCGTCATAGAAAGGGGGGTAACCGCAGAGTCTGATGGGGGGCAGGCAGAGAAGGAAGAACAGCATGAATCCCTGACATTCCCTTAGACTTCTCCCTCCCTATAATGATGAAGTGGGGTCAATACAAAATATCACCCCCATTTTACAGTGTATAAAACTGATGCCTAGAGAGACCAAGTGATTTATCCAGTGAATTCTTGGCAGAGCTAGCATTAGAGCAAGTTTTCTCAACTCCGAATCCCAGAGTGGGAGGAGGGGAAGAAAGGAGGAGAGGAAGGAATGAGTTTCCCTTCAGCTCTCCCTACTGGCACTCCCCCCATGCTCCCACCGGCCATACCCGGGTACCCCACTCACAGGATGTAGGCAATGACACCGATGGACCAGCAATCCACAGCCTTACTATAAGGTTTCTGGGCCAGGACTTCAGGGGCTGTGATGGCACAGGAGATGACAGTCACATGATGGGGTGAGCGAGCCAGGGGGGCCCCCTCACAAGAGTTGAGCCCATCCCTCCCAACGTTGGACCCAGGACTCTTTCTGCTTTCCTAAACAGCCTCCCCAAATCATACCTCCCAAAGGCTACTGGCTCCCTTTCTCCCTTGACCCCCTCTAGTCTTGGACCCCTGCTTCCTTCTTACCTACATATCCTGGAGTGCCACAGGCGGTGGAGAGCACGCTCCCTGAGCCTTCCATCTTGGACAGCCCAAAGTCAGAGATCATGATCTTGGAATCTTCCTCCAAGCTATAGTAGAGCAAGTTTTCTGGCTTTGGGAGAGAAGGAGGAGGAGAAGAAGAAGAAGGATATTCTATTTGTGTGGGATTTGGCCCCCGACATCACACTTTTGTCTGATCTCACAGAATCTGATTTGGAAAGGACTTGGGTTGGCGCGTGAACAAGACCCCGTCGATAGCATCCCTAACAGATGAAGAGCCCTAGTGACGGACGCTCGCTAAGTGACCCTCTGAGGCAGCCGCCCATCTGGAGTGAGCCCGTCACGGGAGCCCGCTGAGATCTTTGGGAATCAGGACTCTGTCCTCCATGCTAGCTATCCTGCTTTGCTGAAGTCATCCACAAATCTGATAATCGTGCCATTTATATCCTTGGATAAGTCACTGATGAGATGATCTCATTCCACCTTCACTACAGCCTGGGAAGTGAGGCAGGCACCTATTATCCCCACTTTACAAATAAGGACTCCGTAGCCCCACGATGAGCCAACAGCAGAGCCCGGACTAGAACCTCAGGCTCCCAGTTGGCCAATTCAATCCCTTTCTCCCACTTTTCCCAGCTCCATTCTTTTCATCCTTACTGCCAGTCCATTTCCCCATCTGTTACCCTCTTCCCTCAAGTTCCCCCATGTTCTCCCTTTAAATCGATTAAATTTTAATTAAATAACTTAAATCAAACAACTTGTTTTTTCTTTCTTTTTAAATGAATGTTTTTATCAATTATTTTGTTTTTACATCAAAGTTATTTCCAAATATACTGCTCCTGGGGGGCTAGGTGACTCCGTAGATGGAGGGTCAGGTCTAGAGAGAGAAGTCCTAGGTTCAAATTTGATCTCAGATACTTTCTAGCTGTATGACCCTGGACAAGTCACTTAACCCCCACTATATAGCTCTCACTGCTCTTCTGTCTTGAAACCAATACACAGTATTGACTCTAAGATAGAAGGTCAGGGTTTTAAAAAAAATTAAATATCTTTTCCTCCCCACTATCCTCCACTCCTACTCCTCCCAAATAAGCTTTTCCTTTTAACACAGAAATTAGGCAAAACCAACTAACATAGCAACTGTATCTGACAAGAAAATAGAGACCTTCCCCCTCTCCATGGCGAAAGGAGGTAGGCTGTGATTTCCCCCACTCTTCTCCAAGGCTACAATTGGTCCCTGGAATTAGATATCATTCAAGCCTCCCCCTTTCTTGTACCATCTCTTACCAGCCCACAGAAGCCCTCACTGCCAGCCCCCCAGGTGGCTCACCTTGAGATCTCTGTGCACAATGCCCATGTCATGGAGGTACTTGACTGCATCGAGCACCTGGCAGATTAGTCGGCTGGCATCCCGTTCTGTGTAGAAGCCCTTCTCCACAATCCGATCGAAGAGCTCCCCGCCAGACACCCTGAAGCAAAAGAAGCAGGCTAGAGGCGATGACTTCCCCAGTTCTCCATGACGTTCCCCTCCCCAGGACCCTCCTCTGCCTCCAAATCCCCTTGGAATCCAACGGGAGGACCACCGTGCCACTGGAAGGTTAGAGATGAAGGCAAGAGGTTGGAAGAGAGCAACGCACGCAGAAGAGGTCAGGGTCTGATCTGTGGCAGGATTAGGGCCAAGAGAAGTTAGGGCAGGCATGGGATGAGGGAAAGTGGGGGATCTGGGGCAGGAAGGAGTCTGAGGAGGAAGATGGGGGTGTCCATGGCAGGACTGAAGCTGAGAAAGAAGGAGCAGGGATCCAGGGCAAGAGAAAGGGCATAAGGAGAAGGGCGGGAGCAGGAGGGATGCCAAGAAGGAAGGCTAGTCTCCGAGGACACAAGTGAGGCTGGGAAGGAAGGTGGGGATGTCTATAGTAAAAATGGGGTCAGAAAGAGGGGGGACTAGAACAGGAAGGAGGCTGAGAAGGAAGCAGGGGGGAAGGGTTGGGTCCTCACAGTTGCATGATGAGGTAGAGGTGCCCACCACACTCATAGATGTCATCCAAGGCCACTATGTTGGGATGTTTGATCCTAGAAGAAGAAATGAAGAGGGGGGCTCAGAGCAGAGGGAAGGTCCAGAGGTCTCCACCTCCCCAAAGGTAAGCAGGAGAGGGCAGAGGATGCTCCTTGGAGCTAAGGACCAAATCCCAGGAAACAGGAACAGGGCGATGCTACCCGCCTCCCACTCACATCAACACGCAATACTTTGAGGAGCTGCGACTTTGATGACATGGGGGTCTTCTGCCATCGTGAGTGACAGCTCTAGTTGACTTGGGAGACGGGCTTTGAGAGTTGCTGGGACCAAACAATGGAGACATTGCCAGGCTGGCCAGACAACAGACATACGTACAAAGATCCATGCAAACAGTATGTCACTGGGCTTGCACTCAAAGCCTCTCCAGCTTGGCGAGATCTGCCTGGCTTAGCCTTGGATGACCCTCAGGACCCTTCCGTGCCACTCTAGCAGGGCAGGGTGGTCACGAGTGGAGAATACTACTTAACCCCAGTATTTTAGATCACTTTGGATACTTAATTCTTTTTTTTGGTCAGATCCGTGATCTCATGAAAATTATTTAGAAAAGGAATTCATGGTTAGGCATCTCCTTCTAGAAAAGGAGGCAACAATTTCTATGAAGCACCCCTATGTGCCATGCCCCGTGCTAAGCGCTTTACAAAAAAGATCTCAACCCTGAGAAGTAGGTGCTATTATTATCTCCCCTTTACAATTGAGGAAACTGAGGCAGGCAGAGGTTATGTGAGCTGCCCAGTCACAAAGCCAGGAAATATTGGAGGCAGAGTTTGAGTTTGGTCTTCCTGATGCCAGCCTGCTAGCCGCCTCTACTAATGCAGATGGCTATTGTCCTTCAGTGCATATGCTTGGAGAGTTGCCCAGGACCCCGAGAAGTTGTGCCTTTTCTGGGGGTGTCACAGGAGAGAGCCGAGCCCAGGGATTCCTGATGCCAAGGCAGCTCTCTAACTAGTGTCCTGCAGCGCCAAGGTTCCCCAGGACTGACTCTCCAGTGCCAGCAGGAATAACAGGTAGCCCCATGCAAACATTTTAGGTTGCTGAAGCTCATTCTCTTCCCCCAGCATTGGGGGACTATCGAGGGTAGGACTGAGGATTTGCAGGTAGATGGGCTCCAGGAACGCCAGGTTATGGTGGCCAGATTCATCTGGGCAATAAGGGAGGAAATAATCCCGATGCTGGCCTTGCCTTCATCGTCCTCATCGTGGCCATCATCGTTGGAGGGCACAAAGGCTTCCATTTCAGGGCAGAAGCTACCGCGCAGGGTCTGCTTTTTAGTATGATAAATCTGATGAGCAGGACCACCCAGAAAAAAAACAACCTGGAGATGACTCTGAAATGCAGGGCCCTGGCACAGGTCTTGAAACCCAGGGCTGAGAAAGCCAAGCCAGCAGGAGGCTGACCACACTAGGACTCTCAGGCAGCAGCATTGCATAGTGGACAGATATTACAGATGACCCCCCAAAAATCTTCCCATTTACCAGCTTTATCACTCTGGGCCAAGTCCCAAGCTCATTAAGCCTCAGTTTCCTAATCTATAAGATGGGGATAATAGATAGCACCTACCTCAGAGAGAAGCTTCAATGAGATAATATGGAAAGTGCTTTGCAAATTTGGATGCACACTATAAATTCCAATTATTATTATTCCTGTTCACAGAAAAGCCATCAATTGCTTGATCAACAACTTGGGTCCTCGCTTAAGACCTCAGCATTATCCCTCAGGACCAAAATGGTTGGGGCAATGACAATAAATAAAAAGGCAGAGAAGGGGCTGGGCAAAATGTGTCCAGGAGAGAACAACCATGGGGCTCTGGACTCAGCCAACCCAAGGAGGAATAGGTGTAGGAGTGGGGGCAAGTCCCCACAGGAGGCGGCCCAGCTCCCACCCACTTATGTAGCACGGCGATCTCATTCTCAATGCTGCTCTCCTTCCCCTCCAAGGCTTTCTTGGCGATGCATTTGATGGCCACAAGTTTGTGGGTGGTCTTTTCTTCGGCCAGTATTACCTCGGAGAATGCTCCCCTGCCAGGGCAAAAATGGATGAATGGTAAGGTGGGATGGGGAAAGAGGAAGTGGAGAATACATCTAAGAAATAGCAGCTTGGGTCCCAAGCTCATGGCTGAGGGGGAGGCTCACAATTACTCCCCTCTTGCCAAACCCCCCAAGTCATGGAACTTCTGGGACACTAGCCACAACCACCCACCCCTCGCAGGTGTGAAACAAGTGGAAACAGAAAGGTGGAGCCCTGTCCTGTCCTAAGGCCATACATTGACTCTTTCCTAGCCATTTTTCCCCCTAGGCAGTTCTGAGTAGCAAGCCTTAGTTCCCTGGACCTAGAATCAGGAGACTGGTTCTAATCCTCTCT
Source organism: Gracilinanus agilis (assembly GCF_016433145.1). Lineage (NCBI taxonomy): Eukaryota > Metazoa > Chordata > Mammalia > Didelphimorphia > Didelphidae > Gracilinanus > Gracilinanus agilis. The sequence continues at coordinate 53,542,447 of NC_058130.1, forward strand.
CCTCAGTGACTCCCTGTGGGAGCCTCTCAGGGATAATGATTTTTACGGGCTCTAACAGAGCTGTTATGAGAATTAAAGGAGAAAAGGGACAGGCAAGAACTTTGGAAAGCATTTGGGGGTGAGGTTTGGGGTGCAGCTAGACAGCTGCACAGTGGATAGAGAGCCAGGCTGGAATCAGGAGGACTTGGGTTCAAATGTGGATCTCAGACATTTCCTAGCAGTGTGATGCTGGGCAAGTCAACCCCATTTACTTAGTTAGCCCTTGCCCTTCTGTCCTAGAGTTGTTATTAAGACAGAAAGGAAGGTTTAACAAAAAAAGCATTTGGGGAATGTAAGGAATTATAATCACTTTACTCCCTCCCCAAATGGTAAGGTCCTTTGCCCTTTCTTCCTTTCCATGTGTTCTCCCTACCATAGGGATTCAGTACCCTCTTGCTGGGAAAAAAAAACAAAAAACAAAAAACAAACAAATCTGCTTTCAACACAGACTCTGAGAAAATCATTCGTACGAAGAGGAAAATAGCTTGTGATATTTTTAAAGTGTGACCCGCTCCCCCCAGAGGACAAGGCATCACTGGGGACAAAAAAAAAATGAATTTCTTTTGGTGCAGTGAGAATATAGGATGAGGAACTCAGGGGTTATAGAGGAGGAGCGGAGCAGGCTGAGATCACATCTGAGCCCCATAGACTAGGGGCAGCAATTTGAAATAGAAAGGGGAAGATGTTACAGCTTCCTCATCCCTGCCAAAAGCTTGCACTCCCACACCCCCAAACCACCACTGTTATCTTCTCCTGGTTTGTTCAGGGCAGATGGCAGAGCAAGATGATGGAAGGAATAAGGTGGGGGGAATTGTGGGAGGGCTAAGAGCCTCAGGAATCTCTGCAAAGACTTGAAGGTAGTAGAAACCAAAGAGAATCATTTGGAGAAATAAGCTGAACTGACAGAGGGGAGCCTGGAGAACAACTGAAACTTGGGGACCACAAGTGAGTCAGGCAGAGAAGGGAAGACCTAATGTTTCTTTTCTCTCACCAGCCCAGGTGAGATAATATCACTTGGGGTTCTCATGCCTCAAGGACAGGTTGATCCACTCATCTGTGACCAGACAAAGGTTTTTGGCTAATCTGGCCAGACAGGACAGGGTCCTGCTCCCTATTTTCCCTTCCTCCCAGTATAAGACTGAAGCTGTCACAAATCAGGTTCAATGGAAGGGTCACGGTGTATTGTTCTTTGAGCACTGGCTCTCCCCACTCTCCTCATGGAGATCAAAATGGGTAAAATTGGAGGGGAAGCCATAAGGCAGTCACCACCTTCTTCAACTCCCACTCCTCCCCCACTTCCTCTTTCCTTCCATTTTTGGGCTCAGACATCAAGAGCTGTTGCTAGAAGAACCTTGGAAGGTTTCTCTCTCCCACTCATTTTTCCCTCCCAAGTCCAGCCTGAAAGCTCTTTCCAGAGTGTTGTACAGAAAGGGCTTGGGGTAGGGGGAGAGCCTGGGTTTGCTGGTGGAAGGGTTTAGGTGGGCCCCTGGGTCAGGATGGGAATGGTAGGAACTCCTGACCTAGAAGCTTAGACATTTTCTGGAGTCCCCTCTATTATTTCCTAATAATCTTAATCTGGATTCTTCATTTTCTTCTCTTCCCTCTTTCATTCTCCCCCCCCCACCACCACCACCAGTCAGGCAAGACAGGGAATGAGGTCTGCTGTTTCGTCCATGAGCGGAAGCTAGCAGGAAACAGCTGAGGGGCTGGTCCAGAGTAAAGCTCCATCCATTTCCGGTCAATCCAGTTGGGCTCTGTTTGGGGGAGGTGAGGCCACCAACCCCTTCACCGAGGCTTCTGATGGCTCCCTTCCAGCCCTCGATAGGATGAGTTTGCTATTCCATCCAGGCCCCTCTGGGCCTCCTGCTTGCTCTTAGCCCCAGCCTAGGTCTTCTGTCACCCTGCCTCTGCCCCTCCTTAGTCCAGCTCTGCTTCATCCTCAAGAGAAGGGACAGGGGGAGACGGAGGCATCACTTACGTGCCCAGGACATCCCGGAATTCATAAATGTCCCGAATGTCATCTGCATGCTTCTTCCAGCTGGCTCCATCCACTTCCCGAGGCATTGCCCAATGACCACTGGCTGCAGCCAGAGCTCCTGGGAGTGGGAAAGCCAGGGCTCAGTGATTCCTGTTTTCTCTTTCCTAGTTCTAGATCAGCCTCCTTCCCACTCATTCCACCTCATCATCCCTTGAATAATAGGGACTGATTTCTCCCTCTAAAAAAACAGGGGCCCAAATTAGAGCTCCTAATATAACACCCCCCCCACTCCTTCCATTAATTCATAATGGTGAGAACACAGTGAAGAGGCCTGACTGATGACTAGCCAAGTTCCCCAGGGGTGAGAGGGTCCATGATCGCAACACTGATCCCCAGAAGGGGTATGTCCAGGATGTCCCCTCCTCCTCTTCCTCCTCTCTAAGAAAACAGGTTCCCTGGTCCCTTTGCCTTCGGCAATATCTCAGCCACATTTTTAAATAGCTCCATTTGTACTGTTGCTATGACAACCAGAGCCACATCTGGAACAGCTGGTACTCCCTCATCCTCCCACTTCCACCTATCATTCCCCTGTCCCAGCCAGCCCACAGCAGATGCCCGGACCCCTGGGTCTTGTCCCCAGCCCTTGGCCTTGAAGAGCCCCTACCCCTGCTTTATCTTCACTAGCACTCCATCTAGCTCAGCATGGCAGGACACAGGGTTCGAGGGTCCTGTCAGCTGGCCCTCATCCAGGTCACACAGGGCAGGGCTAGGGTCTTGCACTAAAAACTAAAGAACCACCCCTCCCTATTCCAGTAAGGGGCAAATGATGTCTAGTTCCACCAGGTTCCTATTTCAAAGTCAGCCTGAGCTCCCACTAATGTACCTCCTGAATAGAAGCATCTTTCTAAAAAAAGATCTAGGGAGACTGGGAAATGAGCAGTAATTTCAGTTCTCTAGGTGGGGAAACTGAGACTCTGAGTTATATACGAGTCAAGGAAACTCCTTGTTTCCCCAGAAGGTTCAATAACCAATCTCAGTTCTGCCCCCTGGGCCAGAAAAGGGCTGACCTGAGGGGGAAAAAATAGGCAGAAAAGGGAAAAAAAGGCAGAAGGGTGATACCCCTTGACAATCTGAGTTATAGGGAAGTAGCGATATACTGGAAAGAGCTGTGGGCATGGGATTTCTCACTTGTTAAATGAAGGGATGGGACTAAATAATCTCAAGGGTCCCTTCTCTCTTTTCCATTCTCTCAGTCTATAGAAATCAGGAGATGGTCTTCTAGGAGGGATTCCGCTCTATTTCGCTGTGTGTTTTGGGGTACAAGACTTTCCCTCACTAAACCCCTGTTTTAAGAAAAGGAAGTTGGATTGTATGATCTTTAAAGATCTTTAAAGAACAGAATTTCACACACCTCTCTGAATAAACCTTTTGATTCTACAGGGGCCCCCTGTAGACACCCAGAGATCCAGATGTCTTTTCCCAAGGGAAAAGGGGTCAGAGAGAGTAGGACAATAAAAAAAAAAAAACAAGTGTAAATCGTGGAGCTTCTCTGCCTCTGGTCCTATCCTTAGCCCCTCTAGCCACAGAAAGCATCAGGCAGGGCCCATGGAGCAGACCTGGCCAGAACTGAGGTTTGGGTAGCAAACCCAAACTGTGCTCTCCACTGCCCAGGGAAGCCCAGATGTTCAAGTATCAGGAACCACAAGGCAGGAACAAAAGGTGAGTCCTTCCTGGTGGAGGAAGCCTCCCTCACGATCTCCTCCTGCTACCCCTCTGTCTGACCAACTTTTCAACAGCCTCCCCAAAGCCCAGGGAGAGTCCAGTCCTAGTGGAAGCTCTGGAAATGAGGAGGTCATGGCCCATCCTTTCCTTTGTCATGTCCCCAGAAAGGGAAGCCAGAAAAAGGATGGGTGTGTGAAATTTCGCAAAGATCAGTGATAGCCAAATTACTGAGCTGCGTGAAAACTCCTAGGACACAGAGATGGCCCTCCACCAGGACACTGGCCACTAGCCTGGCCACATACCCTAATACCCCGACACCTGCACACTCAGATGTGTCCCCAAATCTAGACAGACCCCGACACCCAGCAGCGCTGGCCCCACTCCGAGCAGGATGTGCCCCCTTGTACTCCAATCCCCATTGTCTCCCTCTTGGACACACCCTACCATTCTTCTATAGGAGGTGAGGGGGCTGGACCAGATGATAGCTCCGCTGGCCCATCTGGGCATCATCCCTGATCCTCCCGAACCTCTACCTTTCCTTGCAAACACAGCCTGACACCCATGGAATCAGCCATCCCTTAAGTCTTGCAGCGCACAATGCAAACGCAGAACAACCTATGTTCATGCAAGATGCTGACTCGGGTCTCGGGAAGGAGAGTAGCTGCCCCAGGCCCAGAGAACAGCGTGCCTCTCCACGGGAGAAGCAAGCACCTCGCCTGGCCCTGCCAGAGAGCAGATTGGCCCTGTGGGTTTGCAGCCCGGGCAGAAGGAGGTCTGACACACTTATCGCGCCCTCCCCCCCTTCTCATTTGCTAAACATATCCCACCCACCCCTTCATCAGGAATTCCCTGATTCCCCGGGGTCTCCTGGGAAAGGCTGAGGAACTATATGTCAGAGCTCCCACCCTCAGCCCAGAGACACGCCCTACCTCCCCCAACCTCTCCGGAGACTCAGCCCGGGACCTTTGTTTGGGAGGGAAGGCCAGGGGCAGGGCCGTTAGCTGCCCGGGGGCAAAGTCCCCCACCGGTGGCCCCAGCAGAACAGGTGTATATGCTTGGGGGCCCCTGAAGGAGAGGCGGAAGAAGGGGAGCTGGGGGGAGGGTCGGAGCCCCTGCAAGGAACCTCCCTCCCCCCCCCCCACCTCATCCCTCAGTGTGGGGCTGAGAGCCTTTCTGCGGTTTAACCCAGGGATGGAGCTGAAGTTGGGGGACGCGAGGAGAGATGAGGGTCAAGATTGCTCCCGGGAGCCCCGGGGGAGGGGCCAGGTGAGGCCAGAGGGCAGGCTCCGGCAGAGCTTGCCCAGGGCTGGGGGTGCCCAGACAGGTTTCCTCCCGCGTACCTGAGGCTGCCCCGAGGTGGGTGGGGTGGGGTGGCTCTTTGGGTCGCTCGGGCCCCCACCCCCACCGCCTCCCGAGGCCGCCGCTGGCCCTGGCCCCGATGTCTGCCTCGCAGTGCTCCCGCGCGTCCGCCTGCGCGCTCGCTCCGAGCTCCTCTCGGCCGCCGCCGCCTCCTTCTCCTCCTCCACGCTCGGGTCCCCTGTGCCCACAATCGTCGGCGGTAGCGGCTTCTCCTCCGCCTCCCTAACCAGCCGGACGCTCCGCGGGTTTGCTCTGATGTCAACCGGGCGGAGGAGGAGTTTGTGCGGCCGCGGGAGGGGAGAGGAGGGGAGGGAGGGGAGAGGAGGGGAGCTGGGCGGGGGCGGGGCGCCGAGGAGCCCCTGCAGAGCCGGGAGAGGGGAGCCAGGAGCCGGCACAGCACAGGAGGGATGCGCAGCGAGGGCCGAGGAAAGCCGAGTAGAGGAGCCGCTGCCTCTCCAAACCGCGCAATGGGCCGCTCTGAGGCTCAGAAAAGAGGGAAGAGACTTGGCCAAGGTCGCACAGGTGGTAAGTGGCAGAGCGCCCCTTCAAACTCGAATTCTCTGGCTCCAAGTTCGCCGAGCATATGCCGCCGGCTCTTGCCAGTTATCTTTCCCTACTTATCGGGGTTGCCACGTGATGGCGAGGGTTTGGATGCCAAGAGCTTCATGGACTAGAGCCAAGCTGGGCAGGGGAAGGTGGAGGCACCGAGTCTCAGGCTTTCCACGGAAAGGACTGAAATGAGATAAACCTTGAGTCCCAAAGACGCCAGTTCAAGTCCTGCCTCGGACGCCTACCAGTTGTGTGACAGGTAGCCTCGGCTTGCCTACTTGGCTTCCCACCGGCCAGCCAATCCGCGGAGACTCTAAGTTCCGCTCTTCCTCACCAAGTGTTGACTCACCACCTAGACTGTGAGATCGATCCCTCCAGGGACCGCCCTAGTCTCGAACTTCTTCGGGGCTTCCACAGTGTCACGTGCAGGGCAGGCCACCGTAATAGATACATATTTATTGGTACGGAGGATCACAGCTTTCGAATTGGAAGGGGGCATAGATCGAATTTGGTTCAGCTGCTTTTTCAGTCGTGTCCGACTCTGTGACCTCATTTGAGGTTTTCTTGGCAGAGATACTGGAGTCGTTTGCCATTTCCTTCTCCGGCTCATTTTACAGATGAGAAAACTGAGGCAAACAGTTTGCCCAGGATCTCACAGTTAGGGGGTGTCTGAGGTCAGATTTGAACTCAATTAAGGGATGTCTTCCTGACTCCAAGCTTGGCACTTTATTCGATTATAAACGTATCTGTCCCTAACCTCCAGTGGGATAGCTCTGCCTTCCCATTAGAATCTCCAACTAAATCGCCTATAGACTTCCTAAATTCAATATATCCAAAATTGAATATAGTTTTCCCCCAAATCCTCCCATCTTTCAGTCCCCCAGGTTAGGTAGCCTTGGAGTCATCCTCAGTTTCTCACTCTTACTCAACCTAGTTAGCTAATCTGTTGCCAAGTCTTGCTTTTACCTTCCCAACATTTCTCCTACACGATCTCTTTCTCTTTTCTAACACAGCCACCAGCTGGTTCAGACCCTCATCACCTCACTTCCTGGATTATTACAAAAGCCTTCTGGTTGGTCTCCCTGCCTCCTCTCTCTGACTCCAGCCCATCCTCCAAACCTCTAGATTTCTAAAACTCGGATCTGCCCAAGTCTGTTAAAAATAAATTCCAGTGGCTCCCTATTACCTCCAGGATCAAACATGGAATCCTCTGGCTTATTTTAAGGTCCTTCCATCCTTTCCAAGTCCTTTTACACCTTCCTCCCTTCCCCACCCTTTTAAGTGGCACTAGCTTCTACACACTGGCTATAACCTCCAGCTCCCAATGGGCTCCTCTTCTTCACTAGCTCTCTTCCACCTCTGGAATGCTCTCCATCCTCTTCTCTGCTCCCTGGCTTTCTTCAGATCTCCAGTAAAATGGCCTCTTTTTGCTGAAGGTCTCTCCTGGTTCCCACTCAATGCTAGTGTCTTCCTCCTGGCTCTTCTACCTCTCAGTCACCCTGCATGTATTCTGAGTATGCCTAGTTGTAGGTTGTTTCCTCACTAGAATGTGAGCTCCTCGAGGATAGGGGCTATTGTTGCTTTTGTCTCCCCAGTGCTTGGCATAGTGCCTGGTACAAAGTTGGTACTTCATAAATGTTAGATTTGGATTATTGATTAACCAAGTGAATGCAGAAAAAGGAAGGGGGAGTTTATTGTTTTTATTTTTTTATTATTACTATTTATCAGTTTATTGTTTATCAGTGCAGGAGTTTATTGGAGGACAGAGAAGGGGAGGGGAGCTATTTAGGAGAGCCATTCTCTGGCTTATGCCAGCCTCAGGCTACCATTCATTATCTGTGCAGTTATTTCATGGACTAAAGAAGGTTGAGCTGTCCAGAAAGATCATGGCAGGTATCGAGAGGTTGGGATAAGGAAGAGAGCGATGGAATCTTCCTATTTTCCCCATTCCCTCCCCTAGTTGCTAAGTAGCCTTCAGATCTGGCCCCCAGGAGGGTCTGAAGCAGGGGGTGGGTAGAGGTAGTTCAGGAAGGAGCTACAGGAGAGACAGGAGAGGACAAAGGGGACGAGGACTGGGTGTTTGATGGAATCAGGTGAAAGAACAGCAGGTTGCCATGTGATAGGTGTCTAAGCCAAGGGTTTCGTGGATTGTGGCCAGGTTGGGCAGGTGTGGGTGAAGGGCACCAAACCTCCAGCTTATTTGATTCCTCTCTGCCAAAGAACAGAGTACTTCCTGGGATTATGGGAGAAAGAGGCCAGAAGCCAGAGGAATTAAGACTGAAGCAAGGACATCAAAATGAGTTCCTTAGGAAGAAAACATCGAGGAAAGGGGGTGCTGGGGAAGGGAGGAGATTGCTTGGAAGGATCAAGAGATTCAGCCTTCAGAAAAATGAAGTTTTCTTCCTTTTGGGGACCCCCCCCCATATCTGAATACCTGCTCTTCTGAATTCCTCTTCCTCTTTGCCCAGAGCTGAGTGCTAGGAAAGCATAAAGACTCTATAGACATTTATGGAGAACCTACTTTGGGCAATGCAGCCCACTGTAGGGAGTGGGTGTTGAGTAAGGATGCTGGATCCTGGGAATGTGGCACCCTCCAGTGGCCAGGGTCTCACCCCACAACCTATGAAGACACAGGGTCCATTCCAGCCTCAATTTTTCAGGAATGGATTCCCTTCCCCTGGGAAAGCCATAAGAACTGGGCAATCCTTCCATTGGCTTGAGACGAGGACACTATAGGTGGGTTCAGGAGGACTGGAAATCTCCCGTCCAGGAGAATGGCCCTTTGGAATGCCTTAATTCCCCCCTGGAGCTTTTCTAGAGTACAAGACCCAGACAGTGAAGAGGTCAGACAAGGGACTCTAGTGAGACAGAGACAGCTAAGACTCTCAGGGAAAATAAAAACAATAGCTTACATGTCTATTGTGGTTTATGATTTACAAAGAATTTTCTTCATGCCAGCCCTGTGAGTATGTATATAAGAATTTTATGATGAAACAAATAAGTTAAGAGATTTACAGAACTACAGGCTTTTGACCAAGAAGAGACCTTACAGACCTAGTTTCAACTCGTTTCACTGATGAGGACTCTGAGCTCCAGAAAAGGGAAATGACTTGTCCAAGGTCACAAAGAAAGTGATGTAGCAGAGCTTAAATTAAAATCTAACTCCTTTTTAACTTCAATTCACACAGCTAGTAGGGTTTGACCTCTGATCTTCTGATCTTGTTTGGGTTCCAAGCTTAGTTTTTCCACTACCACAAGGAAAGACCCCATCCCCTGTGCCTGAAATCTCCCTGCTCTCCCCTACCTCTTGGAATCCCAAGCTTCCTTCAAGATGCCTGCTGTGATTCTCATTTGGATTTTCTCTCCAACAAACTATTTTTTTACTTTGTACTTATATGACTGATATTTTTTAAATCACGAGCGTTTAAACTCTTTGAGGGCAGGGACTGCTTTGCTTTGTATTTCTAGCACTTGACACATGCTTTGTAAATGCTCAATAAGGGAACAAGCTATCAAGCCCATAGTTCACCCACCCCACCTTACAGGGGGCCCAACAGCTATTGCCCCTTCTAACTTCCTTGGCTGTCAGGGAGTTGAGTGTCAGTCTGAGACAAAGTGCTTTCCAGGGATGTTGATATCACAGAAATTGCCCACCATTTAACCTTATTCTTTTAATGATTTCACAATTTATATTACTTTCCTGCTAGTTTTTTTTAAAGCCCTCACTTTCTGTCCTAGTAACAACTCTTAAGACTGAGGGGCAAGGGCTAGGCAATGGGGGTTAAGTGACTTGTCCAGGGTCACACAGTTACCGAGTGTCACATTTGAACCCAGGATATCTTCTGTCTCTAGGCCTGTCTCCTGGCTCTGCTAGTTTGTTTTAGTTGTAAAACTCCAAAAGTTTATTTTGAGCATAAAAGCTATATTCTCCATAAGGATTCTGAAGGATTTATCATGTATGAAGGAATGACAGTTCCAGAAATTTCCCTGGGAACCTTAAGCTATGCTACTTTGATAAGACATCTCAAGGTCCTCTTAATATCCAAAACTTGTCCAGATTTCTTTTATCTTGGCTGAAAGATCAGAGCCACCAAATCCCACAATGTCTAAAGATGACATTTGCATAATGAGAATTAGGAGGGAGGGGTGCTAATTTACAGGGTAAAAGGACTCAGGCCTTGCTTTCAACCTGTTTCCATCCCCCACAATCACTGAAATGCAGTTCTTACTAGTTCATTGGGTCTTACTAGACATGGAAACAAACTAAAAACATCCCCCACAGAAACACATAGTTTAACTACTATTCCCAGCTCTTGAATTTCCCCAAGATAGTTTACTCTGGATAGAATTATGACTTTTTATAGTGTTGGATGAAATTAAGCATAAATTCCCACCAATGCCTTTTGCCTTATTTTATCTGGTCTAATATTGTAAAAGGAAATTTGTCCACCTTTGATGTTTTCTGGTTTCTTCGCTGGCATCAAATACACCCGGGTCTTCCCTCTCCTTAACAAGGACAAACCCCCTTACTTGAGCCTACTTCAGGGTAGCATCTTCTGCCTCGCCTCTCTTTGATAGTCATGGGATAAAGACTAGTGATTTCTCTGTCCTCCTGGCAGCTCCTCAGGGGCCTTTACAGGATCAGCATCTGCTGCCCCTTCGGCTCTCTGCGTGGACTGGACCACTTTCCTGCGCTCCAGTATCCCATCCAGTCGGGGGCAGGTTGGTAGTCCTCCTTCCAGTGTGTTCTCACAGGATTCCCACTCTAGTTTCTGCTGTTATCACCCTGTCTGGAGCATCGCACGAGCCTCCTCATTGGTCTTCCTGGTTCATCCCTCCAGCTTCCCGAAGCTGCCAAACTGCTATTCCTAAACCCCAGGTCCGCTTTGTAAGGATTAAAATTTTGGTATTATAGGTATATATTAAAATATGTTGTCACGTGTGGGTAACTCGTCTCCCCTCCCCACTAAGGGAGGTTAGGATTACATCATTAGCACGCCTGGGTTGAGTAGATTTTTGACTATTAATGGGCTGGAACTAATTCTATTTACACAATCCCCCCTGATGATCATATTGGGTGCCTAGTCACCCCAAGTGATCATGTTACACAACCATCTTCTACCACAAAGGTCCTTCTAACTACAATAGTTAGAGATAAGAGGGAAATGGAAAAGAGAGAAAGCAAAACCAATGTTTTGCTAAGCGTGTTGACAAGAAACCAATTGGGGGCAGTCCCCAATCGGCATATCATGTACAATTAAAGTAGCTGTTCAAACCCATCAGTCCATTCATTAGTACCCAAAGTTCGTTCTGGATCACTTGATGCAACAAAACCCCATCAGTTCAATCAATTGCAACCCAAAGTTCATTCTGGATCTCTTGATTAAACGTAGGTTCTTCAGGCATCTCTCTGCAAGCAGTTCATTCTCTGGATTAAGGAATCAGCAGGTTTCTTTCCCTGAGAATTTTCTCAAACAAAACCAAAAATTAAATCTTGGATATAATAAAAATACGATTAATCTTGGATTTTATAAAAATACAATCCCCCCTGACGTGGGTATTTAGAAAGAAATACCCAGATCAGCTCAATATATACAGTTGAGTCATGGGGTTGTATGAGTCAATTCAAAAGGAAAAAAGAAAGAAAAAATATAAAATCAATAGAAGAAAATTGAAGCTTTTGAAAAAAAAAGGCATTAAAATCAAAATCAAATATCAAAAGTTATGTACATAAAAATTTTTGAAGAAAACAAAATAAAATTATAACAGGCCCTTGTATTAGGGTCTAATCAATTATAATTTCCATCCTACTAGTCTGTAGGATACAATGCAGTAATACTGCACTTACCCATTTGCAGCTAAGACTACAGGAAGTTGCCATTCTATAAGAGAGAAAAAAGGACCAGATTTAAATGCAAGGAAAGCGTCTGTCATTCCCTTTACTCTCAGGAATATATGGTTGAGCCAGATAATAGCCAACCTGCGGTACCTGACTGGCAGTGTAGTTCAGAGAGTCCTACATCTTAACATATGTTAAGCGTCGCAGCTTCGATTCTTACACTGAGTTCAAGTCCTCAGTGTTGGCGTGGGAGTACCTCAATCCCACCTGTATATGTATGATCTTTAACCTTGTGCTCCTTGGCACTGTGCAGATGTTCTCAGAAATCCCATTGGATTTGTCGGTTGGTCTTCATGACCTTGTGCTTTCCTTAGCACCATTAATGGCTCATGTGTTCCCTTCTCCTGGAATTAGATAGAAGCATTAATCACAGTCCCATAACATTTAACAATGTATGGCAAGTTCTTGGAGTCTAAACCTTGTGAGTAAGCAGTAATATTACAGCAATTATATATATATTAAAATTATAGCATTGCAAAAAACAATGAAAAAATTAAGTGATTATATGTACTCAAGTACAAGAAATGAGAAAAAAGACAAAAAAAAATATCAATTATTCTATTAAAAGATATTAGGAAATCAATAAGAAATTTAAAAATAAAATCAGGGAAAGAATCAAGACAAACCAATGATTCCAAATTAACATCCATGAGTCCATGAACTGTTATCTCCAATGCAGGTAACAGGAAACAGTCAATCAGGTTCAATAGAAGATGCCCTCTTTACATGTGAGCAATGAATCCAAGAGTCCTTTTCTCCGATCTTTATAGCTGTTGGGGTGGTTATTAAAATTTCAAACGGGCCATCCCACGAAGGCTGGGTTGCCCCAGTGCGCTGGAAGTTCTTTATATACACTTTGTCTCCTGGATTCAGGTCGTGAAGTGAAAAGTCTATTGGTCCTGCTTGTACTGCAGTTCCAGATTCATGGAGTTCACGCAGTCTGTGTTGCAATTCCTGTATATAGGAAGCAATAGAAGTATCTCCTCCTAATAGTGATGTATATGCAGGAGAAAAAGGTTTAGCTTGTATAGGAGGATGTCCAAAAAGCATCTCATATGGTGAGATGTGTAGATCTCCCCTAGGTCTGCTTCTAAGATAAAATAGAGCTAGAGGGAGAATTTCAGGCCATTTTAGATGTGTCTCAGTATATAATTTGCCAATCATGGTTTTAAGTTCTCTGTTCATCCGTTCAACTTGGCCTGAGCTCTGGGGGTGATATGGTACATGGAATTTTGGAGTTATCCCCAGGCATGAATATATTTCAGATAAAACTGAATCAGTAAAGTGACTCCCTCTGTCGGAGTCAATACGTGCAGGCAGACCAAAACGAGGAATAATTTCTTTTAAAAGCACCTTGGCAACAAAGGCTGACGTGGCTGGGGCAGTAGGAAATGCTTCCGGCCACCTGGTCAGTTGATCCACTATGACCAGACAGAATTTATATTGTCCAGCCTTTGGCATTGTTATGAAATCAATTTGTAGGTGCTCAAAAGGTGTGTAAGCCAATGGACACCCACCAAAAGCCTTGCCACGAAAGGCGTGTTGGTTATATGCTTGGCAAGTAAGGCAAGCTGCACACACTTTAGAGGCTATAGAGGTTATGCCAGGAGCTATCCATACTCTCTTAACAGAGTCCACGATGCCCTGGGTACCAAAATGACCATTTTTATGAATAGATTGGCAAATTTGGCGATAAAAGTGTCTAGGGAGCAGGGGTTTTCCTTCAGAGGACACCCATACTCCATTTATCTGTTTGGCTTTAAATTTCTGTTTCCATTTTGTTACTTCCTTCTCATCATAGGAAAGTGATAAATTTAAGTCATCAGTGGTTGTTAATGTTAAAATTAATTCAGGCCCTTCTATTGCTGCTACCTTTGCAGCAATATCTGCCCAATTATTTCCCTTAGAGACAGGGTCAGTGCCACCTGTATGGGCAGAGCAATGAACTACAGCTAGGGCTTTGGGTAGTTGGAGAGCAGAAAGAACTTCATTAATAATTTTTGCATTAGCTATAGATTTTCCAGCTGAGCATTTGCTATTCCTGGAATTATTATTATTATTATTATTCCTGTTGTTATTTATATAGTTGGCTTTTGACTGGGTATTATTTCCGATTACTCTTAAGAAATTCTTACAGTTCATTATTATATGGCCCTTCTTCATAAAGAATTGGCAGATAACGGATTGATAGTTAGATTCTTGGAGAGGGGCTATTGTCTCTCCTTTATTTTTCATTTTTTCCTTTAGCATTTTAATTTCTGCTTTTAAAGCATCCAACTGAGTCAATGTCTTCCTCATGTCTTTGTGCATGGCCCTTAAAAATAGAAGATGCTACTTTCCTCAATTCCTCAAGACTCATAGATTCTCCAGTTGGGGCAGTTAATTTTAAAACAGTCTTTGACTACTTTGCAGGAATTCTCAATGAATTGCCTACTTATATGTCTAATATGCTGTTCCATGGTTAAATCAAGGTCCGGATTATATTTCTCCCACTTCAATCAGCCTGTCCATAAAATGGGAGGGAGTTTCATTGGTATGTTGTTTTGAATTTTGCCTAACTGTCAGGTGTATCAGCACAAGCTTTCATGGCTGACAATAATGCCTCTCTGCCAATGCACAATTTTTTGTAATCTGGGATAGAATTGTAATCCCAGTTCGGATCCTGGAGGGGCCATTTAGGTCCTCCCTTGCCTTTCTTGTGATTGGCCCGAGAAATGATTCTTTCTTTCTCACCGACTGTCAGAAACTCATCTAATATATTTTCAATATCCTGCCAACTGGGGTCATAAGTTCGGAATATATTGTCTAATTTTTTTACAAGTAAGAATGGTTCTTTCTCAAAAGTAGGCATATTCTTTTTAAATCCAGCTAAATCATCAGGGCTGAAAGGAGTAAAGTGTTTTACAGATACCAAGTCTCCTTCAGTATTAAAAGTAGGTACTTCTCGTAAAGGAAATAGTGCTGTGCTATCTTGAATGGCAGGGAGTGTAGGTCCTGCAGCAATAGCAGTAGCCCTGATTGTCTGTAGGAGGGGCTGAGGGGTGGGTTGGACAGGTTGAGGAGGCGGGAGCAGGACAGGCTGGGGATGGAGTGGTATGGGTTGGGGAGGGGGCGGGATAGGTTGGGGGAAGGGGACGGGTTGAGGAGGGGGTGTGTCAGGAGCGCTTTCATAGGAGGAATCCTCGAAAGCGGAACTATGGAGGAATAATTCTCTCTTTTGTTGGAACTTCTTTTTAAACTGTTTCCTCCTTCTTAACTGCTTAGCATGGTTTTTTAGATAAGCCAGCAGTTGTTCTTGGCCCTCTTCCATATTCTCCACTTTCTTCTCTATCTTACTAAATCTCTGTGAGTTAGTGTCATCCAGCTTCTCTGTTATATTTCCTTTTTCCTTCTCTATCTTACTAAATCTCTCTGAGTTAGTGTCATCCAGCTTCTCTGGCAGTTTCTTTTGAGAGAAGTAAAGATAAACTATTCTGCCTACTATGAGTATTATCACACCTACATACAGTGCATCAAACAGCCCTTGAAAGGTATTTTCTCGTGTTATTCTTCCGAAAAAAAAACAGCATAACATGCCATAATATAGACTGGATCCAGCGTCTTAAAGTCTGAAATCTGGTATTTTTTTCATCAGTAATGGTTCGAACCCACCACATTCTTACTCTAGTCAGTAGATGTCTCCAGTGGGTAAGGTCTTCCTTTTACTAAGGGTTGGGCTAGTTGTATTGTTTGGGTCAAGATTTCCTTTTGTTCCCGCCTGGCTGAGGACAAAGGCTATAGCCTGAGGCCGAGTACTAGAGATAAAGCTCTTTGGGGGTAGGCAGGGCTTTTTGCCTGAGGCAAAAAGTTGGGAGTGTCTTTCAAAAGCTAATTTTGGTTCTGGGAGGCTCTATTCGATTGTAAAAGTCTGAAAAATTTCTTTTCTTTTAAAGTTATGTGCCTTCTACTGTGGGGGAAAAAACGGCTTTTTTTAAAATTCTAGCTGGCCCCACCAGGCTTTTGCTTTTTCTAAAGATTTTAAAACTAAAAATACGGTTTGAAATAGAACAGAGTTTAAGCCTATTTGTAGCCTAAAAAAATTACTCTCCCTAATTCTACTAAATAAGTCTAGTGCCTCCTGCTTCTATTTGGCTGCTTTTAAATCTTATTCAGGTGTGCTCCTGGCCTGGCTAGGAGAACTGAGCAGTCCTTCCCAGGTGTGGCCAAGGCCTCCTACTAGGCTTATTTCTTTCCTTAAGACAAAGAGGCAACCTAGCTAAATTTTCAGGGTCCCCAGGTTTTTTTGATCTCACCAATCTAGCAGCTTTATATCGACTGAAGCTCCAAGGCGTGCTGTGAGAAGGCTGACTTAAGGATAGGTATAAAGAAGAATTCAAGAAAATTCAGAAAGATTGAGGAAGTTCGAGACCTAAGTGGTCGGCCAACTGTGTAAGGAATAAAAATTTAGTTATTATAGCTATATATTAAAAATATGTGGCCGCCAGGAATCAACAATTAGGTTGATTCCGTAATTAAATCAGACCCAAGTCAGCATCGGGTTGAAGAGTTTATTTACAATCAGGTAGGTAAAAGTAGGGATAAAGAGAAAAAGGAGGTTAGAAGGCTAAATAAATGAAGCTGTAAGCCACAGGGCCCAACAGCCAGATAGGCAGAGTTTAGAATTGGCCCAGCTAGGCCAAGGAAGCCAGCCTAACTTACCCACGTGACAATACAGAGTGTAAGCTGTCTGTGGTCTCAGGAGATGCTTCTTCCTCCAGTTCGAGACGGCAACTGCCCCACAGGAAGTTCACTCACTTACTTAAAGAGATCGTGTCTTTCATCACTTCCTGTGGTCCACCTCTAATTCAAATGGACAAATGGCAGTTTCTACATTGATTTGGACTGCCCAAAGGGCAGTCCCTTATTCTTAATTCGTTACTTATTGTCACGTGTGGGTAACTCGTCTCCCCTCCCCACTAAGGGAGGTGGGAGTGACATCATTAGCACGCCTGGGTTGAGTAGATTTTTGACTATTAATGGGCTGGAGCTAATTCTATTTACACAGCTTCAGTGACTCATCCTGTCACTCCTCGGCTCAGGACATTTGAGTGGCTCCTTCTTATCTGGGCCATCCATGGCAGATTCATCTTTTTGGCCTTTAAAGTCCTTCCCCATCCGGCTCCAGGCCACAACCTCACCCACTCTAAGCCCAAACGGGCCTCCTCGCTGTGTCTCCCACCCAGGACCCCATCCCTGCTCTCTAGACTGTATCCCGGCAGTTCTCCCCACTTGCAATGAACGCCTCCTAGAAGGGAGCCCTTCCCTGGTCTCCCAGGAGCCTGCATTTACTTTGTATATGTTTAGTATCTGCTAACGGTCTCTCTTGGCCGTCTCTCTCCCCACACAGTAGGCAAGTTCCTCGAGCCCATGGGTGGTCTCCGTTTTGCCTTTCTATCCCGTGTCCTACACTGACTCACTCCTATGTGCCAGGCACTGTGCTAAGTGCAGAGGATGCAAAGAGAGCCAAAAGACAGTCCTTGCTCTCAAGAGCTTATCCTCCGGGAGGGCAATTGTTGCACAGCTGGCTCAGTTTAGTAACAGAAAAGGTTCATAAACTTGGTACAGATGGCCGTGTTTATGAAATGTAGCTCTGTCCTAGAGGCAGACAGGTGGTACAGTGGATAGATCCCCAGCCTGCAGTGAGGAAGACCCAAGCTCCAATCTAGCCTCAGACACTGGCTGTGTGACCCTGGGCTTAGCCACTGCCTGCCTCAGTTTCTTTAATTGTAAAATAAAGCTGGTAATAACAGCAATTACCACCCCCTCTTCCCCAGGGTTGTTGTAAAGATCAAATGAGAGAAGTGTAAAGGCAATTCCTGGCGCAGTAGGCACTTAGTTAACATTATTCCCTTCTCTTTAGCCCCACCAGGAATTTTGGGTCCAAAGTATCAGTGCTAAAGCCTCAACTCTTTTAATTTTCCTCATTGTTTTTTTTTAGTCTTTCTTCTACTTCACAACCTACATCTTAGTCATGGCAGCATCAGACTAGATGCCTCTGAGCTTTCTTCTCCCTTTTAAATCTATGATCCTAGTATCCGTTAACATTTTTTTTAAACCCTTATTTTCCATCTTGGAATCAACACTGTGTATTGGTTCCAAGGCAGAAGAGCATTACGTAAGGGAGAGTCTATGGGGGTTAAGTGACTTGCCCAGGGTCACACAGCTAGGAAGTGTCTGAGGTCACATTTGAACCCAGAACCTCCAGTCTCTGGGCCTGGCTCTCAACCCACTGTGCCATCCAGCAGCCCCTCCCTTAACATTTTTGCTGAAGTTCTTCCCACCCTTAATTTCTGTTCTGTTGCTGTAGTCAGCAACTCACCCAGTAGCAAGGAAGTTATTTCACATTCTCTAGGTTTCATTGTTTTCTCCAAACATTACTGAAACCACAATGTATTTGTAATTCCTTTTCTCTGGCTCTACTGAGAGATGAAGATCCCTAATAAATTATTTTGGGGGATGAGGGTGAGAAAAAAGATGAAGAATTTAGGGGTCAATTATGGGTACAGAAAACAATTAAAGGAATACTTTTAAAAAACTGCCAACTCCCACTCCCACCCTGAATCCTTTGTAATTATGTATGTCTGGGCTCAAGTACTTCCTTTGCCCAGAGGTTCATTTATGCCCTTTCTCTCCATCAGTTCCCTTTTTGCCACAGGCTAACATTGATTTTTGGAAAGTCCATGACCTGCTGATTGTCTGCTGTTTGGCAGGGGTCAGTGAGGCCTTAGTATGTACTAAGCATCCTTCCTCCCTTTAGAGTCCTTAGAATGGGGAAACAGGACAGCGGTAAGATTTAGTTCAGTAATAATAGCTGACATTTATATGGTGCTTTAACATCTACAAAGCACCTAAAAATGTCCCTGTGAGACAGTGGGAGATCAGCCCACTCTTACCCCATCTTCCCTATCCAAACTTGTTTGCCATTCAAGGCCTCCCCCAATTAACAAACAGGATATATTCCAAAAGTTCATTTGTTAGCTAGTTTGGAACATGGAGTTTCTCCACAGAAACAATGTTATAAATGTTTATGTTCCCGGGGAGGTTCTCAAAAGCCTACTTAAACAGAAAATAGCCATGCTACATGAGTTTCCCACTGTCTCTTTGGGAAAATACATTCCAGTTCTAACTGGGAAACTGGGAATACACCAACCCCTCCTTGAAGGACCTTGCCAATAAAGGAAGAAGCCTGGTTTCCTTCCTACTGCATTTAGGGGATTTCCATTTCCCCCTCCCCTAGCCTAGCCTCCTTCTCCCCTTCTCCCTCCCTCATCCCCTACTATGACAATAGAGAAGTATTTCTGGCAGAAGTGGACCTTCAAGCAGAAAAGGATAGTTCCAAGCCCAGAATTCCTACCTCTGAGAGTTGTAGACGCCTCTTCAGCCATCTGAATGGATGAGATTTACTCGTGACACTTTCTTTGTTTGGAGGATCCTCCCCATTTAATATTTATTCTCTTAGACCAGGTTCATTTCAGCCCACCTTTTCTCCTCTGATTTTCCTAGCACTTCTAGGCTATATCCACTAAGGACCTCATTATAGTCTGCCCTGGAATGTTCTCGAAATTTTCACACAGTTGTCTTATTTTCTCCAAATATGGAGAATTTCTCATAGGGCATGGACCATGTTTTCTTCTCCTTTTGTATCCACACATAGTACCTAAGTATAGGGAGGGATATAGCAGATGCTCAGGGAGGCTCTGAGTCCTTTTATTTCCCCAATCATCCCCCTCCAGGCTCACAGGGAGAGATGACTTTTCTCTCACTGTCACCTCCTAACCCCAGCCCTCCCACTCTAGTTCCTTCTCTGTACTCCAAGAGATGACACTGGGACTTGGATTATTTTCTTAAAAACCAGAGCAGTCTGTTTACTCTAAAGTTTACACCTTAGAAAAACACAGGGGAAAAGTTCTTGGAAGAAAAGAGGGGGAAGAAGGGACAACAGCCAGGTCCAGGGGAGAAGTGAAGCCTGGCCCAAGACACCAATCTCTCATTAGAATTCTGCCAAGCACAGTCTAGGGCCAGCTCCAGCCCACTCCTCTGGCTCCCTGGCTGAGCATTGTCTAAAAAAGTCCAGTGAAGAGAGGCAGCAAATATACAGCAACTCCCACCCATTCTGTCAGAGGAAGGGCCTGGGGTCTTCCCATTCTTCTAAGCATTAAGATTTGGGAGAGAGAAGAACTAAGAGGCAGGGCAGGAACCGAGAAGCCCAGCCTAGCTATCCATCCAGAAGTTTAAGGATGCTCTCCCGCTCCTTCAGTGTTTTCCAGGCCTGGTCTTTTTCCTTCTTGGTGGGAGTCCTCTTCTTCTGCCGGGCAGCCATGATCTTCCGGAAGGCGTCCATGACCTCATTGTCTGCCATGCGTACCCGCTGCCTCAGCTCTTGACGATTCACTTCTTCTTTTGCCAACCTAAAAAGACCATCATACTTGTTCAATCCTAACTAATTCAGAGAGCATTGCCAACTCTTCTTCTCCTTCAAAATCCCAACTAACTTCCATCTTCTAGAACACTTTCCCACTCTGAACCCCTTGTTTGGTCACCATCCCACAGCTGAGCTCTCCAAGTCCCATTCCAGTCAAAAAAACAAAACAAAAACCAAAAATCTTAAAAAAAAATGTTCTAGTCAACTGCCTAATTTCAAAATAACACAATTCCAAAACATCTCAAGAATTTGGCCAGAGCCCTAGGCTTCACCATAAAGTATGTCTTAACCAATTTTCTAGTCACACAGGCAGTCTAGTGAATCCTATGGATCCCTTCTCAGAATCATATTTTTTAATAGCATAAAAATATAATACAAAGGACTACCAAAGGAAACTTGTTATATTTAAAGTTATCAAAACATTAAAACAAACGCTAAGTTCACAGACCCTAGGTTAAGGACACTATTTGATCTTCTTTTCCTTGCTTAGCCTAGAAATACTTGAGAAAAGGCTTTTTTTTTTAGTCAAGTAAATTTTTGTGTATTTATTACATGAACTACTCCTCTGCTAAATGTCCCAGGGGATGCCAAAGGAGGGGAAACCTCAGTCCCTCCTCTCAAGAAACTTGCAGCCTGGTCACTTCTCTAATGGGCTATTAAAGGCTACTTGTTTTCTAAAGGAGATTCAAATTCCGGCCTAGACTTTGACACTAATTAGCCATGGGACATTGGGCAAGTCACTCCTCTTTGGATCTCAGTCTTCTCCTATGATTAATAAGAGGGATGAGATATACAGAGAGAAATGAGAGAGATGCAAAAAGCAGTACTAAGTCACTTGTTACTAATGTATTAAGCTCATATATTTAAAAAAATTATACATAGCAGAAATCCATAGTTTCTTGAACAGTTCTCTTTTCTTCTGCATCTTGAAATGTTTTGATTATTGATCACAATAAAAAATGAGTGGGATAAAATACTGGAAGGTGAGGTCATATGTTAGGTTTTGCTTCACTTTTTTTCTCTGAAGGCCAAAAAGGCATAGAAGAGAGGTATATTTAGAAATGACTGTGATGTAACAACAAAAGACATCAACAAAATATTTTTTTAAATGAGGGTTTGGACCAGATTGTCTAAAATCCTTCCAGCTCTAATATTCCAGGATTTTCTCCCACAACATTATCCCTTCGTGCCCTCGCCAGAGATATTATTAGGCTAGATTGACTATGAATCTGCCCATCTGCTCATGCTTCTTTAAAGCATGCAATATGCAGTTGGGCACTACTCAGTCCATACCCCAAAACATCTCAAGTATGAATGATTCCACATGTGTGGCCATCCCCACTGATGAGGATACAAAGTGAAAACCTGAGACACCTTTGTAGAACGGGTATGGCAAAAAAAAACAAAAAACAAAAAACTTCATCACCTGGTAGCCAAGTCTCTAAGGAGGAGCTCCTACGCACTTAACTGGGTGAGAGTTCCTGCCCCTCAGAGCCTTTCCAACTTTGTAGTACCCACACCACAACTTGTGCTCCAATGGCACCGACTTCAAGAACTTAGTGTCACCATCACCCCATAATGAGGCAATACAGAAAGACTTTAAAGGGCCCAATAATAGCTGCTTACATTTACTTTAGAGATGACCCCAGTGATGCAGGAGGCACTAAAATTCAGGGATGGTATCATCCAGTGTCCAGCAAGGCAGGGAACTAACTATCCAAAGCTGTAGCTCCCAGTCCCCGTCTGTGCTCATACCCACCTCAGAAGATCATGCTTCTTGGTTCGGTTGTGAGCGCTGAGTGCCTTCAATTCAGCCTGCCGCTTCCTCAGCTCAGCCAGGACTTCATCCTCCGAGTCCTCAGCAGGCCTGTCCTCAGACTCCAGCAGGCCCTGGGCTATCAGCTCCTCTTTTATTCGTCCCTCCAGAGACTTGGTATGGGGAACACTGTGAATGGGTCAGATGGTCAGTGTCCCCTAAGCTTCACATCATGCCACCACCCTCTCCCCTATCAAAGGATAAGCTGGTAGAGGATCCAGCCCTGTAGTCACAGAAAATAGAAATGCTTCAGCAGCTCCTGAGCCCATCCAAGGACTCTCATCTCTTACCCCTCTTCCCTGGAGGCCTCCCCATTTGAAGTCAGAGACCCAGAAGAGTCAGTTGACCCTTAGGTAGAAGAATGAGCAGAAGGGATGAGGTAAAAATGGGTGAGAGGGGGAGTACTATTCACCTGAATGGCTTGTTCTGATTTCGAGGGGAGGTGCTGGCACCATCAGCTCCAGACTCTTTGCCAGACACATCTGGAATAGGGGAATCTTCCATGGGGGAGATAATGTTTTCCTACAAGGCCATAAAGCAAGACAACTGCTATGACTCAAACTCAGCTCTATTCCTATAAAAGTCACCTTCTCCCTACTTCCCAGACTGACAGGTCACCCCTTCTACACAAAGCTGAAATATTCTCCTTTCAAGCAAATCACACCTTTTCTCCTTCACAAACCCTATTCTTGTCTAAGACCAAGTGTTCTAACCACTACAATGACTGTGGCAAACACCTTCTCCCCTAGAATTTATGAATGAAAAATACAATCAACAATGGTCTGAATAAGTTTCTTAAGTTTTTCTTAGGTGTCTATTCTGTATTCCTCCCCCTCCCATAAGACTAGGAGCTCTCAGAGAACAAGAACATTTTAAATTTTCTTCTAGCGTTCCACGGCTATTTACCCCATGATAAAGGGTCCTACACAGGATGAATCTGAGGTTATCTTTAGGAACACAGATTTGGAAGTACTGGAAGAGATCCTAAAAGTCATCTAGTCTAACCCCCTAATTTTACAGATGAGGAAAAACTAAAAGCCAGAACAACTAAGTTACTTGCCAAAAGTCCCACAGGCAACATTAGAAACTGGGTCCTCTTATTCAAAGCTAGAGATTCTTATGTAAAACTGCTTTAGTCCCATTCTGAGTTCCCTAACTACATGATCTTAGGCACCCTAAGAATCTGAATCCTTACCTCCACCAAAGCCTGTAGGAGTCGTTGAGTCAGAGGGCCAAAGGGACACCCATCTTCAGGCTGCTCGTGCTGGGCCTCTGATTTCTTAAGCAGTGCATCCACATCTGGACCCAGAGATGGGTAGAGAATGTAAAGAGGGCAAGTGGGTTGTGGAACACAGCTTAGACATTTTCCCTGGGTCTCATAGGGATTAGGAGGGAAAAGGTGACCCCACTAGACACAGGAGAGTACCTTTGGTGTCCAGTTCCGTCAGTGGTCCCATAATGCCTTTCTTCTTGTCAGCTACAGCTGCTGCTCGGGCTCCATCTTTCTGTTCTTCCAGTAAATCTTCCTGGGCCCAACGCTGGGAATAGTGCTTCCCCAGAGGTGGGATCTGTATGAAAAAAAGGAAGCAACCAACCTCAATAGGATAAAGACCAGTCAAACCAAAGAACCTGTTTTGCATCTTTTTCCTTCCTTATTCAATTGTAACTATTTCTGTGTGTTTCAGAACCAGAGCTTGAGGTGGTCTAAGCCTCAGACTAAGTGTTTCCATCAATCCTTAACACTCCCTGCCCAAAACAGGGTCTGACAAGGGGCGGTGCTCAGAAGGGTCTACCTTGTAATGCTCAGCCTCATCTTCTGGGGGCTTCAGCAGCTCTTCCAGCGTTCGTACTTCCTCACTGGTGATGTCAGCACAGTACGGTTCCACGGAAGCCCAGAACCTGGGAGCAGAGCCTGGCCCTGAGCACAGACAGTCCCCTCGCCTATTATCAGCCACTGTATTAAGTATCTGCTAGATGGGTGGTCCCATTCTACATGCTTATCACAGAGAACAATGACAGCCCCCAGAAGAACAGAATCCCCCCTTGGTTCCCTCCCAATTCTTGATAACCCATTTCCCTTGACTTCTCCCAGCCCTGCACCTGTTAGGAGCATCATTCTTGGGAATCCGTGGCACATCAATGGGGTCATCTGTGAATTCATATTCCTGAATCTTGGACTGGAGGTTCTTGGACTTGGGCCGGCCAGGGCCAGGACCTGGCCCATGACCTGCCTTTCCTTCCAACTTCTGTTTTTTGGGCTTGCCATGTTTTGCAGGGGCTCCTAATTCATGGTCCCGGCCCAGCTTTAGGAATCGCCGGTCACCTTTCTTATCCTGCCAGTCAGTCAGGATCTGAAAGACAGATAAATGGTTATTGAGGGAAAGAAGGAAGTCAACAGAATCACTTTCACCCAAGGAAAATTTAGAACTCAAGGGGCATAAGCCCACAAAAAATAGGCTGGTGCTAAACTCCTGATGTGAACTATAACTCAAATATTCAGCTGTGATTCAAATTATTACTTTCTAGGCAGCCTTCCCAGGCTGCAAAAGCACTTCCTTCCCAGTATTCAGAGCAATAATTTTGGTGTCATTGTGTACCTATGTATTTTTTTAATATAAGTCCTCACTCCCTAGTATGTAAGCTTCTGTTGTCTTCTTTAACTCCCCAAAGTACCCATACCCATATAGCAGATAGATTATATCACTCTTGTCTATTCCATTCATACTTGGCCTTACTATCCAATATGCATTCTCCTCATTTCTCCTTCTACCCTATAGTTAGGAGAGGAACAAATTAAAGGAGGAAGTCACCTGGGTCTCAGCCTCCAGCACCCGAAGACGTCGGCTGGCTGAAGAAAGCAGAGTCTCCAACTCCAGCTGAAGAGTGTCGAGCTCCTCAATGCCAATACCATCATCTTCTGAGCGGGCCAGTACCGCTGTATATCGGGGACATACCTTCAAGTGGTCCACTGACTTGAAGTCATGGAACTGCAGTGGGCAGTCCTTTAGCTCACTCATTGCCCTTGTATGCTCTATAGGGCTAGAGAAGAAAACAATCAATTTACAAGAATTGGAAGGTTGATTCTCTATAGGGCTAGAGAAGAAAACAATCAATTTACAAGAATTAGGAAGGTATCTATAAGGAGGTTGGCCCTCAAATGTGGTGAGGGTCCTGGGATGGCTTAACTTCAAACATAAACAGTAATTCTCCCCACTCCCAGGATGTCATTTTTCTCTTATTCAATCTATTTTCCCCAAAATCAACCCTAGTTCTACCCATCCCTTTACAATCATCAGCTATGTCTCTCACTGGGCTCTTGACCTTATTCTATGTCATAAGTTGTTCCCCCTCCCACAACCCCTAAATTTTTCCCTTCTTTTATTTTTTTCATTCTTTTTCCTCATTCAATTCAATAAGCATTCATCAAGCACCTACTACATACCAAGAACAGTGCTAAGTACCATAACTCCAAAGACAAAAAGAAAATAGTCTTTGGCCTTGAGGAGTTTATATGATACTAAGGGGAAACTATATTGTAAATAAGTCCTAAAATTATACAAAATAAATACAAATTAATTTGGGAGAGAGTAACTGGGGGAAATCCACAAAAATTTTTTGTAGTAGTTGGCATTTGAACTAAACTTTGGAGATGATGGGGACAGTTTTTGTAAAGACATAAAGACAAAATGGCACATGCTGAGAAGTGAGTAGGCAAGTGGACTAGTTTGGTTGGGATGCAGAGTGATAGAGGAAGAATAATTAACCTGGAAAGTTGGGCTGAAGTTATAATGTGGAAAAGTGTAAATGCCAAATGGAGAAGTCTTTTATCCTAGAGGCAATAGGGAGCCACATAAGTTTTCTGAGCATGGTAAAGGAGATGTGAGTAAATTCAAAGGGACAGATTTGAAAATGTTATCAAGTACTGCCAAGACTTGGCAACTGGTTGAACATGGGATGTGAGAGAGTGAAGAGTTGAGAATGAATCAAAGGCTTTGAACCTGGATAATGAGGATAGTAAATTTTGTTCTTATTTTTGTATGTATTATTTCCCCTCAGTAGAATGCAGTTGCCTTTGACTGCAACTGACAAACTGAGAGGCAATATGGCCTAGTGCAACATTGGCGAACCTTTGAGTTTTGAGTGTCCAGAGGGCAAATTCAAGCTGCCTGTGAGCCCTTGCATTACTGGAAAGAGCTGAGGGAGAAAGTCCTTGCTTTGGAAGGCTGGACAGAGGGGTGGGGCATGCAAAAAAGTGTCCTTGGGAACTGGGAAGAGGGGGAATAGAATAGCTCCCCAGTGCCTGCTCTTCACCAGTGCCAAGGCTGGTCTAGTGGATAGAACATTTATGAGGAATAGGGAAGGGAGTAGGGGGGATAGATCTAAGAAGAAAATTATTAAGTTCCGCTTTAGACATGCTGAGTGTGAAGCGACTACAGGACATTTTGAAGATGATGTTTGACAGATTACTAGTGAGACAGGGCTGAATCTCAGAAGAGGATGACTAGATTTCAAAGGATTACAGATTTAGAGCTGGAAAGAACCTTAGAGGACATAAAATCTGATCCTTTTCTTGCCCTCTTATTTTTCAGAGAAAACTAAAACATATAGAAGTTCAGTAAATTATCTAGGGTCATACAACTAGTGTCTGAACAAAGATATAACCCCAAATTCAACTAACTCCAGTATAGCTCCATTCACTAGGCCAGTGATGGTGAACCTATGGCATAGGTGCCAAAGATGGCACGCAGAGCACTCTCTGTTGCCCTCCTCTGTCGCCTGCCCTCCCCACATCCCAGTTCATTACTAGAAAGGCAGAGGGCCTCAAGTGAAGCTGCTCCCTTCCTCCTCTCATTGTACCTGACAACATTTTTTCACATCACCCTCTTCTCTACCCAGCAGCCCAATGGGAGCCCTTCCCTGGGGGATGGGATGAGGTTGGGGTCCAGCACTCCATCTCTAAAAGGTTAAACATCACTGCACTAGGCCATGAGATTGGGAGGGTAGCTTCGTCCTACTAAGGGGAAACAATATGTATACAGATAAGTACAAAAAAAATGCATGTAAAATAAATACAAAGTAATTTGGGGCAAGAAGCAATTATAAGTAGGGAAAGTCAGGAAAAGCCTTTTTCTAAGAGGTAAGAGAGATGACGGTTGAACTTATAGGAGTTGATCATATCACTAAGAGAGAATATATAGAGAAGTGAGCCTCATCACATCCCAAGAGGACACTGTTATTGGTGCTTCTGTATTTGGGGCCCAGTCCTCATGACTGGTGACTGAATAAGTGCAAACTAGCCCACTTGACTCCTATATCTACTAACAGGCATCAGAAACCATTCAGCCTTCCATCCATCTTTACATCTGCCTGCCATTCCTTACCCTCCTCCTTCTCAACTTCCTACCTTTGGCACAGTATTTAAACCAAGAGGGCCACTGCTTCTGGAATAGACACATCAACTAACTATACTATATACAACTTGCCTCCTCAGACACAAACTCTTTTTCTTGTTTACCATGTTTGTTAAATTCCCCAATTAGAATGTATGCATCTTGAGAGGAGGGACTGTCTTGTTCCTCTCATCCTCTCCATGCTGGACCTCCTCCATGATACCCAAACTAAAGCCTCATTCCAGTCCTGGAACTCACACCAAGTACCCTTGGTTCCTGATGCCTCTCCCTGTGACTAGATGGTTCCTCACTGAACTCCCATTTAAGGAGGAGTGTCCAGGCTAACCCAGTCTCATTCTTCTTCAGGTTACACTCGGGATTTCCACTACCAGCCCCCAGGTCTTTCCCCATTATGGCACAAGTTCCTTGAAGGCAAGAACTTCCTTTCTATTTGTATTTGTAACCTCAGCACTTAAGTAGAGGTCTAGAAGTAGTAACTGCTTAATAACAAGGATTTGCTTGTTGACTTGTTTACACTAACAGGTACATAATAGTGTTCATTCATTTGTTTAAAGAATACTGAGGAGAGGGTAGGAGGACAAAGAAGGAACCTGAAATCCTATGGAAGAGAGAGGATCTTGGAAGAGATTGAAGAAAGGAGGATGGATTCAGGGCAGAGTATTCTTCCTTCTCCCCACCCCTCCCATGTGTTCTTAATTCCCAATGATCTTCCCCAAAGATTCCCTCTCCTAAATCTGCCTGTTTATTCTCCTCCAAATCTGCCTTCTTCTTACTGATGGAGCCACAAAGCCCTTCACCTCTACCACCGTTCTCATATTCCCTTTTCCCTTAGGTGGTCCCCCCTTGAGGTTCCCACTTGTCTCCCTTCATTCCCTTACCGCATGCCCTTTCACTCCCTCACCTCAAATCCCCTCCTTCCCTAACCCTCCTCACTCCCTTGCTCTCTCATTCCCAAACTCTCTCCCTAATCTCCTCACTCCCCACATCATCCTCCCCTCCGGCCTCCTTGCCCACCCCTCCTCATTCCTCCTGTCCTGTCATTCTCTCCCTGACCCTCTTCATTCCTTAAGTTGTTCCTTCTCCCCACGCTCCTTAACCCCACGCCCCCCTCACTCCCAACATGGTCCTCGGTCCTCACCCCACACGCCCTCAGCCTCTTGCCTCTCTTCGTCCCCGTGTCGCTGACCCCTCCCCACGCCCCCTGAGCCTCTTCAATCCGTGTAACCCACCGCACCTCACTCCCAGAGTTGTCCCCCCAGTCCTCACCTCACGCCATCTCGGCCCCCCCGCCCCCTCCCCTCCTCGTCCCCCGAGTCATCGCTCCCTCCCCACGCCCCGGTCCCGCCTCCACCTTCACAGTCCGAGCTCTATCCGGATCCACGAGGCACGCGCTCGGCTGGTCTCAGTCCCTCGCGGGAGGCCGGCTGGGGTCCTCGAGCGCAGGTAACCGCTGGCTCTGCGAGGACGGGCGGAGCCGCCCACTGCGGCCCGGGGGTGGTGCAAAGGGGCCGGGCCCACTCTCGGGCGAGGCAGGGGAGCAGGAGCGTCTCAGGCCTGGGCAGTAACAGACCGCGGGAGGGCGGGGTCAGAACCGGAAGAGGCGGGGTGATTCCGCGTCTGGCCCTGTCCTAATATGGAGTTAGAACGGCGAGCTGGGCTATACCATCTGTTGGACAGAAGGGGAGACAGGAGAAGAATGTTGAGACGGCAATGAAGGACAGACACGGCGGGAGCTTCTGCCATCGTGATAATCATTTAAAAATGTTCATTGCCTCATTTCTAAGAGGTTTATGCGAGAGCTCGGGGCAGAAGGAGAACAGCTGTGGTTTTCCTGCTCTAGCTGCCCTTACCTTCGGAATAGCGGTGGTAGCGCTCGAACCTGGCTCCCGGAAGAGACGGCGCCCAGGACCCTGTGCACTCCTGCACTTCCGCTTTCCGGCCTAGCCAGCACCAGCAATGGTGAGAAGTGGGGATCGTTCGCCCAGGGACCCCGAAGGGACTGGGAGGGAGATAGCCTCTCGGTGGGGCGGGGACTGAGAGGTCCTGGGGTCTGGTGAGGAGCTAGGGCCGGAGGAGAAACCAGGGCAGCTTCCCTGGGGAGGAGCCCGGGAGATTGAGGGGGCTGGGGGAATTGGAGGGGCAAAGGCGCGGAGAGCGAATGAGGGGCCTGGCAAAGGGGTGCAGAGAGGATGAGGAGCTAGGTGGGGAGAAGGAGAGGGTTGAGGGTTCGGGGAAGGATCTGGGAGTGGGGGAGTAGGACCTGGAGGGGATGAAAGATGGGTAAGAATGAAGGGGCAAAGGCGCGGAGGGTGGATGGTGGGAAAGATGAGAGGACTGACAGGGATGGGGAGGACAGGGGAGAAGCATGGAGGGGCAGCTAGGGTACAGAAGGAAGAAGGAGAAGTGGGCATGGAGGAGGAATCCAAGAGAAGGAAGGAAGCATGAAAAGGCAGGGTTGGATCCCAGTCCTGCACTTGACAAGCTCTGAGTGACCTTGACCAAGTCACTGAACTCTGCTTTAATTTCCTAATCCAGAGTGATAGTGTGTGATGCCCACTTTCAGGATATAAATAAAAGCACTTTGTCAGGTGTGTAGGGTCATATGAAGCTAATTATCATTGGGAAATGAAAGGCTGCTGCAGTGGTCCAAGGTGAGGTGGGGACTAAAGAGCACAGGTTACAGAGGTCGAGGTAGCCCACCAACCAGACATTGCCACCTTTCCAGCTCTAGTCACCTGGGTGAGATGGCTGGCACAGCCCTTCAGGTCAGCCAGTGACACCAAGCCAACAATACTGTTTGTTTCCTAGCAAAAGTAACTGGGGGTGGGGGGGGGGGAATCCCTACTCTTTGGGATAGGGGCACCCAGATCTGATTCTTTATGTTTTTCCCTATAGACTGCCACTCTCCGCCCCTACCTTAGTGCCGTGCGGGCCACGCTGCAGGCTGCACTTTGCCTGGAGAATTTTTCCTCCCAGGTTGTGGAGAGGCACAACAAGCCAGAAGTGGAAGTCAGGTAGGAAAGAAGTAGTGCATGTTTTGGGCCTCACTTAGTGGGAACTGGTGGGCACCCTGAAAACCAGCCAAGGGTTAGTGAAAATTGCAGATCCAATTCTGCAGGACTGCCATCCCTCAAAGGTGGGACATGCCAGGATGGTGCAATACGTATGGGTAGAGAACCTTGTGTGGTCATTTCAGGCATTTTACAGATCTCTTGAATTAGCACTTCCTCTTTTTCTTTACCATAAAGACTGAGGGAGGGTATATTGAGTGACATGAGCTTAAAGAAATGGTGATGAGTACAAACATTATATTAGATTGATAATTAAATGACTTGGGTTATATTCCATGCTGATTAGTCTTTATTCCTGAATTAATACGTATAGATAGAGGATGTCTTTGACTCCTATTTTGAAGCATCTGTGCAGTTAGCTAGAACATGTCTACCAAGTTGTGCTTTATCTTGGTTGGTGACTATAGGGCCTTTGTGGTCTATGCCATCCACTCAGTGACAGTGAAATCTTTGATATTGCATTTATAGGAGTAGCAAAGAACTCCTGTTACAACCTGTGACTATCAGCAGGAATGAGAAGGAAAAGGTTCTGATCGAGGGTTCTATCAACTCTGTTAGAGTCAGCATTGCTGTGAAACAGGTAAGTTTAACCATTGAGAGCTGCTAAAAATGGGAAACTGAATGCTAAAAATTCTGATAACTCTGAGGGATTAGGGTGCTGAGATCTTAGAGACTGTTGAGAAAAAAGCTGAATAAAATGAAACAGATTGATATTTTAAAAGATGGTCTTATTTTCTGGGACCTAACTATTTTAGGAAAATGATCAGAGTGGAGAAAAAAAGATTTCATCATGAAATAAGTGGAGAATTGAATCTTTTCAGGTTGTTGGGTTTTGCAGGCTATAATGAACAGAGTCCCAGTAGTAGGATAAGAGTCACATGGGGGCCTGTTCTATCTTCCAGGAGTTGTGTGGACTTGGACAGTTCTCAGACAAAAGTTATGGTTCTGGGAGCTTCAGTTGTTCCTTGGATAAAATGAGAATGATAATACACTATCTTACTTGAAGAGGGCTTGTGAAAACCAAATGAAATAATTGAACATACTTTATAAACATAAAATGATATGTAAATCTCTGCCCATTTATCATGATAATCAAATTCAAACATATTTTAATGGATTAAGCTGGACTAAAAATTTTATCGGCATGGTACACTGACCCAGTCCTCTTCCCTATTTTCTGGGACCAGGCCTTAGGTGTGTTTTTGATGGGATGAGAGAGGAGCACACTATATATGTGTGTGTCTTCTGGAGGAAGGAGGTTAAAACTAATTCCCAGGAATGAGAATAGGTCATGTTATTGCGAGAGTTCTTAGCCTTTATTGCATCACGACCCGTTGGGCAGTCTAGTGAAGCTTATGGAGCCCCTTCTCACAATGTTTTATAAATGCGGAAAAAATAGAGGATTACAATGGAAACCAGTTATATTGAAATACAGATATGAAAACTATTAATAACAATTTCATGGACCCCAAGCAAAAAACCTTTGTGTCCATGTAACATTACAATAATATTGTTCATGTAATATTGGAGAGGGTCCCTCCAACATACTTACCTCTCCTTGTTCTTGAAGATGAATTTTTATCTTTTGGTTTCCAGAATTTAAGTTTATTGACATTGCAGGGCAACAGTAGCTGGACAGTCAGCCTCTATATTGTTGAACTGTGGGGATCTAATTGTTGTGAGCTGCTGAGGACCAGAACATTGTAATAATCACATCCTTCTTTTGTGCTCTTGAGCTTTGTGGAAACTTGTTGGTTTGTTTTTTATTGGTTGCTGTAGGCTGATGAAATTGAGAAGATCCTTTGCCACAAGTTCATGCGCTTCATGATGATGAGAGCAGAGAACTTCTTCATCTTGCGCAGGAAACCTGTGGAGGTGAGCTAGAGGCCTGGAGCTGAAGCCCTTGACCAGTGACAGTATTTGTAATTGAACTTTGATAGATTAATAACTGCTGGCCTGTGTAATCAGACAGTATCCATGAACCTTCACGTTTCAAAATGTGTCTCATTTTTGTGATGTGCTTATTTGTCCAACTGTTACATGACACATGAGATTCCAAATGGGATAGGAACAGTATCTGGGACAGCATTTCACGCATTCCAAGATTATTCCTGGATTGGTGATTGTCCCTGACACATGAGAACAGGCTGACTGAGACCGACCTCCCTCTTGGTAGGGAGTTCAAGGCCAGAGATCACCGTCTTGAAATCTTTCTCCAGGCAATAGTCAGTGAATTTTCTTTCTTCGACTTGGAATGAAGGGTGTCAAGGCTTAGAGGGAGACATTCTTTCAGGTCAAGAGCTTTAGGTAAATCAAAGAAATATACAATAGCAATTCCAACCTTAAGAGTATCTGATCTAGCTGGGGAAATATAATAAAAGTTTTCATTTATATTTCATACACTATCTCATCCTGTCTTCACAACAGTTTAAGGTATTCCTTTCCTCATTTTACAGTTTAGGAAACTAAGACTTTTGAGAGATTTTGATATTGCCCCAAGGCACCCCACTAGCTAGTAAGAGATTTACCTGAGACCTAAACCCCTGGCATTCTTACTTCAGTACTTTGCCCATCACACCATTCTGTTCAGCAGTGGTGGCACTGCCAGTAACAAGGTTTTGGGACTTCAGATTCCATTGTATCTCTGGTTTTCATGGAATCTTAGGGTTTAAAGCTGAAAGGGGTCTTAGGACTCATTTAGTCTTACCCCCCGTTGTTGTATAGCCAGAAAAGAAAAAAAAAAACAGAGACCTCGAGGGTGTGACTTGCCCAGAATAGCCCAACTCTTCTGCATCTGCATCTAAAACTCTTCCTTATAGACTTAGTATTTCTCAGTTTCCCTCTCTGTAAAATTTGGATGGGCTAGATCAGTGATTCCCAAAGTGGGCGCTACCGCCCCCTTGTGGGTGCTGCAGCAATTGGGGGGGGAGGGGGGGAAGCAGTGATGGCCACAGGTGCATTTTTCTTTCCTATTATTTGCTATTAAAATTAAAAAAAAAAAATTAATTTCCAGGGGGCTAAGTAATATTTTTTCTGGAAAGGGGGCAGTAGGCCAAAAAAGTTTGGGAACCACTGGGCTAGATGATCTATAAAAACTTGAATCTCTATAGCCCATTGATTCTATAGTGAATGGAGCAACAGGTGTTCCCAAAATAGGATTTAAGAAAAAAAATTGCTTAAAAACTTTCTAGGTGAAACAACTTATAAGATCAATGCTATATAAAAGGCCTTATGTCATAATCAGGTTGAGAATACTTTTCCTTCTTTCCTCTAAATCCCAGCTTCTCATAATCAAACATCCCACAGATATACATACAAAAAATGTAGAGAAGCTTTGTGAAGCTTTAGATTTAGTGCACTCACAGTTCCAAAACAGTAGGTATGTGAAAGATAAATATAGCGTATGAGAAGATTAGGGCTTTAGTGCTCCCCACCTCTGGAACTAGAGTGATGATTGAAACTTTTTTTTTTTAACCTGGCCAATGTACAAATTTATTTTGCTTAACTATATGTGTTTATTTATAGGACTTTTGTTTTTCTTGCCTTCTCAGGGTGGTTTTTTTTGTTATTATTGTTGGGGGGGAGGTTGATTGGGAAAAAAATAATTAGAAAATCTTTTTTACTAAAAAGGTGGGGGTTGGAAAGAATATGGAATAAGAGAAGATACATGGTCTGCAAAGGCCCCTGCTGCCTATGCCAAGTGCAGGGTGAGAACTAGGGATGCCAAACACAACTAAATTGCTAATTTTTTTTTTTTCTGTTTCTCAGGGTTATGATATCAGTTTCCTGATCACAAACTTTCATACAGAGCAAATGTACAAACATAAACTGGTGGACTTTGTGATCCACTTTATGGAGGAGATTGACAAGGAGATCAGTGAAATGAAGCTGTCGGTCAATGCTCGTGCTCGTATTGTGGCAGAGGAGTTCCTCAAGAATGTAAGGATGGGGGCAGCTAGGTGGGTTAGTGGATAGAGAGCCAGGCCTAGAGATAGGAGGTCCTGGGTTCAAATATAGCCTCTGACACTTCCTAGCTGGGTAATCTTGGGCAAGTTACTTTACTCCCACTTGCCTGGTCCTTGGAATCAATACACAGTCTTGATTCTAAGATAGAAGGTAAAGATTTAAAAAAAAAAAATTAGGATGTTGAGGAATTTGCATTTTCCTTAGGGAACAATAAGGCTGGGATAGAAATCAGTAACCTTTTTTTAGTAGAAAGATGATGCTTAGAAAATGGAATTTCTTAGAACCCTGAAAAAGTAGGGCTAGAAGGAGCATCTGAGACTGCTCTGATGCAACCACTTGTTTTAGGCCTAGCTTTAGAGGCCATCTCTGAGAGATGGAGTACATTTTCCATCTCTTAAGATATCCCAGGAAATCTCCCTGTGTTGACCTATTTCTATCATCTCAAAATTTTCTCAAGCAGGAAATTCTTGTCTATGCCTCATTCACATGTATCATGAAGAAAGTTAAGTGAGTGTTCTGCAAAGAGACAGTAGGTGGTAGCTTTGGTTGGTTTGCATAGCTTAGAAGCCATTCCATATTTCCTTTCTGACTTCTCTTTTTCAGGCTTGCTGAGCTTGATTTCTCCAGCCAGTTTTAAATTTCTTATATTTACTCATAAAGTTGTCTTTCTTTCTAGTTATAGGAACCTTGAGTAAGGGAAGAACTTTTCCAGATAGACAGTGTAAGAGTACTAGCTAGTGTACACTCTCTACATATTTAATTCTGGTTAGTCTAAATATACTTTCATGTTGTATGCACATGTGCATGCCACAGAACTTCATGTGTTGGTATATTCAGTTCACAAGTGACTTATCACCAGATACTTCATTTAATAATGAAATCATGCATAGGAAAACTAGACCCTGTCTAGAAGTGCTCTTTCCTACCATGACAGTTACTACCACTTCTCCTGAGGTTTATTAGCCCCGTGGAAAAGAAAAGGAATAGCCACAGCTCTGGAGATGAGAAATTCAATTCCACTGATAGGTGTTGAAGTGTGTGCTCTTAAGGCACTGCATTAGATGCCAGAATGTATACAATAATCCCTGCCCTCAAGGACAATCCAGTTAAATTGAGATGTTATGATAGCTTAACATCAAAGGTGGAGGATGCTTTGAATTCATCATTATGTACTTATAAGCATCTGTTGAACAGCTATTGCCCCAAGTTGAGGGTGAAAGGATTCTGTATCAGCATTTCAAGGATCCATGATCTTATCCTTGTGGGCACTTTACTGATACAACCTACAATCCTCCCACACACCTCAGATAGTCTACCGAATTGCTATGGCAAGAAATAAAATAATAATCTGGTTGATAGCCAGCCCTCTGGTGACAATAAGCCTCTCAAACTAGGCTGCTCTTTGGATGACACCTATTATTGTCACTTGCTCTTTGGAGCTTTTCCCCACTTGGTAATAGAACTTGCTAGAGTTTATAGTCCACTGGTGTCAGTTTCAAGGTCCAGGGCTGCAGCCACACCTAGAAAAGATCTAGCTGGAAGACATTGATGGAGATATCAGTTACCAGCCATTAACATTCACTCTGTGGTATCAAGCATTGCTAATGAGCACTGGGGCAGAACAAAGAAATTGGGGGGGGGGGGCAAGTGAAATAGTCTCTAGCTTTAAGGATCTAAAAGACCTTCTAAATTCAGGTGGGGAATAAAGAAAGACAGAATGAGAAGTTATTTCATTAGTGTGGGCACCTCTTCCAGCAATGCAGATAGCTACCCCTCCTTTTGTTAATAGAAGTCTCCATTCCTTGCTATGCTCTTAAAACAGTTCATTGCCTAGTTGCTAACCCTTTGGCAACATATCTCTGAACCAGGCTAGGCTAATGCTTAGGCAACCGTTTGCCAGAAGACCTGTACTCAAGAGTCTGTCCAGCTTGAGATTGGACTTGCCAGAACAGGAAACATAGCCTTCAAGAATCTAGGGATCTCACTGCAGAATTATGAGGCATCAGAGTTAGATGGTAGTAGTAGAATAACCAATAAACACAAAGCCCTGGACCTCTCTTTCCTCCAGACAAAGGCTGGTATATAAGGGCCCTTAGGAGTTCCCAGACTGCTCCCCAGAGATCCCCAGGCTAAGGAGGAATAAGGAGGAGCATTGGCCTTCCAGTCTTAGTCACTTGGTCCCCATGGTGGGCATTACTTAAATGCTTGCTGAATAAGACATATCTGGTGGGATTGGGGGAAGCTCTACTAGGGAACAGGAGATAGAAAGGAAGAGGGAAATTCTTTCAGCTTTGAAGACCTTAATTGAATGGTGGGGGAGAGTTAGATGAATTCTGAGAAAGTGGGAGGAATTAAAAGGTGACACACCAAGACATGAGATCTGGCACCTAATCCCAGTTTCACCTTTGCTTTCTTCACAGTTTTAGAGCATCTGACTGGATGTCTCAGCTTCTCCTTCTCTCATCCTCTCCTATCTCTGCAAAGCTGCCCTGGTGGAACTCGGAAGAATGCTGGGGCGAGGGGAGGAGCAGGGTTGGGGATGTAGGGCCCGGGATGGAGAGCTTGCTAAGAGAAAACGGCAGTAGACCTGCAAGGCTGCACCCAGTGGGTCCACCTGGCCATTAATGTTCAGTCCCCTGGGCTGGGACAGGTTTTTTTTTTTAAATGTCTTGAAATTTAAAACTCTGTGCTTGTAGGATACTGTAACCTTTTGTCTTTTTTTAAACAAACATAACCACCTCCAGTTGCTTTACTGGTCGCTGTGGGTCTGGGCGGGCCTGGAGCCAAAAGGCGACTGTGGCCTTCCTCCCCCCTCCCCCTCCCCAGATGTGCAGGGAAGAGAATTTCAGACTGTTCTTCCTTTCCCTTTCTTCCCAAGGGCTGCTTCTTGGCTTTCTGAGGTCTGCTATCTAAAGATGGCTTGTAGTAGGGGTAAAGTATAATGACACAGGCCCCCATTGGGCCCAGGAGCCTGGAACAGGCAGGTTCTCGTTGTGTCCTTCAGGGGGAGGGGAACTTCTGTTAAGATCTGCCTTGTGGGGACTGTCACTGCCCCTGCTAGAAGTCCTGAGTCCTTCCCTAGAAGTGCCCCTGCCAATCAGTGCTCCCACCCCTTTGCCTGCCCTCAATTCTTCTGCTCTTGCACCTGTTGTGACTTTTCTGAACCTGGTGACCTCACACCCCATTAAAACCTTTTCCTGCCCTCTGAGGGGCTGCATGATCTCTGTGCTGTGTGTATAAACAGGGCAGAAATGGGGGTGAGGGGTGGTGCTTTGTGGAGGACTGCTGGAGCCTTACCTAGCTGGGCCCAGCCTTCCCTCTTCCCCCCCGTTTGGAAGCTGCCTGTGCCCTGTGGCCACCTGGGAAGAAAACCAACCCACAGCAGTGGCTGGAGCTTCATCCGCTGCCATCCTTCTGGGTTATCTAAATTGGGAGAATTCTCACCTAATTAACCTCCCTTTCGGACCCTGCCTAGTGGCAGAGGAATTCTCTCGTGCATTTCGGGAGGAGGTTGCTCCTGGCAACTAGCGGACTCTAGGGACAAGGACCGCAAGGAGTAGGGCCAGGGTTGGGAGGGGGCCCCGAAGGGGCAAATCAAGTCTCCAGGGCGCAGCAGGAATCCGAACCTTTCCCCACCCAAGTGACACTCCCCTCCCCCCTCTATTGTGCCCCGGGGATGGTTTCCATGACAACGCTAAACAGAGGGCGGGATCAAGCCTGGGACCGAAGCTACCCGGGCCAGAGCTGGCGGATGGACCCTCCCTGGCCTCACACTCACGTGGAGGATCCTGCGTGTGAGGGGCTGTGAGGGACTTGTTCCTCCTGTTCTATGCAGGGCCTTGGGGCTGCTCTTCTGCTGGGGGGCGGGGAGCTCGGGGCGGTGTACAAGAGGGACCCTCACTGGTGTACGGAGCGAAAGCAGGCCGCTTACAGCTGCGATCAGCTGTGCAAAGAGCAGGTCTGGCCCAAGCCAGATTTGACCCCCGGAAAGCCTGAGCGCCCGGGCACGCTCGAGCCGCGGCTGGGTCAGTCTAGGCTGTGCCGCCCTAACACTTTCTGGGGCCGAAGCCGGCAGCCCGGGCCCGTCTCGTCCCGCCTCCAGACCCTACATTGGCCTCGGACCACGTCGACGCAATGGGGCCCCGGGAACCTGAGTCACCAGACCCCGGGGTCCCCAGGCGTGGGGTTGCCGCAGAACCAAGCGGGGTCCCGAGCTGCCTTGGGGTCTGGGTCTCCGGGGCGCGGAACCAGCGTCGCTTCTCCACGGGTCCTCGCAGCCTCCCCCGAAGTCTTCTGTAACGGGGCCGCAGGCGCCAGGACTGCGGGAGCGCGGTCGCGCCCGGACGGCCAGGGTGAGTCCCCCCAGCCGCCTCTCCGCTCAGCGGACCTCTTGGCCTGCGGGCTGTACCATCTCCTTCCCGCGTCCGCGGACGGCGATGGCAAGGCCAAGGTTGTCCCTCAGCCACTCCCTGAGAACAGCTTTGCGCCCCTGAGCTTCTCACAGAGCCCGAGGCGCCAGCGGCTAGAAGGTGAAGTCCGACCTGGGCCCCTTTCAGTCTACGCCAGCCTCCAGTCTCTCCTCCCCCCCCCCCTCCCCTCCCTTCCTTTCTCCTCTCCTCCTTCCACCTGTCAAAGAAGGGGGTGGGGGTGGGAAGTGTATGCTGGGGTGTGGGGAGGTGAACTCCAGATGCAGAGGGGATGGATGGAGTTGGGGGTGGGGACAGCAGATAGAAGATAGAAGGTGGAGAGAGGGAACCACTTATGTGGATAAGGAAGGGATTCGAGGGAAAGGACAGGAGAGAGATAGAGGGGACCAGGAGATCTGATAGATGAAAGGATAGATTGGAGACAAAGAGCAGGAGGAGGACACCAGCTAGATAGATGGGAACGGGGAGGTACCAGATGGGGCGGTAGCCCGGAATGCAGAAAAGATATTATAGAGCTGGGGAGGGAGGGGGGGAGACCAAGAGGAAGATGGGTGGACTCAGGGACTGGAGAGAAAAGGTCTAAAGAGGCAGGAGCAATTATTTGTATGTATGAGGACATAGGCTTAGCGAAGGGAAGGAGCTGGGGGGGGGGGCAGGGAATGAAGAAAATAGAGGGGAGGAATGAATGGAGGGGACCAGGAAAGAGATGGACCGATTGGGGAGAAGGGGATTGGAGGGAGAAAACTAGTATGGAGGGGAATGGAAATACCAGGACAGAATTAGAAGGTATATAAATGGGGGGACTGGCTGGAGAGAAGGACATAGAGGAGGGCACCCATTCTACAGATGGCAGTAGGGGATTCAGGGAATTAAGAGATGGTTAGTGGTGGAGTATGGAGGGAATGAAATAGGATGTGTGTACATGGAGAATGGGATTTTGGTAAGGGGTAGAACTGGGGATGTGAGTTATTAGGGAAAAGGGATTAAGGAGTGACCTGGACGGATGTGACTGGAAACAAAGAATGGAGAAAAGGCTCCAGGAGACACAGATGGAGGCAGGAGCACACTACAGGGGCAGGGATCAGGGGAAGATGGAAATGGAAATAGGCAAGGATGGGGAATAAGAGATGGAAGAAATTAAAAAGGAGATGGGGGGGAAAAAGGCAGGCAGAACCTCTGGGAAGGAGGAGACAGGCTATGAATGGGAGGATAGAAGACAGGAATAGGGTTGGGTTAGGCTCTGGAGTGGGATTGGGGAGGAAAACCTGGCAGAAGAGCTTCTAGGATCTGTCTGGCTGTCTCACTGTAGGCCCCCAAGCTCCGATGTCTGTCTGGAGAGGGTTCCCTGGGGCCCCACTCAACATTGACCGGCTTAAGAATGCCAAGATCCTGGTGCAGAGAGCCATCAAGGTCAGAGGTGGGAAAGGAAGGGGAACAGGGAGACCTGTCAGAGTCAGGGGGAAACTATTGAGGTGAAAGAAGGCCTCAGGGAAGACTGACATTTTAGGCACTTCCTCAGCCTCCTCCCTTGCCTTTTCTCACCCCACAGCAGAAGAAAGTCTTCATGATCCAGGGCCGCTACCCCGTGATCCGAGGGATCCTGCGCCGCCGGGGCTGGGTGGAGAAGAAGATTCCCCATTTAACAATAGGGCCAACACTACCTCCTCCTAGGGAATTGGACAATCTTGGATCTGGAGATCATGAAGTCCCTGAGGACTGTGAAGAAGGTAAGAATGACTGACTGCTCACATTCTTCCACCCCCTCACCTCAGCAGTTGAATTACCAAGATTTGGAGGGCTTCAAGCCAGTCCTGAGAAGAGTGAGTCCAAGGGTAGAGCTGGGGTGGGAAGGCAGAGATGAGAAACTGAACTAGCAGTGCTACTCCTCTCTTGTGCCTTGGCTTGTTTCTGTGGGTAAAAGGTTAAAATGAACATCTTGAGTAACCTTGAAGAATGGAAAAGCTGTCACAGAACAGTTGGAAGTGAGGGATTTTATGGAAGGGGTAGTCCTGCTAGCTTTGCAGTGGATCTGGAATCATGGGTTAAGGATTTTCTTATAGGTATAAACCAGCAGAGCCCCTACTTAATGCCACAGGCCACCCACCGAATAACTTGTCCAAAGAGTTCCATTGTAATTTTTGTTATACCAATAGAAGCTCTGAAAGGAGGGTTTAGAAGGAACAGGGCCAGAGCCTCACCTATTTGGGATTTTTCCCCAGAGGATGAAGAAGATGATGATGACGATCAACAGGCAGATCTTGAAGATTTAGATGGCACTCATGACCTTATGGTAATGGGGTGAGGGCCCCTCTTTCCCTTCAATTCAGGGGACAGAGGGTCAGTTCTCCCAGGGTACCCTACCAGGATATTTTAAGGAACTGATAAAAAAGGTAGGCTGCTCAACTGAGGGCCCATAGAGGGACAGACCAATGACCTTGTTCACCTTTCCATTTACTGCCCTCTCCCTTGTGTCTTAGTCCCGAATGGTTCGAAATGAAGTGCCCTATTTCATCTGGACCACCCGGAGGGATGTGATCGACTGCCGCTTTCTCTGCAAAGAGCAAATGATAAATCACTATGCTCGGGCAGGCTCCTTTACCACCAAGGTGGGATCCCTTAGATAAGAGGAGGGGGGTGGGCACCATGCCATGTCAGATTTACTCAGCACCCCTAATCCAAACCCCCTTTCCCTCCACTCTGGCTGCATGTAGGAAAGGGAAACATACCTCTCCCTG
Organism: Gracilinanus agilis; assembly: GCF_016433145.1. Lineage (NCBI taxonomy): Eukaryota > Metazoa > Chordata > Mammalia > Didelphimorphia > Didelphidae > Gracilinanus > Gracilinanus agilis. The sequence goes on from NC_058130.1 coordinate 53,583,880, forward strand.
CCAATCAGTCAATCAAAAAGTGTGATTCTTGCACGTACCATATTCTTAGCCCTGCTCTAGTCACTTATGAAAAGGTATGAGATATATTCCCTATTCTTAAGAAGCTTATCATGTAGGGGCAACTAGATGGCTCATCAAATAGTCAGGCCTGGAGATTGGAAGTCCTGGGTTCAAATTTGACCTCAGACACTTTCTATCTGGGTTACCCCAGGCAAGGAACTTAAGCCCTATTGCCCAGCCCTTACCACTCTTCTGCCTTGAAACCAATACACAGTATTGATTCTAAGAGTTGTAAAAACAGAAGCTTACCATCTAGATGAGAAGAAAAAAATATGGACACAGATAGCAATTATCAAGACAAGACAAAGGATGATTCAGTTCTAAACTGTGTGGTATATAGACCATCATCTCAGATTGGCAGAATTCAAAGAAGTACAGAAAGAGATCAGAAAGAAAGAAGAGTTTGAACTGGCCCTTGGATAGTGAGAATTTGGATGGTGGCTTGCTAGGTATGGGGAATAGCCTAAACAAGGACATGGAGGGTGGGAATGAGCACATTTGGGGCAGGAAAGACTGATCATTATTATTTTAATGGAGTTCTTTGGACAAGACTGCCTCTTCAGAGCAATCTAGGTATATCCCCAGGGTGCTGCCAATCACCTGGGCTATCTCAAAATACTTAGCTTGCTGTTGGTTCCTATCTTGCTTGGAAATATGTGGAAAGTATGGTTGAACCCCCTTAGTCAATTTGGCAAATTCAGGGGAAGTTCCACCCTGCTCCTTTCCTGGGATGACTTCCTAGGTTGGCCTGTGCCTTAATCTTCGGAATCTACCCTGGTTTGATGAGGCCAATGCAGACTCCTTCTTCCCACGCTGCTACCGCCTAGGAGCTGAGGATGAGAAACAGGCCTTCATGGGTAAGAAGATGCCTTCTTCCCCAACTCCTTCTCCTTACTCCTTCAGACTAGGGAATCACCCCTGTTTCAGGATGGAGAGTTTTCTGCTTTGCTGGTTATAGTCTGGATGACTCCTTACCCTGTCAGGCTTCCTTCCATGACCCGTGTCTATTAGGTCTTGTTCCTTCCCTGATTATACCTTCCCCAAGATTCTTACAATGCTAAATTAGCTGAATCAACCCATATACATTAAGAAAGTCTAGTATGGACACTGGGTTTAGATCAGGTACTAAGCAGGAATTGGCTGTGTCAAATCTAGCCTGTGTTCTAGATCTATACTAGGTTCCAGATTTTGGCTAGGTTTTACATCCATACTGAGATAACCAAGTCTAGATTGAGTTTTAGATCCACACAAGATATCAAGATTAGGTTGAATTCTACGCTTATACTGAGCAAGAAGACTACATTGACTTTCAGGTTTAAATTGGGCTCTAAATTCACACTAGGTACTAGATCCACACTAAGTGGGTTCAGGATTTACATTTGATGTTATATTTAGTCTAGGCTACAAATCCACACTCGGGGAATAGGTTTGGGGTTGGGTTCCAGATCTACAAAAGGATCAAGTCTATGTTTGGGCTTTGAGCCATACTAGATGCTAGGCCTAGGTTGAGTTCATTTATCCTAGGTTCCAAGTCTAGACTAAGTTCCAAGTCCAATAGTTGTACCAAGCCCAGATCAGATTCTATAAATAGACCAAATTCTGGGAACATTGAGTTTTCTTTGGGAGTAGTGGTTGCTTCCTTCTGTCCTGTCCCTCCCTCCTCCTTCCATGGGCTGGTGCTAAGGAGGGTATCCCCCCATCCTTCACTCCCAATCCATCCTGGGAGCAGAGGACTTCTGGCTGACAGCTGCACGCAACGTTCTCAAGCTGGTGGTAAAGTCATGGGTTCCCTATCCAGAGGAGAATAGGCAGATGAGATCATCCCCAGCTTTGTTGGAAAAGATTCTCCGAAGTAAGTACCATGGACCACCCACCCACCCATCCATCCATCCATTCATTCCTCCAGTCATCATTTTTTTAGTCACCCACCACTGAGTCAGCACCCTCTGTGGGCCCATCCATGTGTCAAGCCTGCTAAGGTGACAGACCCAGCAGAAAGAAGACATGCTTTTTTGTCTTCTCACTGGGAAGGCAGGATGCACCTGCATTGAAAAGAAAGAACATAAGCGAGAAGTTGCAGGTGATCTAGAATCCTTTGCACCTATGTGCTCAGGCACACAGAATAATGTAGCAAACTTTGTGGGGAGGGGAGCACAAGACCTCTACTCCAAAGTCTTGTGCTTTTCCTCTCTGGGGCCACAGATATGAAATTCAAGGGGTCTTGCCAGCCAGGGACTCGGGAAAAGAAATAATTTTGAGATCAGAGGGTATAGGGACCAACTAGGCTCCAAGAAACCCTTTCTGGTAACTCCACTTTTCCTTCCATGTGGGAGAATACCCATGCTTTCTTCTCTGGCATGGGTACACAGGGTGGAAGGTAGGTCCAGGAGATAAGTCTTTCCTTCTATGAAATCCTTCCTTCTCCACAATCACCCCTCCCCTGAGGTTCTTCAGGGAACAGACTTCGTAAAAAAGAAATCAAGCAGGTGTCATCAGAGCTGATTGAAGATGCTCTCCAGGCCTGTGAGGAACACCTCAGTAGTTTGGCCCATGAGGATATCGATAAGACCATGGAGCCCCAAGGGTACTCGAACCATGCTGACTGGACTTTTTTTCTCCAGCGCTACTACCAAGTGGTCCAGTAAGTGTGTGTTCTTTTGCCCATAAAATGGGGTTTGGGGACATGAGCACAGCTAGACCTAAAGACCTTGGAGGTGGGGAGTTAGAGGTAAGGGGTTCACCCATTCTGGGCCTGCATCAAGGCTACTATTTTAAAAAGCACCAGAGACATCATATTATATCCAAATTCTCCAATACCTTATTGCTTTCAGAGAGAACTGTGTATGGGACAGTGCAGATTCCAGGCAGGAAAGAGGTGGTTTGGGATTCCAGGGCATTTCCCCCTTTTTGCATCCATGTATTTGCACCTTCAAGGGGAGATGGCCGGGAGTACAAGTAGTTAATGTGTCCCTATAGTTGTCAGAATCCAGATAGAAATCACACCATTAGGGGAGATAAGCAACCTTTGTCCCAGATTCAGCCTGGAGCTATCCCTGACTCTGCCAGCTATACTCACTTTCCCTTTCCCCAGGACACTGAGACCGGACAGTATGGTCCTACAGAGGTCACAAAACAATATCCAAAAGCTGAAACTGTGAGCAATCCGTTGGGGCCCTGTCACAGGGTAGCTGTTGAAAACATTGTTCTTGCTTCCTGTACATAGACAGGCAATGTCTATCTCTCTTATATTCTTGCCCTACTTCAGTCTAATCTATCCTACACATGACCACCCCCAGGCTAATTACTGTAAATCCTTTTCATCAAGCCTCTCTAATGCTCAGGAGCCTCTAGTAGCCCTCACTGGTCTACAGAATCAAGTTCAGACCCCCTCGACTCATCATTTAGGACCCCTTACAATCTGGCCCTATTCTGCTTTTGCAATCATGTCTACTGCTCCCCTACACGGATCCTCTCACTATCTTAAACAGAGCATGATCACTCAAGAAATATTAAGTGCCTACCGGGGTTACATGCAAAGATGGAAAGGGACATATAATCTGCCCTGGGAGAGGTTACAGTCTACCTAAGAGAGAGGAAGTATGAATGGGAGTAAGACCTAGACTGGATTTCACTGGTTTAGGAAACTCTTTCTATTGATATTGGTTGGTGCCTTTTCTGGCTTCGAGTTGTGCCTAGAGCCCTGAGTGGTTTGGGGACTTGCCCAAAGTCACACAGCTTGTAGGTGTTAGAGGGACTTGACCAGGCTTGACTTTGTGGCTTCAAAGCCAGTTTTCTATCCAATAGGCCATACTGTTTCACCTAACCTGTATATACGTGAATATAATGCAAAATTCTCATTTGGTCCTGCTCTGGCCGTTCTTTTTTGTCTGGAATATCCTTCTTCCACCAACTCTGTTCTGTATTCTTCAAAGCCTACCTGAAGTTCCAGATCCTAATGAAGTCTTTTCAGACTACTTCTCAGGAACCACATGGAATATCTCTTTGGGGTTGAGTGCCAAGTTTGAACAATTATATATATATCAGGCACCAAGGAGTATGGAAAAGACACAAGGCCATTAACTCTTCCCTCAAAAAACCTACCCTGCAGTATGGAGAAGAGATGAGACAGATAAAGAGGAAAAAAACACAGCTCAGTAGTAAATAGTTGGTGAATGAGTGCAGAGATGACAAATCCGATGGAATCGGTATAAGGGAGAGAGAGAACCCTGTGGGCTAATATGGACAGAGAAGCTTTTATGGAATAAATGAACTAAACTTTGAAAGTACAGAATTTTAATGGGGAAGGATACAAGAAGGAAAGAAAGGCTTTTGGGGATTATGATCCAAAGGGCAGAGGTAGGAAATAAGTAAGACAGAAAAAGCCATTCTGGCAAGAGTTGATTCAGTGGTACTGTGGACGAGACTAATTTTGCTTCATTTAATAGTGGGTCTTAAATGCCCAAATGAAGTTTGAATTTTATTTTGTAGGCATTAGGAACTATTTAAGGGTTAGCTGTTGTTTGTTTGTTTTTAGTATAGACTGATATAACCAAAGTTATGCTTTAGGAGACTTAATCCATTGGCACTGTATAGGATGGATTTCTGGGAAAGAACCTAGAAGCAGATAGACTTGTTAGGAGACTGTGCTGTGAACTAGAGTGGAGGCACTGGAGTTTCTAAATGAGTGAATAAAATGGTGAACCAATGCAGACAATTTGATAAAGCATCAGTTTGTATGCTTGCTTGGACCAGCAAATGAAAATGTTTATGTAAGCCAATATGTTACTATTTTTGCCTAAGCAACAGAGAATACATGTGAAGAACCAGATATCTGGTACAAGTGTTGTCATTTGTTGATGGTGGGTTCCTCAAAATAACCCCTTTTGCTATTCTATCATCCAAAGACTAGGTTTCAAATAGTCTATTCCCTTTTTTATCCTTATATTCTTAGAATTGATATTAAATCTCTAAGTATTAATGTTCAGGCAGAATAGTGGTAAGGGCTCTCTACTTACTGTGCAACCCCGCTGCCCCATCCTCAAACTTAAAAATCATTGTTATATTTTGTTTTCACCGTCACTTCTGGTTAGATGTCTGATCTCCCCCTATTTGGTGTGAGCTGTAAAAAGGAAAATTTAAGTATTTATAGATATATATTAGAATGTGTGGCTGCCAGGAATCAACAATTCAGGTTGATTCCGTAATTAAATCAGACCCAAGTCATCATCGGGTTGAGGAGTTTATTTCCAATCTGGTAGGTAAAAAGTAGGAATAAAGAGAAAGGGAGAGGCTAGTCCAGGCCAGGACATAGAGAGAAGAAGGTTATAAAGCTTAATAATGAAGCTGTAAGCCACAAGGCCCAACAGCCAGATAGGTAGAGTTTAGAATTGGCCCAGCTAGGCCAAGGAAGCCAGCCTAACTTACCCACGTGACAATATAGATCGTAATCTGTCTGTGGTCTCAGGAGATGCTTCTGCTCCCAGTTCGAGTGGGCAACTGCCCCCACAGGAAGTTCACTCACTTACTTAAAGAGATCGTGTCTTTCATCACTTCCTGTGGTCCATCTCTAATTCAAATGGACAAATGGCAGTTTCTACATTGATTTGGACTGCCCAAAGGGCAGTCCCTTATTCTTGATTTGTTACTTATTGTCACGTGTGGGTAACTCGTCTCCCCTCCCCACTAAGGGAGGTGAGAGTGACATCATTAGCACTCCTGGGTTGAGTAGATTTTTTACTATTAATGGAATCGAGCTAATTCCATTTACACAGAGCCATTATTTGTAATAAAGAATTTTAAACAACCTTAGGGAAAAAACTCAATTCAACAAAATAACTAATATATCAGTGGAATCAGACAGTATTCACACTATTCAATCAGATAATAAGCATTAATTAAACAGCTATTCTGTGCCACATACCAGACTAAGCACTAGGAAAGGCAAGAACAAAAAAAATGAAGGAATCCTGATTCTCAAGAAACTTATATTCTGTCAGAAGAGACAATATGCACATGTGTATGTATATATAGGGAGAAAAACTACATAAAATAAAAATATGATGGTAAAATACAAGCTAGGTAGAGGGGCAACTAGATAGCACAGTGGATAGAGGACCAAGTTTTGAGTCAGGGAGGTCCTCAGTTCAAATCTGGATGGACATGTAATCTGGATGGACATGTCCTAGCTTTGTGAGCCTGGGCAAGTCACTTAACCCCAAATGACTAGCACTTACAGTTCTTCTGCCTTAGAACCCGTACTTAGAATTAATTCTAAGATAGAAGGTAAGAGTTTAAAAAAAAATACAAGCAAAGGAAGGAGGATACTATCGGTTGAGGGAATCAGAAAAGGCTTAATATAAAAGATAGTGCTTCAGTTGAGTTGTGAAGGATTTGAGGGATTTTATGAGACAGGGGTGCATTCTAGGTTTGAAGGGTAGCCACTTTAAAGGAAAAGAGACAGAGATAGATGCTGAGTGTTAAAGAACAGAAAGGCAGCCAGTTTGGTCAGACCACAAAAATAGAGGAAGAATACAATAGTTTGCCTGCCATCACAAAGGAAGGAGGAACTTATGTTTTCCTTTCTCTGAGGCCAAGCCTGGACAATATAATTAAGCAGCAGTTTCTTTTTTTTTTATTCTTTTCATTTACATAGGATCATAGAGCTGAGGAATCTTAGAGGCTATCAAATTCAATCTCATTTTACAGATGAGAAAATTGAGGTCCAAGCTAAAGTGACTTGCCCAGGGTCCCACAGCTAATTAGAGTCTGAGGCAGGTTTTGAACTCAGATCCTCTTGATTCCAAGGCCCTATCCACTACATTATGCTGCGTTTCACATTGCTGTCATTGTATTATTTTCCTGGAACTTCCCTCTGTATCTGCTCACATGAGTTTCCCCATGCTTCTTGAACTCTTCATATATAATTTTCTTATCACCCAGTTATATATTTCATTCTATTCACATGCCACAATTCTCTAATTGATGGACATCTACTTTGCATGCAAATCTTTGCTACCTTAAAAAATGTAGCTACACATATTTTAGAGTATATGGGACTTTTTCCCCTTGCCTTGGACCTCCTTTAGGTGTATGCCTTGCAATGGCATCTCTGGGTAAAAGGGTATGAATACCATAGTCATTTTTTAAGCATAATTTCAAATTGTTTTCCCAAATAGTTGGAGCAGTTCACAGCTCTGTGAATAGTGTATTGTTATGTCTGTTTTTCCACAGCTCTTCCAGCATTGCCTTTTTCCATTTTTTTCCCCCTTTGCCAATTTGCTGGCTATGTGTAAACTTTTTTTTTAAATTTGCATTTATCTTATGTTTAGTGATTTAGGATAATTTAAAAATACATAAGCCAGCTTTGAATCCTTTCAGAAGTAGGGAGGGTAGCAAACAATTTTTCATTAGTTTATTTGGGTTTTTGTTTTGGGGGTTTGGGCTTTATATTTTTATTCACTTACAAAAATGAACGATATAAAAATGTGTTTTGCATGACAACATATGTATAACCCAGATCAAATTGCTTGCCAGCTCTGGGAGGGGAGAGGGAAGGGAGGAAAGGAGATTATTTGGATTATATAACTTTGGAAAATGTATGTGGAAATTTGTTATCATATGTAAATTGGTAAAATAAGAAAAAAACAAAAGGTATAAGCAAAAAAAGGAAATAAGAAAGTACAGATAGAAATTAAATCTCAGGCTCAGTGAATCAACAAACATATATACCATGTAGAAGAAAGAACACTCTGGAAGGGTGCATGGGAGGTTTCTCAGGAAGAAGAAAGAGGAGGAAAGAAGATGTGGAAGTGCCTAGTCAGTTACTGACTTCTGATGAAAGCTCAAAGGTGACTATAAGACTTGACATCTTCATTTTATATGAGGACGTGGGCTTGGAAAAGAGTAATAACTAGCCCAGGGTCACAAAGCAAGGAGCAGAGGCAGGATATGACCTGATAGAGAAATTTTCCCACACACCACCCAACCCTCCCTAACCTCAAACAGACAAGAGGTAGAGACTTTGGCATCAAATTATTGGTCCTTTTATAGAACAGACTTGTGTTAGGCCAAGAAATATAAATAAGCAATCAGAATAATCCTTAAGGACTCATATTCTCCTGGGAGCATAAAAAATGTGCATAGATAAGTAAACATCAGATATGAACAGAATAAGTAGAGATCAGGGATTGGGGTGGGGGGATGAGAACCAAATCCAGAAAGGTTTTTTTGTAGGGAGTGACCCTTGACAGTCTTGAAGAGAGTCAGGATTTGAAAAGGGAGAGGAGAATAGAGAGTGTATTCCAGGATTGAAGGGATAGCCTCTGTAAGACTAGGAGTGAAGCAGAAAGTCCCATAACAAGGAACAGAAAACTAATCATTTTGGCATGAGCATAAAATACACAAGGCGGGAAAATGGACAATCTACCTGAAAGGATACACAGAAACCCTATCACGTAGGACTTTAAGTGAGTTTAAAAGAGAGGAGTTTGTATTTTTTTCCTAGAGGTTCTTTTTTTATCATCTCTTCCCAGGTGTATTATTGTATAAGTCTCCTGGGTGTTGTACTTGCTTCCAGGCACTTATCCCCACTGATCTATCCATGTAGGCACAATGGCTAAGATGACATTCCTAAAGCCCAAGTCTGAAAATGTCACTCAATTCAGTAAAGATCAATGGCTCCTTGTTACCTTTAGCATTAAATAAAAAACTCCTCCTGTGTTCCCAGGCCTTCCCAGTCTGCCTTCAGTCTATGTTTCCAGGCTTATTACATACCATTTGTATTCACACTCTTTGGTCCTGCCAAATGGGCTTTATTCTTCATCCTCACACTGGACACTACATCTCTCCTCTCCATAATTCCTCCCTCCCCCTACCCCCATTCCATGCCTGGCATATACCCCTTCACCCGTGCCCCTTAAGACTCCTAAATTGCCTTCAAGGCTCAGTTCAAGTATCATCTCCTACAAGAAACCTTTCCTGATTCCTCAAGCTAGTGGCCCCTCTGCACTGAAATTACTTTGAATTAAACTTGTATCTCTTTTGTATCTACCTATATACGTACATGTTGTCTCTCCTGATACAACGTGAACTGTTTGAGCTCAGAAATGATTTCATTTTTGTCTTTTTATCCACAGTGTCTGGAACATTGTAAGAGTCATAGTAAATACTTACTGATTGCTAGCGAGAACCACCACAACTTTATAGCCAAAAGAAAAAGGGAGTGCCAAGGTCAGAACTATACACAATGAGAGTGGGGAGAAATTGGAAGCAAGGAAACCAATGGCTGGAGGACTGCTTCTCCGGACCCTTTAGTGATCAGAAAGAGTTGTGTTCTTTGAATAGTACATAATGCGTTGCTGGTGGAGCTGTGAACTGATCCAACCACTCTGGAGGACAATTTGGAATTTTGCGCAAAGGGCTATAAAACAGTGCCTACCCTTTGATCCAGTAATACTACTACTAGGTCTGTATCCTGGAGAGATAAAAATAAAAAAGGGGGAAAGGACCTACTTGTACAAAAATATTTATAGCTGATCTTTTTGTGGTGGCAAAGAATTGGAAATTGAGGGGGTGTCCATCAATCGGGGGAATGGCTGAACAAATTGTGGTATATGATGATGGAATACTATTGTGCAGAAAGGAATGAACTGGAGGATTTCAGAAAGAGCTGGAAAGGCCTTCATGAACTGATGCAGAGTGAAATAAGCAGAAGCAGGAAAACATTGTACACAGTAATATTGTGGAATGATCAACTGTGAGCTAGACTTAGTTATTATTGGCAATACAATGATCCAGGACAATTTTGAGGGACTTAGGACAAAGAATGCTACCCACCTCCAGAGAAAGAACTGTTGGGAGTCAATGCAGATGAAAGCATACAATTTTTCAGTTGTTTATTTGGGTTTATGTTTTGGGATTTTGGTTTTATAAGATTACTCACTTATAAAAATAAACAAGATGGAAATGTGTTTTGCATGATAATACATGTATAACCCAGATTGAGTTGTTTGCCAGCATTGCTTGCCAGAGGGAAAGGGAAGGGAGGGAGGGAGAAAAATTCAATCATATGATTTAGGAAAACGTGTGGAAATTTATTATAACATGTAATTGGCAATACATTAAAAAGAAAAAAGTAGTACAGGTGCTTCCCGGAGAAGACAGAAAGCATACCTAATACTAACTTGTGACATGCAGTTGGAGGAAGCCAGGGTACATGGCACAGTTTTCAGGTACATGGGAGGGGAAAAGCTCTTCCTAGGTCCCTACAAGGGCATGCAGACAGATGAAAGGACCAAGGTACAGCCTTCAGTCCCACCCTGAGCAGCTCACCATTTTTCCACAGTGAGGGGGCTGAGTTGAAGAAGGCCGAGTCTCATATCCAGCGTTGTGAAGACATCCTTCAGCAGCTACGAGAAGTGGTGCCTCAAATTGACATGGAAGGAGACAGAAATATCTGGATTGTGAAGCCTGGAGCCAAGTCCAGAGGTCGAGGTAAGGGAAAACAGAGAGGGAGGGGTGGGTATTGGTCCGCAGGATTAGGTAGAGAAAGACCCCGTGGCCTCCTCTGAACATAAGCTCAGGGTGAAGGCCACAGATGAGGAAATAGCCTTGAACTTTTGATTCATATAAAGAATTAATTATCAAGATGGCAGTTGTATTTATTTTTCTAATAGAGTCACAGTGCTTAGATATGTTCCCAGTTCACTCCTACCAGCTCTCCAGTCTGTAGAACCTCAAAGAACCATATAATCTTTTCACTGGAAGAGATGAGAGGCCTCAGAGTGATGTCCTGGGAGCCACTCAAGACTTCAAGTCAGACTGCCAGCTCTTAAGCTTACTGTACTCTCTGAGTGACCTGAGGCAAATCACTTCTCTGCCTCTGTCTCCTGCTCCGTAAAATAAGGAAGATGGAGCAGATGAACTGTTACCAGATGCAACAGCTTACCAGTTCCAACATTCTTAGACAAGTCACTTATCTTCATCTCTAAATCCATTTCTTTTTCCATAAAATGAGAATAATCGTATTTGCATTTCCTACCTCACAGGCACATTACAAGGAAAGTTATGGGGGAACTCCATAAAGCAAAACTATGAGCTGTTGCGCCTGCGTTCTTACAAATCTAAATCTGTGGGTGGGGCCATCTTTGCTCTTTGGGGCAGAAAGGGAAGTAGAACACTGGCAGGGAGAGATCGGCAAACACTGAGAACTACCAGTTTGTGAGGATTGAGTTAGCCCTGCTGGTCAAACCCAGCTTTGGCAAACAAGGCATGACTAAATTTCAAACAAATGCAACAGAAACTGCGCACTCAAAATTGCATCATGGCTTCAAAGTATAATCACTTTGAATGGCAACCATACCTATTCCACTGCTCCATGATGAAATGGTGCTGGGGGTGCTAGGTGGCTCTCATCACAGTTGAGTACATCCTCAGATGGGTTTTAGCCAAGAATTACACTCAGTTGCCCTCCTTCTCTGAGAGAGAGGAAGCTCTGTGTGCAGAACACTACATATGGTGCTAAATTTGGTTGATATTGTGGATTGATTTTGGAGAAATGCTTCCCCCCCTCAGTTTTTTTCCTTTAAAAAGGGATGGTTTTCTGAATAAAGAAGGCCTATACTGGGAAATTAAGGTGACCAAATCAATAAAAAATGAAAATTAGGCTCATATTTTGGGGAAGCAAAAAAACTGAAAACAAAGCAGATGCCCACTGATTGGGGACTGACTAGCAAAGTGTGGTGTGAGTGTTGAGGAATCTTATTGCTCTGTAAGGAATCATGAAGATGAAGAATTCAGAGAAACATGGGAGATTTATATGAACTAATACAGGGCAAAGACAGTTGGAACCAAGAGAACAATGGACCCCATGGCTACAAATAACATAAAACTTTAATAATGCTCCTACACTCAGTTTCATTGCAAGGAATGTACCTCTCCTTGATTGAGAGGTGAGGAACCACACATACAAAATGCTGCATATGCTATCATACATGATCACTCTGTAGATTGGGTTTTGTTCATATTTTTATTTATTTCAAAGAAAAATGTAGTGGGGCAAGGATGTACACTGGGAAATTATGTTGGGGGTGGAAAGCTCATGTTATTCATTGTTAAAAAAATTTAAGTCCTTTACCTTATAACCACTCCTCAGAGAAGTTAGGGATTCCTGGGATCTGAGTTCTAGTCCTTCCTATATCCTGTCTTATTCAGGTATTGTATGCATGGACCACCTGGAAGAGATGTTAAAGCTGGTGGATTGTGACCCCATGATTGTGAAAGATGGCAAGTGGGTGGTACAGAAGTATATTGAGCGACCCTTGCTCATCTTTGGCACCAAGTTTGACTTGAGGCAATGGTTCCTCGTGACTGACTGGAATCCACTCACTGTCTGGTTCTATCGAGACAGTTATATTCGATTTTCCACCCAGCCCTTCTCCCTGAGGAACCTGGACAGGTAAGGCTAGGCGATGGGGGAGAAACTTAGGCCCAAGGATAGTAGATCACAATGTCTCCTGCCTCTCCTTGCCTGCTGGTTTCACCTTGGTTTAGTAGGAAAGGAGGAAAGGGTAGAGTGGCTAAGAAATTCAGAACTGAGAGATCAGTGAAGGGATTTCTTTCTAGGGTTAGATCAAGTGGAGAGTCAGAATTCACAACTTGGTTTTGGAAGGGATATAGGTCCCTATCCCAACTCCAGTGTTTACTAGTTGTGTGTCTGTGGGGAAGTCATGTCATCTCTCAGCCTGAGCCTTCATCCATAAACGAGCATAGTATTACTTGTACTACCTACTTCACAACAGGATGTTGTGAAGAAGTCCTTTGTAAACCTTGGAATACAAATGTGAATTATTATTACTAAGGGCCAGGTTAGGTATGATTAGATATTAATGTAGTTATTAACTTAGAACTACAGAATACTAAAAGAGTGAAGATTTGGAGATCAACTAGTCCAACTGCCTCATTTTGCAGATGGGAAGATTGAAGTCAAGTAATTTGCCCAAGTTTGCATGGCTAGTTATTGGGAAGTCTTATACAGGTTTCTTTTTTTCATTCTAGCACTATATCCTTTTTAGGAAGTTGCCCAAGTTTTGCAACAAATCTTTGAGTTTAGGTTGACACCAAGTATTCTGTAAGCAACAGCTTGCCCTGGACTGGCACCTAGAGAGCCAAATCTGTGATGGTTCTGAGAATTATAAAGGGTTTGACATACTGGCATATCTGGCTTGGGTCTAAAGCATCATATCAGAATATCAGAATGGTCTGGGGCCCACCCAGAGGTGAATTTGAGTTCTTAGAGGGACAGATGACCAGGGACTGGTCACTATGACAGTGTTAGGAAGAAGGAACCAGAAGCCAAATTAACACCACAGAGGCAGGTCAGAATTGGGCTCTGTTGTCTGCCCCTTCCAGCCCCAAGGTGGCAGGGGAAGGGAGGAGGGAGAGGGCCGAAGGTTTTCTTCCTTTTCATCCAGTTCTGTGCATCTCTGCAACAACTCCATCCAGAAACACTTTGAAAACTCTAACATTCGTCACCCCTTGCTGCCCCATGACAACATGTGGTGCAGCCAGAAGTTCCAGACTTACCTGAAGGAGGTAGGAGCACCTGAGGCTTGGGCAGAAGTCATGGTTCCAGGCATGAAGGCTGCAGTCATCCATACACTGCAGACTTCTCAGGACACTGTGCAATCCCGAAAGGGCAGCTTTGAGCTGTATGGGGCTGACTTTGTGTTTGGAGAAGATTTCCATCCTTGGCTGATTGAGATCAATGCCAGCCCGACTATGGCACCTTCTACAGCTGTCACCACCCGACTCTGTGCTGGGGTGCTGGCCGATACATTGCGTGTAGTCATAGACCGTCGGCAAGACCGCAACTGTGACACTGGTGCCTTTGAACTTATTTACAAGCAGGTGAGATACTCGGGGTACTACATCCATTGTAATCTTTCTTTCCTTGGGTCTCCTAAAGGGACAAGAAATAGCATCCAACTTGGGTTTCCTTCTTTTAAAAGTAACTTTCCAAACTTCTGATGCCCTAATCAACCTCTTGTGTGCAAGGGCATGGTGTTAGGCTCAAGAGGAGGGGGTGGGGTGAGGCTATAGGAAAGTATGATTGCCCCTGCCCTGCCCTCTGATGGTTACTTGAGGAAATGAGACTTTGTACACCCAGAAGATTAAAAGGGCATACCTGCCAGCTGCTAAAAGATGAGCAAAAACATTAACACTAGAAGGACCAGGTGTGTCAATTGTTTTTTTTTAATTGTTTTAAAATAATTTCACTATACTTTCCTTTATCTGTGCAAATGAACTTAAAATACAAATAATTACAAGCAGATATTGACTTTGAAATAAAATTTTTCATCCTATTTCTATTTTCTTTGCCTTATGGAAAAAAAAATGCACTGATACAGCTCAGTCCTTCTAGATATTACTAGACTCCAGTTCATCAAAAGCTTTTATGAGAGCAAAGGAAGAAAAGACCACTTTGGGCTAGGTTGAATACAAAAGTCCTCACTGAGGAAAAGAGGGTCTGACCTGGGTTTGAGAGGGAGAGGTGTGACTTTAGGGTACAGAGGAGGGAGAAGAGCACTCTAGGTAAGAATATTCCTGAGACCTGAAAAGCACAAGTTGTTCTGGGGCCATCAAATTGATCTGAACCACCCTGTCTTAACTGTTTCTAAACCATTTGGCCTTTCACTCCAGCAGTTTGATGACTCCCAAGTCCTAAGGCACAACACTTATTCCTTTGGATAGATTTTTCAACTAAGAGAATCCCTTTCCTTTAAAGGAACTTATACCTCTTTTCCCCTCCCATTTGCCATCCTGATGAGACTACACATATTTAGTCCCCCAGGAAAAGATTCCATTAATCAGCTGCCTCGTGGCAGTATCTGAGATAAAGGGAGAGAGATGGATGAATTTTTGTGATGCTTGAACTTTCTATCCCACTAACCTTTTTGCCCTCTAGGCAGCTGTGGATGTACCCCATTATGTGGGTATCCGGCTAATGGTTGAAGGCTCTCCTTTGAAGAAGCCTCTGACTGTCCGTACCCGAAGAGGTGGCCCCCGTCCATTGACACATCGACACCATAGGGAGCCCAAGGGTTCAAAGCGTAAGGAGGCTAAAGAGTTCATGCCCAAAGAGGCTATAGAATCCATGCCTGAGGAGGCTAAAGATTCCATGTCCAAAGAGACTAAAGAGTTCATGCTTGAGGAGGCTAAAGAGTTCATGCCTGAGGAAGCTAAGAATTCCACATCTGTTACCTGCAAATCATCAGGGTATTCCCAGTATCTAGGGAAAGCCCAAGGAGGCAGGAAGAAGCTGGGTCCCATTGAGAAAACACTCTCCATAAGCATGAGAAAGAAGAAAGTCAACACCAAACAATGCATAGGGACTGACCAGGCCAGCTTCCAGAAATGGGATATCCATAGTCCCAAGATGACCAACCTCATCAATACATCAGAAGCCATTGTCAGTCAGGGAAAACAGCTTCTCTCTGGGAACAAACATCAGCTGTTTACAAAGAACCCCTTGTCTCTAGGTAGGGCAACATCTATGCTTTGGGCCCTTAGCTAACTTCTTGCTCTCTGACCCCTCCTCTCATTCCCTGGGGGTCTAAGACCAGTATGATTAGAGGTTGGGGGACTTCACAGCAAATGCTGTGAGGAAAAATCCTATGGTGGGTATAAGGTGTGACTGTAATGTAATGAGACTGGTTTGTAAACAAAGGCAGGAGAAAGTAAAGAGCACAGTGGGGGGGAGGGGGAGACCAATGACATTGATGAAAGACCTGGCTCTGCCTCAGTCAGACCCTGGGCAAGTCTCAGAGCCTCCTTGAACTCAATTCCTCATCTGTAAAATAGGAATAGAATGTGTCTTGCCCATCTCAGAAGGTTGTGATGAAGATCCAATAAGATGATGCATGGAAAGCCCTAGATGAATTGACAAATATACCAGGACATAGACATTCAAAGGGTAGTTCCCTACCCCACCTCACTTCAGTGAAACCACTTTGGGAGGTTATGCATTTATTCCAACAAGGTTGCCATTATTCAAATTATTTTGGGAACTCTTCTTTGGGAATTGCTTTCATAACCAGGTTATGAACCATATAAGAAAATCAGTATCTTTACTTTATAGTCACATCTCATTTTTAACCAAAAAAAAAAAAATGCTATTACCTAGCTTGATCACCCACCTTCTTCACCAGACTTGGCTCCATAAGACTCTTGGCTGTTTGCAGAAATCAAATTCTTCCTCAAAGGATGAAGATTTACCACCTTTGAGGATATTCAAAAGAATCTACCACAGGCTCTCAATGCAATTTCCAAAGGGGAGTTCCCACAATGTCTTGAGTAATGGCACCTCGTTGGAATAAGTGGTGTATAGCCTCTTAAGTGACTACTTTGAAGGGAACAACACTCATTTGGATGCATAAGTTCTGGTATGTTTGTAGCCCCTGCCCTCCAGAGGGAGAGCAAACACTAACACAAGATAATACGAAAAGATAACAAGATGACATTATTACAAATACCAAATGAGTAGTATAGATAAAAGTAGAGGAGTCATCCCTGCTAGTTCTTTGCAGGGAACATGCACTCATCTCTGTAAAATGGGAATGGAATGTGTTTTGCCTATCTTGGCGGGTTGTGGTGCTCCTAGGTGAATTATTGACAAATATACCAGGACATAGACATTCAAAGGAGTAGTTCTAGTTATGGTCTATTTATAGACTCATGTATAGACATTATAGTCATATTATGGTTTGTTTATACTCTTATTGGATGTTGTTAGAAGGGACCTTAAACCTCATGTCACCTAGTCCACCACCTTCATTTTACAGATGAGGAAACTAAGGCCCAGAAACAGGATGTGATTTACCCAAGGTAACAGTATTTCTCGGCATTAGATCACCCCCAGGGCACCAGAGTGGGTTTCAGAAACCTGAGTGGGTTTTACATCTATTGGCTCACTCCCGGAGGGAAAGAAAATGAATCAGCCCCAACACAGTATGTTTCCAAGCAAATCCTACTGAAGCAAGTATGCTTGGGGCTATCATATGGGACTTCCTTTGCCCTTTCTCACAACTTACCATGTCTAAGCAGAGGGCCTCAAGAGGACACTAGTCCATCTGTGAAAAAAGGAATAGGATCCAATACTAATAAACTGCAACTGACCCATGCTTTTCCTTCACCTTCCACAGAGTCAGAAGGATTACCCTGCCTCCTTGCTAAGCCTGTGTTGCCAGGTTACCGACCACCCAAACCTCACACCTTCCTTCTCAAACTTCCACTCCAAAAACCACCCGTGCCTTGCCAGAACCTCCGTGCCACAGGCAGGGGTTTGCTTATGTTTCCGGCTCATAAAGAGCCTGTTCCCAATTGTAGGAAACAGGCCAAGGTGGGCTTCAAATCCTGAGGGTCCTGGGAGGGGACTGATTTGTGCTGAGATCTGGGAGAGTTTGGGGAGGGGGAAGGAGGGAAAAGAATTTCTCATGGTCTAGGCTGAGCCAATGGGAGCTGATGACCCTGCTTGGTCCAAGCCCCTTGGCCCCAGCAAGGTGTCCCCAGTTTAGAGCCTTGGCTGTGATCAAGCCCAAAGAAACACAAGAGGCAAGTGATATATGTTCTTTGGTTTCACCCCAAAGCTGTATTCACAGGAGTGGGAGGGAGGGAGGCAAGCAAGCTAATTACCCTTTATTGATCCCTTATCCCTTCCCCAGAGAAATTCTCATCAGCTTTTCCCCATAGCCTGAAATGGCAATTGTAGTTCACTCAGAACTCCATCCACCCAAATCATCAAAAAAGGAAATGCCTGTGAGCCCCAGTTGCTCGAAGATGAAATGCAGCTTCCTGCCACCTTTAGCAGCTAGAAGCCAAGGTTTGAAAATGCATCAAATTTTGATGAATTCTCTTATAAAGAATCCAAAGTTCATGACTCCTGCTGGCACCTGACTCCCAGGAGAGAATTCCAAGCAATAGAGACCATGGAACTAAAAAACTCCTGGCCACATTTCTCATTTACCACTCAACATAAGATCTGGCCAAAGAAACCACTTTGGGCCAAAAAAAAAAAAAAAAAAATAGGATTGAGATACATCCTGTTTTTGTCATGTTTACTGTTGGGGCAATTCGAGGAGGGGGTTGGACACATTGCCAGGCCTGGCTGGCAGGGAAGTATATGGGAAGAGGAGTGGAGAAAACTAATCAGAGATCATGATAAAGGCATACTTCGGTGGGAGGTGTCAAGCCCAGGAAATGGAAATTTGGGGGGGGGAGTGGTCACTATATAACAGAGGAGAGACTGAGATAGGTGATAGGGACAGCTTACAATGGACAAAGAGAAGTTCAAGCTGAAAATCAGCATATTTTCCTAAGGTGGGCCCTAACTCCCAAGAATATAAGTGAGAGGAGTCACCAAATGGAACCATCAGTCGCTGAAAGTTCTAAAAGCAAACTACTCCCCAGCATGAGGTTAGCTTGCCTTAACTTCAGCAGAGATCCAGAGTCCTGGGGGGGGGGGAAGGGGGGGGGAAGAATCTTCCCAGCTTCTTTTTATGCCAAAAAGGCCAGAGAATGAGGAGGGACTGGACACACACTCTCCCAAGAAGCAGGCCTTTTCCCCCAACTCCTCCCACTGGGACCTTCCCCAAAGGCAGTAAATGACTGTCTCACTTTTCCCACTTTATGAGCCATCTTGACTTATGCTATTTCTTCCTTGGTCGGTCTGACATTTGGAGCCCCAAGTTCCATAGAGTTTGTGAAAAGAAAGGGGGCAAGGGAGCTATAAGCACTGTGGGGGCCATTGAGGTCTGGGGCAGGAGGATTTGATGCAGGTGGAGGTGGAGGGGTAGAAGGGCCATCTCCTTTGGAGTAATGTGGAGGCGATGGAGGAGCAGTTCACTCAGGACCTAGAGGGTAGAAAGGGTAGAAGAGAGTCAGGACATAGACCTAACAGTTAAGAAAACCCAAATAGATGTTCTCATTTAAAGTGAAGGCTGGAGGGCAGCTGGGTAGCTCAGTGGATTGAGAGTCAGGCCTAGAGACAGGAGGTCCTAGGTTCAAATCCAACCTCAGATACTTCCCAGCTATGTGACCCTGGGCAAGTCACTTGACCCCCATTGCCCACCCTTACCACTCTTCCACCAAGGAGTCAATACACAGAAGGTAAGGGTTTTAAAAAAAAAAAAAAGTGAAGGCTGGGAATAAGAATAATGTGAATCTGGGCTGTCCCTACTCTTAAGTCCAAAAGACTTTCTATCAACATAGAAACAGAATATTAGAGCTGAAAGGCAATTTAGTCCAGATCTTTCATTTTAGATGAGTCAAAGAACTTATTTCACATATTCAGTCAACTAACCAAGAAGCGAATGTCAAAACCAGGGCTAGATTCCAGGTTAGCTTTCCCATCACCAATGACAAAAGATAATAATCTGCTACTGGGTCCCTGAACAACAAAAACTCAGGTGGGCAGACAAAGCAAATTGAAGTACCTGTGTCTGAGGCATTGAGGTCTCCACTGGCAACAGTAAACTTTCCCCTAGGACACTGCCAACTCGAGCAGAGTACACGTGGTCCCCAAGGACAGGACACAACTGAAGCACCATATGCACCAAGAGCTGGCTGGGAAATGCTGGGGACAAGAACATTTGCTTCAAGAACTCCCCGATGCCTTTCTGAGCTGAAGATTAGCCCTGAAGTCATACTCTGCCTTCTGATGGCTATTGATCTCCCTGGCCCACACCAAGTTGAGTAGCTAGGAAGAATCCAACTACTATCTAGCAGTAGTAAACCCATGCCAAGTCCTGCCCCCTTGAAACAAAGTTTCCGTATCCAAGGTTGGATGGTCCTGACTCCTACCTGTAATTGGTTGGAGCTTCACCAGAGCACAGTCAGATGTGGAGTCCTCGACGAAAAAGTGGGTCAGGGTTTTCTTGACACCCTCCTTTAAGATCTGTCGAGATGGTGTCTTCACTGGGACTACCTGTGATCAGTTCCCCAGAATAGAAAAACCACTTCAAATTCTGTGCCCTGGCATCCCTTCCCCATCCCACTCCCCAGTGACTCAAGAACAAAATGAAGGCCACAGGGTGCTGGATGTTTTCAGCTGATTCCTAACTCAAAGTAGGTTCCTGATTAGTGAGACCTAAAAAGCTTACATTTTCCCCATCAGCCATGGGTAGCCTTATCAAACCTCTTTTCCCAAATTTATGGGATGTCACCTTCTCTTTTTCTCCATGGAGCAAGAGACTAGAGTTAACACTTCACTCACCAGGTCTGCTCCCCTGACTTGATCCAACTTCAGAGCGACTTGAATCTCACCTTTGGGAGTAGCTGGGACCCCTACAGTGACAGCCCTAAGGGGAAAGCAGAGAAAGGAGAGTTCAGAAAGCAGCAACCTTGAAGTACTTGTCACTGAAAGGGGGGAGAACCATGATAAAGCACTAGAAGCCAGTGGCTGCCCCCTCACCAGTAAGTCACTGTGGGTTTCTGAACTCTTCGAGACTGGATGAAGAAATTCTGAAAGATTTTTGTTATTCTTGGACAGCTGGAGAGGAGGACAAGCCCTGAGCTCTCCCTGGTGGATGGAGGAGGAGGAAAAAAAAAAAAGAGGTCACAATTGTCATAATTCATAGCTCTATAATGTTTTAAGATTTATAATACCCTTTTCTCATGATCACCCACTGAAGTATATAGTATTACCATTGTACAATAATGAACCTGAACAAGGTTACAAAGGATGTTCCAAAGTTAAAATTGAATCCAATCTCTTGACTAAGAGCCCAGTGAACTTTCCACTAGAGAATTCCAAATGAACCTTGGCTTCATTTTACAAATAAGGAGAGTGCAGCCAGAAGAAGTCAGTTGCCCAAGTCACTTGGCTGAGTGGCAGAACTAGGTTTCTCATGGCAGGACTTTTCCTACAATCTCAGGTGAATTTTCACCTGTTATAAAGGATGTCTATGGTTCCAAATCTTGCTGGAAAAAGTTAACCCTCTTCATATATTGCTTTGAGCAACTGCAGTTCTCACTTCATCTCCCAACTTGACCTCTGGTTTAGCATAAGCAGTAACTTACTTCCCCGGAGCACGGACAATATGGAGCTCCTGACTGAGCCCCAGGTGCTGGCCTATTTCTGGGAGTATTGAGAGCAAAGTAAGTTCACCTGGTTTTCCTGGAGACACAAGGAAAAAAGTAATGAGGCTTCCTAGATACCAAATTCTTTAACCTTCCTTTTCCCCACTTCTATTACTTCATTATCTCTAATTCTTATTCCCTTCCTTAACTGTCCTTTGGATCCATACTATCCCACCCCTTGCCATACCTGTTACTGCCAGTCCTGGGGGTTTGTTCAAGGCCACCAGAGGTCCTAGAAAAACAAAGTTGTCACATTCAAATAGACCCCCTAGAAATGAGGATGGGATTGCAAAGCACCCTGAATATTTAATGATAGAGGAATAACCAAATAAATCAGTTTCTATTTATGTAAGTGAAAAATAAGAAAAATTCAAAGAAATATGGAAACAGACCTTTATGAAATAATGCACAACAAAATGAGTAGAACCAGAATAATGAAGTACACACTAAGTAGAACCACATAAAAGGCAAGATAATGAATGGAGAAAGAACTGTGATGAGGACTTTGAAAACCTGAAATACTAATGGGGGCAGCTGGGTGGCTCAGTGGATTGAGAGTCAGGCCTAGAGATGGGAGGTCCTAGGTTCAAATCTGGCCTTAGATACATCCTAGTTGTGTGACCCTGGACAAGTCACTTGACCCCCATTGCCTAGCCCTTACGACTCTACTGCCTTTGAACCAATACACAGTATTAATTCCAAGATGGAAGGTAGGGATTTAAAAAAAACAAAAAAAGTGTTGAAGAGAATTTATTTAAATATAAATACCAAACAAGTGTAGTTGGTTGCACTGACAATGTTAAGTTTTTAACATAATATTTAAACAAAAATCAGCATGGAGTCAGCTCTAGTCACTTCCTATTCCCTAATGAGGCATGGTGAAAGCACTATCCTAAAATCAGGTTTATTGATCCCCAAAGCTTGTCTGCCCTCACCATTATGGTATAACACAGCTGTCTTCATCACTTCAGTCAGCTCCTTGTGGCTGAGTGTCTCTAGCTGCAGTGTCCCAGGAAAGAGCATGTTATGAGGGCCCCCTTCCATCTTCTTGGACTTTTGAAGGAATATCTGGTACCTATAAAAGGAAAATGGGAAATGAACAGTAGGAAAAAAAATTTACTTGTGAATCTGGTGTCATATACAGCAGTGAAGAGCATTGGTCTTTGAGTTTGGAGACCTGAGTAAGTTCCCTTCTAACACTTTGTTAAATTGGGCAAGTCATTTAACTGCTTTTGGGCCTCAGTTTCTGTATTTGTAAAATGGGGGAAATGATACCTTACCTACCAACCAAAGTTGCTGAGGCAAGTACTTTGTAAACTTTAAAGTGTCAAATAAGTGTGACTTACTGGAGGATCTGTAATTTTCTAAGTGCTGGTGCTCCCTTTACCAACACATTTCATAAGCCTTCTGAACCTCAGTCGATGGTTTCAGAAGTTATAGTCAAAAACTTCATACCCTGTCGGTCAACTCTCGGGTGTGATAAGCCTTCCCACACTTAGCTAGGGAGGTCTTAAGACAATAGTCACAAAACTCATCATCAGAATCATCCCCCAAACCTTTTCTGTTCTATAAAACATAAGGAGCAGCTAGGTTAGAGCCCTGGGTCTGGAGTCAAGAAGACTCCTCTTCCTGAGTCCAAATCTGATCTCAGATCCATCTTTGCTATGTGACCCAGAGCAAGACACTTAAACCTGTTTGCCTCAGTTTCCTCATCTGTCAAATGAGCTGGAAAAGGAATGGTAAACCACTCCAGTGTCTTTGCCAAGAAAATACCAGATGAGGTCATGAAGGGTTGTACAACAGGACACAAGCTTCTATTACACTAATATAACCCTTCAGAATTAATACCATGCTTAGATAAAAAAAAAAAAAAAAGTCAGTGGACACCATAAGGACATGACTGTCATAGGACTTAGCACCAGAAGGGCATGGAAACATTATTTAGAGTCCAGTTGTGACTCACAGCTGGAGTTCATTGGAGGCTGTAGGATAGCTAGAGCTCACGAGTTCTGAGCCGCAGTGGGAGGCCCTCAAGCCATTTTCACCCATATGGGAGGGGGCACCCAGGCTGCCTAAGGAAGGGTGAACTGACTCAGGCCAGAAAAACAGAGCAGGCTCGAGCTGCTGAGCTGACGAATATTAGGAGCCCAACCCCTTACCTCCCGTCCCCGTCCCCGCCTTCCCCCTCTCCTCTCCCTCACTATGCTCTCCCCTCTCACACGCCCCTTCCCCTCATTTCTCCTCCCCTCCCCCTCCTCTTTTCCACCTTCCCTCCCCTCCCCCACCACTGTGTCCCCACACACAGACACACACACTCAGTCAGTCCCCACCCCACGGGGATCAATCACCAGGTCTCATTCTCCCTCTTCGAGGTTCTGGACTTTCCCCGGACCCCAAGTCCCTGCCCTGTCCACCCGCACAACAACCGACGTATAACGCAGCTCCTCATCTCGACAGGAACGTGAAGCCGGAGCGAGTGTGCGCATGCGCTCAGGCGGAGCGGGAGGGGCGGGGCGGGCACCGGAGCACCGCTCCCTCCATACGGAGATTGGAGAAAATGGCTGTCTGTTAGGGTCCGAAACTGGAAAGCGGGCTTGGGAGCGTGTACTGAGAGGAGGAGGCGGAGCAGACACCTGCGCTCCCGGCTTGCTCCTCGCGGTTCTCAGAGAAGCAAGTCAGTCAGTCTGTCAGTCTGTCAGTCTTTCTGTCTGTCTGTCTTCTTGGGATGCCAAAAAAAAAAA